>NC_046162.1:82647641-82947641 GCF_011064425.1 Rattus rattus
ATGGTATAGACTGAAAAGTGAGCTCCAGAGAGGGAAACACTTGCTCAAGGTCACATGGCTAAGTGGCCAAGCTGAAATCTGAACCAGAGCTGTCTGACTCCACACAACATCCGTCGTCTTCGTCGTCGTGCTGGAGAGCCACTCTGTTCCCTGGCACAGGCCACAGAATGGGCAGATAGGAAGCACACAGCAAGACCTCCAGACTGGGGGCGGCACTGAATCCTAGGGCGCAAACTAACCATGGAGGAGCTGAGGAGTGCAGGATGGGGGTCTTCCAGGGAGCAAGGGAAGAGAGGGCTGAAGGTGAGTCGCATCCAGAAGAGAAAGCTCACAAAACCCAGTTTTCTTACCAAGCTCCTATTTCCCATCCCACCAAAGCTGTCAAGTTGCCTGAGTAACAGACTGTTTAGTACCAAACCCTGGGAGGGCTAGGGGATATTTCCACAACAGTTTTTTTTCCCTCTATCAACAAACACCGCCGACTCCGCCAACAGTTCAACTTTGGGCTGAGGAGAGGAAACCTCATTGGGTGGAGAGGGGCTGCTCCCCACTCCACCCCGGGGACTGGCAGGAACATGTACGTGCCTGGGATCAAGTGAAACTGTCCAGACCTGGAGAAGGGGCCACCAGCAGCTCAGGTGCAGGGCCGGGAAGCTGGTTCAGCTCCAGGAGTGAGCTCATGTTGGAATAGTGAGCAACAGTTTGAGTAGAGGGAGCTGCAAGGTCTAAGGATGACCTCTGGAGTCCGGATAATGGCAGGGCTAACTCTACAGGGCTAAGTTTTAGAACCTAGCGTGTGAGCATTGCCTGGAAAATCTAGACCAGGCAGTGTAAGAGCGGGTGTGGGATGCTCAGTTCAGGGCAGCAGATGAGAGCCTAAGGAACGAAAGGTCTTGACCCATGTCTCTACTTGACCCTCTGATGCGCCCTGCAGGCCTACCGGCTGCATGCATTCTATGGAGAGTTCCTATGGACCTGGGCCTAACATGGAGAAAGAGCCTTGTGGTGTGGCCATGGGACAGCAGATGATCAGAACTACTAGAAATGTCCTCCAGTAGGAGGACGGTGAAATAAGGGTACAATGCTCTGCCTGCATCGACACCTGCTGGCCAGAAAGGACGTCAGATCCCATTACAGATGGTTGTGAGCCACTCTGTGGTTACTGGGACTTGAACTCAGGACCTCTGGAAGAACAGCCAGTGCTCTTAACCACTGAGCCATCACTCCAGCTCCTCCACATGTCTCCATTTTTGCTTGAGACTTAGAGGAGCAGCGAGACCACCCGTGAGTTTAGTTGTGACACTGTGGTGTGCAATGGAAGGGTGTGGCCATCAGTTGTTTATTTCAATGCTGGAATTGAACCCAGGAACTTGGGCCTGATAAGTGTGTGCTCTGTCAGTGAGCCACAATTCCGGCCCCTTGAGCTGCTTCTTTCATAAGCATGATACAAGTACCTATGAGAAATGCTATGACAGACACTTGCTCAACACCTGCCATCATCTCATCAAGTCACCATAGTGAAACCATCACTCTACCCATTTTACAGATGAGAAAACTGAAACTCAGAGAGGTTAACTGACTCACATAGGATCACACAGCAATAGTATCAGAATCTGAATCAACAGTCTGACCCCGTAGTCCATGTTTTGCTGTCTCCAGCCTGCTACATAACCTGAGGATGATCTTAAGGGTCTCATTACCCTGCCTTCGCCTCCTAAATGCTGGGATCATAGGCATGTGCTGCCGTGACTATTTTATGCAGGGCTGGGGATGATTGACCTTCCTGCCTGGTAAGATGAGCACTCTACCAGTTGAGCTGTTATATCCACTTGCCCTGTACGACCCGTCTCTCTGAATTAAAAAAAAAAAAAAAAAAAAAGCAGAAGACAGCAAAGATAGAAAAAGTCTCAAGAAGAAAGCCAGCCCAGAGCAGGTTGGGCTTTAAGAATAGTAGGCATAGGGCTGGAGAGATGGCTCAGCGGTTAAGAGCACCGACTGCTCTTCCAGAGGTCATGAGTTCAATTCCCAGCAACCACATGGTGGCTCACAACCATCTGTAATGGAATCTTCTTCTGGTGTGTCTGAAGACAGCTACAGTATACTCATATATGTAAAGAAAATAAATATTAAAAAAAAAAAAGAATAGTAGGCATAGTGGGGCATGGTGGGGCACCTTTAATCCCAGCTCTGAGGAGGCAGAGGCAGGCAGATCTCTGAGTTCGAGGTCAGCCTGGTCTACAGAAGTTCCAGGACAGCCAGGGCTACACAGAGAAACCCTGTCTCAAAACAAAAACAAAACAACAAAATGGCAGCTTTAGACTCCCCGCTAGCCCTACCAGCTAGGAATGCATGGGCAGACTTTCCTCTGGGACAGCTCAAGCTCTTAGGTGGGCCTTCTGAGGGGGACTCCTGGTGGACCCGTTAGATATAGGGCTGGCATAAGCCTTGCATACTCCAAAACTACATAGCAGGGGCAGAGTCAGGGACAGCTTGTGGTCTTGGGCCCAATCCAGCCTTGAAGCAGAACTATGTGAAACACAGAGGACTCAGGATGGGTGATCCTGCAGCCCTCAGGGAGCTGCCCCACAGTCGCTCTGACCAGACCTGGAGCCCAGAGAAGTTTGTAAGGTGAGAGTAACTCGAATATTATTATCCCAGTCTTGATGGCCCAGCCTACTGAGGCAGGAGGTTAGCTCCCAGGGAGTCTGCCCTCCAGGGAAGGGTTTTCAGGCTCTAGGAGACAGTCTACATGCTCAGAAACACTGCTTGGGCAGCTCAGGAATGACAGGCAGGGCTGAGGAACATGGGCGGCTGAGCTTCAAAGGGATGGGTAGCAGCTGCAGCAGAGAGGGACACACACACACACACACACACACACACACACACACACACACACACACACACACACACAGCCAGACACTGTCAGAAATTCCACCCAGAGAGGCCTAGCACAGATGGCTGATGGGATTGCTTAGAGCAAAAGCCAGCTACTTCCCCAGCCATTGGCTGCTCCCTGCTCTCCTTGGTCCCCCACCCCGACTCCACTGACACTCCTCCCTCCATAGTTTAGTAGTTGTAGGGCTCCTATTCTACAGCTGGGAGCACCCAGCATCCCTCCCCATCAGATATTCTCAGTCACCATCACATACTCTGAAGTCCCTGTGGTCACGAAGAGAGTGGCAACCTCCTGTGCTCACTTCTAGAAGGTACAACTGGCTAAAGGTCAGAGAGTAGTAACTAAAGAGACAGGACACAGATCCTTAGCATCCCAAGCCAGGGCTCTCTCCCTGAATACTCTCTGGTTCTTTCCGACAGCTCACAGGCCCATGTGTGCTAACAGGCTCTTTGCTCAGTGCCACACTCGGCAATGCACTTAAATGGTGCCACATGCTTGCTCCAGACCAACCGTCCCAGATGGACATTGTCTTCAGGGTTTTTTCAAGACCCTTCTCACTCGACCCAGGTACTTGGTCTGAAGCTGGCTTGAAATTATATACACATATACCCATGGGTACCACCAGCCCTCCTACTTCCTGATGCTCTGCATGGCTTTCTCTTCACCAGACTAATGGCAGGGCCACCTGAGGCCCCAGAAATGCCCCCCAAAACCCCTTTCCCCATCTGCCATCTGCATCTGTCATGTTTATAGCACTGGTGGGGTCAGGCTGACCTGACAGGGTAGAACTGGCAGAAGCAGGCAGTGGCCCGTCAGCAGAGGCTCTGCTTACTGGCAGCCTGTGAGCCCAGCCCCTGGCAGGACAGTGGGGAAGGGACTAGGGCCAGCTGGACTTGTAGTTCTAGCTCTCAAAATTGATATTCAGAGAAGGGGCGGGCATCCCTGAGGGCCCTCAACCAGTCTCCTTGGCTTCCCAAAACCCCTAGGATGCACAGGCGAGGACAGGGATCAGGGCCAGGGAAAGACATCATGTGCTAGCCCACAGTGACACCTCTGCAGAAAGTCACTGCATCCCAGTCCCTCAGTCACAGAACCACAATCCCTGTCCCTCTACTGGATCAGTCAGTAGAAATCCATCAGTATGAAGCACAAGCCTGCCCTCACCCACTACCCAGAACCTGTCAGTGGACACCTGCTTGGCAGACCTTCCTTAATCATCCTGCCATGGGATCCTCATGGCAATGGATCCAATAGATCATGACCTTGCACCTCACTCGAGCCATTTTACAGATGTGAACACTGAGTCAGGCGTGTGCTACAAGTCGTCCAGAACTTGGCCAACTTTAACCAGTCTTGTCTCACAGGGCAGAAAAGAGACTTGGGGGTCTCCTAACACCTCTGGTCACCTGCATTCTGCTTTAAAGCCAGGCGAGAGGCTGGTGCTATGACTCGGTCAGTCGAATGCTCACCTAGTGTACACGGCACTCCAAAGCCCGGAGCTCGAGCTTCAGTACCTCATGAAACAAGCACAGTGATACATTACCTGTATTGGCAACAGTACAGAAGCGGAAGCAGGAGAATTGAAAGCTCAGAATTATTCTTAGCTACGTATAGCACTTGAAGGCCGGCCTGGCCTCCCTCAAAACTGAATGAATGACTGAAGCTTTGCCCCACCCCTCCAGCTTTCACCCTCTGAGCTGACTGCATCTCCTGCCTCCTCCAGGAAGGCCTCTGTGCCTTCTGGCAGCCTGGGAAAGCAAATGGGTTTTATATTCTAGGAGCATCTGCAGACGGTATGGCCCTCACTGTCACCAGATGTCCCTGGAGCTTTGCTAAGAACACCGTCTCCACTGCTATTAAATCAGAACCTCTGGGAGTATGTGTGTCCAGGGAACCTGAGTCTTCACAACTCTCAGTCGTTCTGATCCATGGTCACAGGGGACCGCCGTCTTAAAGGGTGGTGCAGTTTGGAGACCTGAATTCTAGTTTTAGTTCCATCACTAAGTAGCCAAGTGGCCTTGGGCAAGTCTATTTACCTTTCAAACCTCTTGTGAAAACGGTCAGGGAAGACCATGTGAGCCCCGAGAGCCCTTCCGCCCTCGTGCATCTCTAAGGGCGCAGATGGCTCACATGTGTATGGAGTGCTGGGGATTATTAGGTCAACATACATTGAAGGCTCATTACACAGAGTTCCTGTCTGGTTGATTTAGGAAAATCTGCAGAAACAGCTTATCTCTGGCTCCAAGCCCTAAACAAATGGCTTTTGGATTATCCACACCCTCTCCCTCCTCCCTGGAACATCTATTTTCTCCATTCCAGCTCCAGCCCAGAGCCAACCAGGGTTCTGTAAACATTGGGTCTGCACACCTGGTCTAAGTCAACAGTCATCAAACAAAAGCCCTGCCAAATCGCTTCACAAGCCCCAACTTGCACAGGCTCTGTCTCTCCCGGGAAGCGGCAGCCTGGGGTGTGTGGACATGAGTTTCCTCCCAGCACAGGACAAAACCAAGGTTCAGAGAATACGAATGGGTTGCAAGGTTATCCGGACAACAGGGAGACAATGTGAGGAGAAGCCAGCAGCTGTTAGAACCTTCCAGAAGCAGTAAGACATTCCTCCATCCTTGAATCATTTCATAATACCATTAAAATAGGGTGTGGTGGACCTTGCCTTTAATCCCAGCACTCAGGAGGCAGAGGCAGACCTCCATGAGTTCAAGGCCAGCATCATCTAAGTGGAGAGTTCTAGGCCAACCAAGGGCTACATGGTGAGGTCCTGTCTTAAAGTAATAACAGCCTCAAAACACCTACAATATAAGGCTTAGCTGGTACAGTGGTGGCTCTCCAAGCATGAGGAGTGGCTTTGATCCCCAAAACCCAATTTTTGTAGTGAGCCATAATGACTCACACCTTTAACCCCAGCACTTGGGAGGCAGAGACAGATAGATCTCTGCGGGTTCCACATAAAGAGTTTTAAGACAGCCAGAGCTACATAGAGAGATCCTGCCTCAAAAAAATGTGTAGCATGTGGTTATAATCCTAGTATCTGGCTAGGTAGGTCCCTGGGGCTCACTGGCTAGTCCAGCATTCTTAGTAGTTTCCAGTCTACTGAAAAACAAAATAAAACAAAATGATACTTTACATTGCCTCCTAGTTTCCACGTGCATGAACATACACACACATACACACACACACACACACACACACACGAGAGAGAGAGAGACAGAGAGAGACAGAGAGAGACAGAGAGAGACAGAGAGAGAGAGAGAACACTGTATTGCTCGATGGTGACCACTTTTCAAATCTATGAGCCCTTACCAGAGTTGCTGTAGGGATTACTAGAGTTGGCTGAGGAGCAGAGGATGCCCTGAGTGTGTGAAATTATAAGTGGATGGGCGCTGTTGACAAGAGGCAGCCATGTCAAGGACCAAAGCCTCAGACTTACCGGAAACTGGCAAAGCTTCCCGGCCCCCAGAGGCTCAGAGGGCAAAGCTGTCCTCTGGTCCAAGTGGGAATGCTGAGAGTGTATGCAAAATGTGTCTGCCATAGCTCTCTCCCCATGCTGCCTACTCATGGCCTGAAGACTGCACCCTGTAGAGACTGCTCCTACCAAGATTAGCTAAACCTGCCTCCTTGATTCTGCCGTATACCATACACCCCACCTCCTTGATTCCGATATAAGCACTAACCCAGTTCAACTAAACATAGCAAACATGTCGATCCTCCTGGGTGCTGTAGCTTCTCTATCAGAGAGCACAGTCCACCATGGGGCTGAACTGAGACTCATGCTACTTTCCTCTGTGGTGAGCCTGTGCAAACAAAATTATTAAAGCAGAAAGGGGCTGCAAAGAAGGCTCCGAGGTTAAGCGCATACGCTGCTCTTACAGGGGATCTGAGTTCAGTTCCCAGCACCTACATCAGATGTTTTTACAAGAACCTGTAACTCCAAATCCAGGTGACCCAACACCTCTGGCTTCAGGCACTTAGAATCCTGCGCACATGCCCATACGCAGACATAATTTATTTTAGAAAAATTAAATAAGTCTTTAAGAAATTGTCTAAAGGAAAGAACAAACAGGAAAGAGAAGAATGAAGTGGAAACCCAGCTTCCTCAGTGAGAAACATCTGTGGATTATACCAAGATCTGCTGGTCCTTGTCATTTAAGAAATCTAAGGTAGGGGCTGGAGAGATGGCTCAGTGGTTAAGAGCACTGACTGCTCTTCCAAAGGTCCTGAGTTCAATTCCCAGCAACCACATGGTGGCTCACAGCCATCTGTAATGGGATTGGGCCCTCTTTTGGTGTGTCTGAAGACAGCTACAGTGTACTTATATAGAATAAATAAATAAAATCTTAAGAAAAGAGAAAGAACTCTAAAGTAAACCACCTCCATCCTGACCCCACTGCCTGCCCTCAGTGGGCGTGCTGATGTACGGACCACTTAATAGTTCGCAAAAAGAAAGTTCACGAGCCTTTGCGTCAGCCAGGCTTGAGGCCAGCCACAGGAACTCCTCACAGTGACCCTAAAGACTGGGAACTGTTTGGGGACTGTTATGTGCACGTAGGGAAACTGAGGTACATGGCAGTTCTCTAAGGTCTCACAGCCAGGGAGCAATCAGGTCAGGTTTCCATTCTGAATCTCACATTCTTACTCAAAATAACAAAACTCTGTATCTCTGCCTGGGACAAAGGGGGCTGGGCACAAGGAGTGACCTGGCAACATCGTCCTTTCCAGTCCTTCTGGAGCAGAAGACAAAATGGACAGCATGGAGTGAGTAGCTGCAGTGGGAGAGCAGGGAACGGGACGGATGAGAAAAGGGTCCCAGCTCATAAGCAAGCGCGTCTGTCATCGTGGCCCCCAGCTCTAGTGTCAGAAGCAGGGCTTCCCTGCTCGGGCCTGGATTCCCCTCACATATTACTCATACAGACACATTCCACCCGCTGGCAGTACAAGTCAGGCCAGGCAGGAGGAAGTAACCACACTCGAAAATCATTAACATGCAGGCCTAAGCTGAGGACCTTTTGTTCTTGAGCAAGGTCTGTGTACTACTTTACCTTCAGAAAGGAGCTAGGAGGGTGTGGCATGCTCAGAGTTGCACAACCAAAACACGGATCCCCTGTGGAAGTTGGCACAGACAGGCTACCTTTAAAGCACAGGCAGGCCTGGCATGGTGGCATACAACCGTTAATCACAGCACTGGAGCGGCAGAGAGGCAGGAGGATCAGGAGTCTAAGGGCAGCTTGAGTTACATTGTGAAATCCCATCATCAGAAAAGCCAAGGGCAAGGAGTGCATCTGTGTGCAGAAAGCTTGTCTAGCATGTACATTGTACACAGTTCTGGCTTTGATCCCCAGCTCTGACAAAGTTAAAAAAAGAAAAAGTGCAAGCAAGCCACAGGTCCCAGCACATACAACACAGGTGCCGGGACAACACAAGTATGTACAGACCAGGCCAACTCCACAACTTTTTAAGTTAGAGAGGCTTCAGTAGAGGGTAGAAGCAGGGTTTCTATGTCAGGGAGGTCAAGCCAGCATTACGAGGAAGATTCTGGAACGAGGAGTATGAAGGAGCTAGCATCTGAAAATTGGAGGATAGCCCCTCAACCATCTGTCTGAGGGAAGACTGCTTGCTTGTGTACCAGCATTCCTAAAGAAGGCAGGTGTCACATCCCACCCCTTCTTGCTCTCAGAGAAAAACACCCACAAAAGTCCTCACAGGCATTGGAACCCTGGAACTGCAACTGAGGCCGCTTGCAAGTGCTGCAGCTCTTTTCCAGAGTCACACCACTGGGTGTGGGGCTGAATGCCTGTGAGCCCTACGTTTGGAAGATGCAGGCGGGCAGATCAGGGGGTCAAGGACACTCTCAGCGGCAGACTGAGTTTCAACCTAGGCTGGGCTACTTAATACTCGACTTGAAAAGGAGAAGGAGGAGCAGGAGAAGGAGGAAGATAAGGAAGAAGAGGAGAAGGAGGAAGAAGAAAGGAAAGGGGAAGAAGGGGAGGAGGAAGAAGAGGAGGAAGGAACCAGTGAGAGGCACCTGCCATAAAGAAGAGGAGGAGGAGGAAAGGGAGGAGGAAGAGAAAGAAGAAAGAAAGGAAGAAGAGGAGGAATAGGAAGAGAAAGAAAAAGAAGAAAGGAAGGAGGAGGAGGAAGAACCAGTGAAAGGTACCTGCCATCAGGAAGAAGGAGAAGAAGGAGGAGGAGGAAGAGGAGGAGGAGGAGAAGGAGGGAAGGAGGAGGAGGAAGAAGGAGGAAGAGAAAAGGGAAGAAGGGGAGGAGGAAGAGAAGGAAGGAAGAAGAAAAAGGGAAGAGGAGGAGGGAAGGAGGAGGAGAAAGAAGGAGGAAGAGAAAAGGGAAGAAGGGGAGGAGGAAGAGAAGGAAGAAGAAAAGGGAAGGGGAGGAGGAGGAGGTGGGAGGAGGAGGGAGGAGGAGGAGGAGGAGGAGGAGGAGGAGGAGGAGGAGGAGGAGGAGGGGAGGAGGAGGAGGAGGAGACCAACAAGAGGCACCTGCCACCAAGCCTGACAACCTGAGTTCAACCCTAGGGACTTGAACATGGTCAAAGGAAAGAGAGCCAACTCCCAACTCTGAAAAGTTGTCCTCTGACCAAGCTTGCGCCAGAGCACATCCTTCCCCTTCCCCTCTCGTCCTCCCACACCCCCCGAAGCCACTGAACACACAGTAAATAAATACATGTAATAATCAAATTCCTTAAACAAACAAACAACAATGAAACCCACAGAATCACATCTCAGCCACTAGTCCTTGTAGGAAAGACACGAGGTGTAGTTAATTCTGAGGAAAAAAGAAAGGGAGGGAAGAAATGTGGTTACCAGGGAGAAAACTCAGTGATAAATAAAATCTATTCTTTTTTTTTTTTCGGAGCTGGGGACCGAACCAAGGGCCTTGCGCTTGCTAGGCAAGCGCTCTACCACTGAGCTAAATCCCCAACCCCAATCAAATCTATTCTTACAAGAGCAATATAAACAATAAGAAGACAGACTTCATGTGGGTGCATTCTAATCACGGTAGGTAGCAAGTTCGAGACCAGGCTGTATTACACGAAGGAGGAGAAGGAGAAGGAGAAGGAGGAGGAGGAGGAGAAGAAGGAGAAGGAGAAGGAGAAGGAGAAGGAGAGGAGAGGAGAAGGAGAAGGAGAAGGAGAAGGAGAAGGAGAAGGAGAAGGAGAAGGAGAAGGAGAAGGAGAAGGAGAAGGAGAAGGAGAAGGAGAAGGAGAAGGAGAAGGAGACTCCTTTCTTAGGCAGACTTTGAGCCGGCACCACAAATGCCTAAACCACAACTGGCCACAGGCCCTGGGGAATGGCCACCCACTCCCCAACTCCCTGATCCACCTAGCAAGGCCCCCAGGAGGTGAAGTCTTCATTCTACTTCTGCCTACACCTCATCAGAGCTTAATCCTGAAGCCCTGAAGGAAATTAGAAGTGAGACCCCTGCCTTTGTCAATGACAAAATAAAAAACTCTCTAGGACACTGCCTTTCTTTGAGGGTCTTCCCTTTCTTAGACAGCACCCCCTCCTTTCATCTATCCCCATCCTCCTACCCTGCTCCCCGGAATCTTCCGGGTGGCAGCAAAAGACAGACAACAATCAGTAGGCTTGTTTATGGACGCTGTTCCTTGGGCACTCTGGACGCCCAGAGTGAGCAGGCCACCCACCAGGTCCCACTCACCCCCCCAACCCCCTCAAAGCGGCTGTGTTTGTAAAGGGCTTTCCGGGGCAGGAAGCAATAAACAGAGTCAAGGGGCCAAGACACAGGGGCTGATTACTCCATTTATGGATTTTCCAGGCCTCTGTGTCCTCTCTCCCAGCAGCTGCCCTGGGCTCTGCCGAGAAAGGTGCTGGCAAAAGACTGGGCCTTGGCTTCCCAGGTGGCTTTTTGCCAAGCCTGAATAAGTCTTGCTGAGCATGTGAAGGGACTATGTCCTGGGGGCCCCTCTAAGCTATCATGGAGAATACCCTTCCCTCCGATACTACTAGAGCCTCGTGTGGACAGCTTCACACACACACTTGTGGTTGTGTGCACCCGAACGTGTATGCACCCCCACACACCCCAGCCTACTGCTCACCTCCCCACTCCGGCTGAGTTCCTTGCTGAAGTGAAACCTGGTATTCCCAGAGGGGAAGGCGGCCTGACCTGTCTGTCAACCTCCTCAGGCCAGGTGGGTGGCCCTCCTGCCAGAGAGAGCTCACAACTCTGCTTATTAGAGCAACTCAGAGGACAATTTAGGAAAAGCTGAGACTGTGGGAAGGTGGCTGTGGGATCCTGGCTTCCAGTGCAAGGCTCAACCGACGCTGCGTTCTCCACACAGGCTGCAATCTGGAGAGCACGTGTAGACAGAGAAATCACCCGCTTCTTATCTCTCAGGGGTAGCAACTAACAAAAGCAACTGGTGCTGGTGAACAAGGCCACCAGCCTTGATTTTTTCTTTTTTTAATTTGTTCATTAATTTTTGTTTGTTTGTTTTTTGGGACAGGGTCTTTCTGTGTAACAGCCCTAGCTGTCCTGGAACTCTCTTTGTAGACCAGGCTAGCCTCCAACTCCTAGAGATAGCCTGCCTCTGCCTCCAGAGTGCTGGGATTAAAAGCATGGGCCACGATTTTTTATTTTCAATACAGACCCTTGGGCAGCCTAGGCTGGCTTCAAACTTGCCATGCAGCCAAACTGGAGGTGACCTGAACTGATTCTCCTCCTTCTACTGCTTGAGAACTGGCGTCACGGGTGGGCGCCATCACACCAGGCTCCTCATGCTATATCCATAGTTTAAAAGGGTTTTAAAACATTAGGTGCAGTATCCGTAGGAATAGAACGTGGCTTGGCAGGCCAAAATAACTGCTAGAGCCTCAAAAAGTGGAAAACAGAATTCTCATGTGGTCCCGCTAATTTGTTCATGGGTATCCTTCCTTAGGAACAGGTCATCATGCCGGTATTGATAGAAGCATTGATAGCCTACAGGGGAAACAACCCAAGTGTCCATCAAATGAGTAAACAAAGGGTAACACACGCACGCGTGCACGCGCATGCACACACACACGACAGCGTCAATAACAACTGAATATTCCCCAACTAGAGAGAGATTCTGATATATGCTGTACTATGAACGAACCACGAACCTTGAAAAGGTGTTAAATAAAACAAGCCAGACCTAAAGGACAAGTAGTCTATGGTGTAACTCCCATGAGACGTCCAGACCAGGCGAGTTCAGAGGTTTTCCGGGTCTCAGGGACTGGGGAGTTATCTAATGTGCACAGAGTTGCTCTTTGGATAATGATAAGGTTCTATAAATGGACAGCGGTGATGATTGCGCAACAGAGGGAATACGCTAAACGCTTTAGAGCCGTGCCTTAGAAAACGGTTACAGGGCTGGGGGTGTAGCTCAGTGGGCAGAGCATGCCACGTGCATGAAGCCCTGGGTTTATCCCCGGCATTGTTCAAACCAGGTGTAGTTACAGGTGTATACGCACCTGTAATCTCAGTGCGCAGAAAGTGCAGGCAGGAGGGTCAGAGGTTCCAGGTCATCCTCAGCTACACTGCAAGTTTGAGGCCAGCCTAGGCTACATGAGACCTAACTCAATGAACAAACAAACAAGAGCCCAGAGTGATGTCTGGGTGGATTAAGGTACTTGACAAGACTGACTATTCTAACAGAAGGAGAGAACTGACTCTTGTAAGTTGTCCTCTGGCCTTCACACACTTTGGGACACACACACACAATCAACATAATTTCATGTTTAAGGTTAAATGATAACATTTGTATTGTGTATATTTTGCACACCCAGGGAGAGCAGTGAATTCTATATCCTCGGGTAGAACGGAGGTGCTAGGTTTTAAAGGACTGGGAAGCAGGAACACAAGGAAGCACTACTTGGGGCATTCAGACAGCAATCAGCACACAGGAAATCCTGGCTAACACAGAGGGGCTCTGTCGCCATCTGCACAGAGTGGGCTGGGATACAATGGCACTCCTGTTGATGAGGACTCTTCCCATAGCCTGCAGAGTCCTACATGCCACCGGGCTGGGGAGGAGAGAGAAGTGCAGGGTTACTTCCTGGACATTCAGGATTGATGGGATGCGATATACTGGGAGATTTTAAGTTTGTGTGCAAGAAAAAGAGGCATGTATCTGGGAGCCTTGGACAGAGAGAGAATCTGGTGTAGGAAACAAAGGGCTAACAGCCTGACCTGAGAGAACAAGGGCCGTCCACCTAGAGGCTGCTGTAACGGGCACAGACCACTCACTCAGAGAACAAGGAGGGCAGAATGCTTCTAGACTCCGGGCGTGGGAACGTGGGGATGGAGACTTAAAGAAAAGACCCATCTGGTAAATACAGATGTTCGTCACTGCTGGCGCTGCATCCTGATAAACCCACGTGGGCTGGAAATATCATAAGTCATAAACGTATTCCATACACCTACCTTCCAGACACCATAGCGCTACCCGCCTTGCATGAGCTCAGAATACTTATGTTAGCCTACAGCTGGGCAAAGAAATCTGACACAAAGCCTGCTTTATACTGAGTGCTGACGAGCTTGGGTAACGTGTTGAATGCCACACTGAAAGCGAGACACAGACCTGTCATGAACCTGAAAAGTCCAAGGTAGAACCAGCAAAAGTGAGCTCGCCTGTACCCCATGCATACCCAGCCGCTTGCCCTCCACCTATCTTGCTCGAAAACGCACCACATCTATAAAACATGGGGGTGTCTTACTTAAGGCCGAAACTTTGCATCCACTATAAGAAATGGCTGCAAGCAGCCAGCAGGGCTGAGCACTCTCATGGCTGGGCCTCACACAAGCGCAACCGGCACCAATCATACACGGAGGCTGGTTCCTCTTTTCTAGAGGGGATGTGTAAGGCAACCTAGGCCTGCCTGAATGGGATGCCATGCTCTGAGGCCTGGGACTGCCCAAGGTGGACTTGCTGGAGCATGGCTTCCTGCTTGCTTATCTCTGTCACACAAGGACAAGAAGAAGTCCGGTGGAGGTGGGGGCACTTGTGGTCAGTGGCAGTTCTGCTTCACTTGAGATAAGATTTCAACAGTGAACTTTTATAAAATGACACGGCGTCCTGAGCATCCTGTTGCCAGGTAGCATTTGTTCTTGAGTGTGTGTGTGTGTGTGTGTGTGTGTGTGTGTGTGCGCGTGTGCAAGCGTGCATAGGGGGAGAGCAAGCACTTTGAAAAGATTTCTGGCATGACTCTATGGCCTTCTAAAAAACCTGCTTCTAGAACTTTCCTTGACAGGTAGTCACTATTCATGTGTGGCAATAGACATTTTTATTTAAATTTAAACTAATCTGCACTTCCTCAGTGCACAAACCACTTCTTTCTTTGCTTGCTTTCTTGTGTGTGTGTGTGTGTGTGTGTGTGTGTGTGTGTGTGTGTGTGTGTGTGTGAGAGAGAGAGAGAGAGAGAGAGAGAGAGAGATTATGTGGGGGCTCACATGTGTGCACATGCCTGGGGTGTGTGTGACTGTGTGAGGACTCATATGTGTGCACATGCCTGGGGTTTGTGTGATTGTGTGGGGGCTCACATGTGTGTACATGCCTGGGGTGTTTGTGACTGTGTGAGGACTCATATGTGTGCACATGCCTGGGGGGGTGGTTGTGTGGGGGCTCACATGTGTGCACATGTCTGGGCAGGCCCACGGTTGATGTCAAGCTCCTCCTTGAGGACTTTCCGCCCTTCATGTTATATAGTAAGTTCTCTCCTTTGAACCCACACTTGCTGGTTCAGCTGTTCTGTCTACCCAGGCAGCACACTCGGGGGATTCCATGCCTCTGCCTCCCAAGCTCTGGGATTTCTACCCTCCCAGCATTTACTGCCTGAGAACTCCGATTCTCACACTGTGTTAACGTCCGTCACGATGAACAGTGCATATGTTAGGGCATTTCCACCAGGTATGCCATCAGGCAGCCCTGCTCTAGAACCCCGAGAAAAGTCCAACTCCTGGATGAAAGCCTGATTTACTCTACCTGCTAGTGATCTGTCCCGGGCATCAGGGCAGACAGAGGACTTTGGGTAGTCATCCAAAAGGGGAGACTTCCTGTCGTCCTTCCAGCCCTGGTGAACCCAGTCTCAGCCTGCATCAAAGCTTTGGCTGGCTCCCAGGGAACCTTCCACCTAAGCAGAGGGAATCTGAAGCCTGGAGGAAGTGTGAGATTCAGAAAACACTGTCCAGCTAGCCTTGGGCAGGCAGGTGTTGGGGACATACCTTAACCTTAGGTAGATGGGCATTGGGGACATGTCTTAGCCTTGGGTAGGCAGGTGTTGGGGACATGTCTTAGTACCATCAAGAGTCCCCCACTGCCCTTCTCCTGGGAGTGTCTGTGCATGGCTATGCCTTTTCCAGTGCAATGGAAAGAAAAGAGAGAAAATGGAAAGTTGGAGCAGGAGGATGACTGTGGAATATGCACTTAAGAAAGATCACACACGCACGCGCGCACACACACACAAATACTCACCACCCACCAGGAACCTATGATCAGAAGTAAATGAAGGTAAAGAGGTTTTTAACAACTCTATGTTTAAAACTCTGTGTATGAAAAAAAACCCTCTGTGTATGTTGTCCTATATTTTGACCAGAGAAGAGGAAGAGAGAGGGAGACTAAAGGAAATGGGAGGGGGTGACTAGGCCTGTTCCATCCATGCAAAGCACACACGCACACACCTATAATCATCATCGTCGTCGTCATCATCATCATCATCATCATCGTCGCATTGTCATCATTGTCATCGTCGTCGTCCTTCAGCGGTCTGCACCCCAGCCATTACCACCCTCATTAAACCAGTCTCCATTTGAGTCAATGCACAGCCCTCAGACAGCACCTTTTCTCCCCAGCTGGTCTCAGCCTAGCCCTGAAAATCAACCCAGCTGACCAATAAGTCTTCGTATCTCACTCTGGCAACAGATTGGGGGCTGAGGCTGAAGAGACACCATACTACATGTTGGAACAGAGGAAGACCCTGTGAGTCTGGCTCTGTTCATGGATCCTGAGCAGGCCTCTTTCTCATTTCACTTTTTCTGGACTCTGGAAATTGAGGCAGGATCTCAAGTAGCCCATGAGATCCCATGAACTCACTATGCCACTGAGACTTTCGATCCTCCTGCCTCCGTTTTCCAAGTGCTCGAATCAGAGGTCTGTACTGTGACAGGCAGTATACATGATGCTGGGGCTCAAACCCGAGGCTTTGTATATGCTAGGCGAGCTCTGAGCTGCATTCCAGCTCCCAACTTTAAGAACAATGTACATGTGCCACGGAATGCAGGTGGCTGTCAGAGAACAACTTGTGGAAGTCAGTTTTCTCCCACTATGTGGGTGGGAAGAGTCAGACTCAGGTTGTCAGGCTTGGCTGCAACACCCTCTGAGCTTTCACCAGCCTGCGAGCCAACTTGCCAGCCCCTCAGCCTTTAAAAAAATTAAACAGATACAGAAAACTGCAAAAACATGCAAGCATAATGAGTTATCACACAGCAAATACCTTATAACTACCCACATCAAGAAAGTGCCACGGCTGGGTTGGGGATTTAGCTCAGTGGTGAGCGCTTGCCTAGATGGGTTCGGTCCCCAGCTCAGGGTGCGGCTGCTCTTCAGAGGTCCCTGGTTTAATTCCCAGCAACCACATAGTGGCTCACAACTAACTCAATCCTAGGAGATCAATGCCTTCTTCTGGCTTCTTTGGGCACTGCATGCACTACACAAACACAAAGTACCCTCACACACAAAGCAAAAATAAATAAATTAATCTTTTAAAAAAAAAGGAAGAGGGGTTGGGGATTTAGCTCAGTGGTAGAGCGCTTGCCTAGGAAGCGCAAGGCCCTGGGTTGGTCCCCCAGCTCCAAAGTGCGGCTGCTCTTCCAGAGGTCCCTGGTTTAATTCCCAGCAACCACATAGTGGCTCACAACTAACTCCAATCCTAGGAGATCCAATGCCTTCTTCTGGCTTCTTTGGGCACTGCACGCATGCACTACACAAACACAAAGTACCCTCACACACAAAGCAAAAATAAATAAATTAATCTTTTAAAAAAGAAAGAAGAGGGGTTGGGGATTTAGCTCAGTGGTAGGCGCTTGCCTAGGAGAAAGGCCCTGGGTTCGGTCCCCAGCTCGGGGAAAAAAAAAAAAAAAAAAAAAAAAAAAAAAGAACCAAAAAAAAGAAAGAAGAGAGGGAGTTGGAGAGATGGCTCAGTGGTTAAGAGCACTGGCTGCTCTTCCAGAGGTCCTGAGTTCAAATCCCAGGAACCACATGTTTGTAATGGGGATCTGATGCCTTCTTCTGGTGTGTCTGAAGACAGCAACGGTGTACTCACATACATATCATAAATAAATACTTTAAAAGAGAGAAGAAGTGCGGAACGTCAGCGGCTCCCAGCACTCTGCGTGCACGACACCTTGGCTACTGACTTCTCTGCATTTGCCCGTCAATGTGCATCCCAGGGCAGAACTTTATTTGGTTAGTATGTTCTTTTCCTGTGGGGAAGGTGTAGGGAGAGAACTCACTGCCTTGCCTTGACACAGGGCCACCTTTAGCCCAGGCTAGCTTTTTGCTCCGTATATAGTTAAAGGCTAGTCTTGAACTCATAATCCTCCTGTCTCTGCCGTGCCAGTGCTGGGATTACCATGTGGTGGGTGCCATTGCTTGTTTCTAAGTCCATTTTAATTTGTTGCTTCTCCTCCATCTCTTTTTGTCCTTATAAGTTGTCTGTTGAAGAGGTTTCCTGCTGACCCTCTAGGTAGGGTAGTCCCTACCCTACCCTGCCCTAAGCCTGAAGTTCATGAAACCCTCCTGGATTTGATATCCAATACCACCAGGAAAAATACCTAGCCAAAGAAATGTGGCAAATAAAGTAATGTGTAAATAACATTTAAAATGCATTTGGAAAAAAATCCCTTTCTTCACAGAGACCAAGCATTACAGAACACAGGTTATAGCAGAAGTCTACAGAAAACATTCTGAAGAATCCTCTCAAATGTAGTCACCTTCAACCCCTGAGATTTGCACACACTCACGCACACACACACACACACACACACACACACACACACACACACACACACACACACACACACTGCACCTGGCCTGAGACGCAGGTGTGGTACCCTTCAGCAAGCACATACAGTTGCGGTCATACCATCCTGTAACCATAGTGAGGGTTTGGCCGCTGGCCGCGGACTCCATTGTTCCTCCGCTAAGCCACCCTGCACTAGGGGACAGGATTTATGAGCAAACATTATCAGAACAGATGTCCAGGCGAGCAGGCAAAGCAAACAGGAACAATGACTGGGGCAACACAGGCTTGGCTCTCACTAAAAAGAGAAGGGAAAACCCTGGCTCCCAACCAAAAGGATGGACAGGGCCCCACTTCTTCACACATCTGGAGCTTCAGAACCTTAGGCCTTCTGTCCAGCGAGATTTTTAAGCAGACCAAAGAGACCATATTCTGGGAGACAGGTTGCTTTCTTCTAGATCACGGACAACTTACAACTTTTGTGAATGAGTTTCACTATCTGCTAATATTTTTATTTAGGAAAAAAAATAGTAAAGCCAAAAAGTTGAGTGAGAGTATTTATTTCTCTTTGGTAGGAAAAAAAAGGGAGAGATTAAGACACAAACACTAGGCATGGTAGTGCATGCTGGGATCCTAGCACTTAGCACAGGTAGGGCTGGAGAGACAACTCAGTAGTTAAGAGTACAGGATGAGAGTTCGGTTCCCGGCATGCACATGGGGACTCATAACCACGGGTAACGCTAGTCCCAGGGGATCCAGTGCCTAGTCTGACCTCTGTGGGCACCTGGCACGCATATGGTGCACATGCAAGTACTCAGGCACACACAAAAGAATACACGGAAAAGAAATAAATCATAAGAAACACAGTTTGAGGCTTGCTTGGGACTCTGTCTCAAAACAAAACAGAAGTCTGAAGCCAGCCTGGTCTACAGAGCAAGTTCCAGGACAGCCAGGGCTACACAGAGAAACCCTGTCTCCAAAACCAAAACAAATAAACAAATAGAAGAAATGGCTCAGTGGTTAAGAGCAGCTGCTCTTTCACAGGAATCAGGTTTGATTCCCAGCACCCACATAGCACCTCACAACTGTCTATAACTCCAGGTCCAGGAGACCCACGGGCACCAGACCTACATATAGTGTATAGACATACAGGCACACAAAACACTCATACGCACCATAATAAATAAATAAATAAATAAATCTGAGAGATAAAAAAACGTCATCAACAACAGCTAAGGTAGGAGCATCCTGACCAGCTCAAAATGGACCTAGGCTACATGGTGACTTATAGGCTAGCCTAGGCTACAGACTGAGCCCCCAACCTCAAAACAAATAAACAAAAAAGATAACAAAATGTCCAAAAAAAATAAACAAAAAGAACTCCAAGGGACTTGGGCAGAAATCCTCCTCACCACAGACCTCCCTGGCATACATGCCAATTAGAAAGGCAGTCAGAGTGTCCTAAACACACTCATCCCCACCCTGAGGGCCCCAAGTCAATCAAGGAAGCCTAGGGGATATTCCAGGCCACGCTGGCTAAGAGGGGAGTAAGAGGGGTGAGGCCCCTCTTGGCCTTGCTAGGTGCCTGAAGATGTCCGTTAGCCCAAGGGGCTTTACTCAGGAGAGTCTGAAAAGAAAAAGGAAAAAAGGAGGAGGAGGAGAAGGAGAGGAAGAAAAGCAGGAGGTCTCAGCAGCATAAAAGGCAGGAAATAAAATCTCCTCAGACTCTGCTGGCGTAATTGAAAGTGGACCATATGCCAGGGACTTGGCGAGGTGCGTCTCACAGGCTTTATTTGATTTCCACAACGACCCGATGAGGCAGCTACTGTTCTCCTTGTTTAACCAACAGGAAACTCAGACACTGGGAGGAGGGAAGCCGAGGAGGCAACCCTCAAACCCTGGGTGTGTTTGGCCAAGGCTGAGGAGAGCTTCCCCCCACCGCCCCCGTCTTTGAGGAAAGCCTGAAGGATGCTTGCTCTTTAATATCTCTCTTTCTAAAGATGGAACAAAATAAAAAAGGATTTAGGTTAGCCACCAGCAGAGATGTTAGAGGGTCCAGTTTACTCCTCGGGATAGACCTGGGAAAGTGGCAGCTTCAAGTGGCCACTCGGCAGGCAATGGATAACTTAATCTTTACCACCAACCCCACCTCCAGTCTCAAGGGAGGCTTTTGAACAATGCAAAACCTGAGGTCACATGCATCTTTTGCTAAACTTAACAAGCAGATGGTCTGAGAGGTTAGATATTAAAAGGAAGTCTTTTTTCAATAAATAAGGCAGGGTTTGCTGATTAAATCCGTCACCGAGGTTACTGGGACTGCATTGAAGTTTGCATCTGAGTTCCTACTAAAAGCAGACCCGTCCAGTGCACCTGTTGGATAGGAGTGGCGTTCACCACACCCACACAGAGACGACAGGCAGGCAAGCAGCTCAAACAGAAGGCTCACAATTCCCTTCAGGAGCCACTTCCCGCCTGCTGTCTCCCCACTGCCTGAAACACTGGAGGATCCTCAGGACACAAAGCAGACCCTAGGTATCAAAAAGCATTGAGCTTTGGCCTGAAACAGAAGGCCTCTGACAGGTTGTCATCAGCAGGGAAGACAGAACACCCTGGACCAGCAGGGGAGAGAAGGAGGGGGCAGTTGCTATTAATCAAGATGCTTCTTGGAGATAGGCTCCCATTTTGAATGTCACTGGTTTGAACCAAACCTAGAATTTACTATTGACCCCAGAACAGAGGACATAAACTGCTGTTACCCAGATGTGTGGTTTTCTTTAGGGCAAATGCAGTCCTGCTACCAAAAGCCTGACTTTCTCCCCAGTTCTAAGCTTCTCCAATCTCTTAGAAGCCCAGGCCTAGAAAGGTCAAAGGCCTTGCCTCCAAGGTCACACGGAAGAAGCAGAGCTAACACCAGCAGGCTGACCCCTACTCAGGAACCCGCCCCAGGTGGCCAGCAGCTGCCCCTGAGAGTAGCAGCCAGGGGGGTTGGGGTGAGGACATTTATGAATCGCCGCATACCCTACAGCATCCCGATGGTCTCATGAGGCGAAAGGGACACTGTGGGGACAGGGCAGCAGCCACGCTGTGGCTGGGGGATGCTTGACTAGAAGACTAATCCCTGCCCCGCTCCCCAGGCCACCACGAGGCCCCCTGTCAGTTGCTGTGATGAGTCCACCTCCCCCTTTGATCCCAAAGAGGAGAGGAGGTGGGGGAGCATTGATTCACCCAAAGCAAAAGCAACACAAAGGCTGCACCTGTTTCCATGGAGACGCGATTGACTAAGCAAAGGAACAAAACGCGGAGCAAGAAACACAAGCCCGTCACCACCTTCCGGGCCAGCGTGATCGATGTTGGCGGGCCAGTGCCCGGACAGGAAGACAGCGGAAGGATGAAAGGTGATCGGCAGATCTAGAAGCGCATGGGGAGCCCTTTCAGTGCGCCCTCGCTGGGCCCCCAGGCAAACAAACTGCCTACCCGGCTCTGACTCCTGAGAAAAACCTGAACAGAAATCCCAAGTGAGAGATTCTTCTCTTCACAAAGAGATTCTTTGCTTGACAAAGGAATTCCTGGAAACGACGAGGCAGAAAGGTTGGGAGCGGAGGCTTTCTCCAGGCGGACGCTTTCTCTCTGCCTAAAGACTAACTTCTGAAGAACACGGGGAGACGGAGGGAGTAACTTCAGTAGCAAGTTTATAAGCAAAAAGGGCAAAATATCCAAGGGGTGAGGGCAGAAGGAGGGCACAGGGCACTGCTTATAAAACATCTGCCGGGAGAGGCTCACATAGTACCAGAGGACTTGACAGAAACGAGGGAACAATAAACAAGGGACGCAGCAGCAGGTGTCTGGGGATCCTGAGGGGCCGTATGGATGCTCACTCTTCAAGCCATTAGTTAGATGAAGAGGAAGAGTGGGGAACAGGGGTCATCTCTCCATGGACAAGCGCAAGAAACCTGAGATGCCCTCAAAGTGTGGAGGTTGAAAGAAAGATGTCACGTGTATGTTCAGTAGATGGCAGCAGCTAATTTAATGCAGTCATTAGAGTCCTTAGCTTGTTCTCTCCCTGCCTCCCTGCCTCCCTCTCTATCCCCACCTCCCCGTGTGTGTATGTGTGGTATGTAGAGGCCCCAGCTCACTCTCCCCTTACTTTTCGAGGCAGAGTCTCTCACTGAGCCTAAAGACCAGCAAACCGCAGGGATGTTCTTGTCTCTACCATCCAAACACTGGGACTACAGGGGCACACTGCCCTGCTGTCTATGTGGGTGTCGGGGATCTGAACTCAGGTCCTCACACTTGCATAGCAAGCCCTATAGCAGCTGTGCCCTCTTCCCAGCCCTTTTGGCTGGCTCTTGATGTTTATCAGGTGACACATGGGAAGCACCCACTTCTCATGTACAGTCATGTGGTGGGGGTGGGAGGGGAAGAACGCAGGCTACCAAGCTGTCCTTGGAGAGTCTCCCCAGGATGTTACTGAGCTAGGTCTTTTCCTGTCTATCATTCCTACAGGGAATGGAAACCAAGGATAGTAACCAAAATATTCCCTGAGCATCCTGTGTGGGCCGGGCACTAAGGAACTATTAGACTCCCTCATCTTCTTCACCACCCCACGAGGGACCCATTATCCTCTCCGTTTACCAACAGGGAAGCAAGCAGAGGGAGGAGAGGAATGTCATGCGCCTGCCAAGAGGTGAAGCCCATCTTCAAACTCAGCTCTGCCCAGCCTCAGAGCCTGTGGACCATGACCTGCCTCCTACCGGTCACATCAGCCTCATTCAACAGAGACCAAGGGCAAGAACGGCCAAGGAACAGACACTGAGGTGGAGGCAAAGCCGGGACTCGGGGGGTGGGGATGGGGGTAGGGAACAGGCTCTGTAGCCCTACCCTAAGGCACCTGTCTCCTTGGGAAGGGTGACTGTGGCTGTTTTGTGGCCACATTCGTTTCTATTCTGGGCTTAGTTTGCCACTCTGTAGCAAGGGCACACATCCTTATAGGGTAAGGGGATGAGCATGTGACACACATCCAAGGTGTCAACAGGCAGTGAGTAAGTAGAGTGAATCACAGCTCGCTCAGCAAACCTTCCCAGCGGCCGCAGTGGAGGTACAGAGCAGTCCTTGCAGGGCAAACGCTTAGGTGGCATCTCTGGGACTGGAGTTGAATGACTGTCCCACTGGGAATATTTGAGGAACCTGTGAGGGGACCTGGCAACTCCCAAGGATGCTCAGATACATATAAACATGGCTTCCAGAGTATCCATTTTTACCTGTTGTCTTTCCGGCTGTACACAGTCTGAGCTTGAAGCTTCTATCCTCAACATTCACCTCCCACACCCATCCCCTGTCTAAAGAGGCAAGCACAGGGGTTGGGGATTTAGCTCAGTGGTAGAGCGCTTGCCTAGGAAGCGCAAGGCCCTGGGTTCAGTCCCCAGCTCGAAAAGAAAAAAAAAAAAAAAAAAAAACGAGGCAAGCACAGAAGGAATGCTGTCCTATGTGGGAGTCTTGGGAGTCCCGGGGGGCAGTAGGTGTTTAGGACCCAGAGAAAGTGCCTGGCTGTATTTAATTTGTGTCTTATCTAAGCACCTGTTTATTTCAGGTAGCCTTGGGAAGCAAGGATTCTGACCCAAGGACATTTGGCTAACAAATTTCATTGAATAAAGATATTGGAGGGGCTGGGGAAATGGCTCAGTCAGTAAAATGCTGGCCTTGTAAGCATGATGACCCAGGTTCAATTCCCTGAATCCTCTCATTCTTTCTCTGTCTCTGTCTCTGTCTCTGTCTCTGTCTGTCTCTCTCTCTGTCTCTCTCTGTGTCTCCCCATCCCCCCCCCCCACATACACAGAGGTCCTATAATCCTGGTACTGAGAGAATCAGCGGACCCCTGAGACCAATAGCCAGGCAGCCTACCCTGATCAGCAAGAGTCCCAGGTCACAGTGAAAGATCCTGTCTTAAAACAAAACAGGGGGCTGGAGAGATGGCTCAGTGGTTAAGAGCACTGACTGCTCTTCCAGAGGTCCTGAGTTCAAATCCCAGCAACCACATGGTGGCTTATAACCATCTGTAATGGGATCTGATGTCCTCTTCTGGTGTGAACTAAGACAGCTACAGTGTACTTATATATAATAAATAAATCTTTAAAAAAAAACCAAAAAAACAAAACACACACACACACACACACACACACACACAGCACATAAGAATGACACTCAAGGTTAACCTTCGGCCCACATGCACTGGTACATATACATAACAATAGCAATGAAAATGGAGTCAGACTTTGCCTGGCTGGTCTCACCATGGGATCCAGTTTGGCAACTAGGAATTACTGCATATACTTCCCAACTTCCCAACACTTCCTGGGCTGAGTCTGCCATTCTAGGGACCAAAACACACCTGGATCAAGAACATGGACTGTAAGACGTTTGTTTAAAGTTCCGGTACAGTTTTCAGCCTGAGCAGGATTCATGAGTTTTCCCAGTTCGTTTGACAGATGTGGGACGGACAACAGTTTGGAGTCCACCGACCACCCCCAAAGTCATGCTGAAGGCGGCCAGCTCCGTGTAACACTGGGTGTGGGCACAGCTGTCTGGCAAAGGCAGCGGCCATGCAGAAAGCAAACACCAGCCCTGGGTATATGCTTGCTCTGAGGCCTCTGTGGATGTGGATGTGGCTGTTACTCAACGTTTCTGGGTCTCAGATTCCCCATAAGAGATGAACACAATGCCCCACAAGGGACAGTCAACTTTCTAAAGATGGCGACAGCAACTACCTTAAAGGAACAATAGAGGTGTGTGTGTCATCACAAGGAGCCCGAACAGGAGGAAACCAGCGAGCATTTTCTGTTTCGCTTGGCCCACTTTATGCTACGTGTCTCTAGATGATATTAATAACTAATATTTATTGAACCAGGCTCTGGGCTAAGTGCTTTATAGGCCTTGGTTCATTTTCTTTTCACAGTGACTCACAAGGCAGGTGTCTCTTTTTTTTTTTTTTTTTTTGTTTTTTTTTTTTGGAGCTGGGGACCCAACCCAGGGCCTTGCACTTCCCTAGGCAAGCGCTCTACCACTGAGCTAAATCCCCAACCCCAAGGCAGGTGTCTCTTTTGTTGTTGTTGTTTTCGGTTTTTCGAGATAGGGTTTCTCTGTGTGTAGTCCTGGATATCCTGGAACTCAGTCTGTAGACCAGGTTAGACTCTGCCTCCCGAGTGCTGGGATAAAGGCATGGGCACCACCACACCCAGCTGCAGGTATCTTCTTATTCCCAATTCAGAGGCACAAAATCCTGTGTTCTTGCTTAGCTCACTCAGCTAGCGGCTAAGGGCCCACAGCCCAAGCCGCCAAGGTCCTCCCTGCTCACACTGCAGCCCTCAGCCAGCAACATCTGTACCAACTTGCTAGCAAAGCAGGACCCCAAACCTACTGGACTTTTAGCAAAGCCGGGAGCCAGAGACTCACTGCTGTAAACTGAATGCAGCTGGTTAACCATCCCGGCTTTACCTTGCTGAAGTAACATCAGAGTGTTTGCTTTTCTCTAGGCACTGACACACACAGCTGGCAATGGAATCAGCGGAGCCGGCTAGGGATTAAAAGATCCACCGGTGACACATTTGAAATGCAAAAGGCGATTAAGAAGAGTCCAGTGGCTCTCATCAGAGGTTTCCTCTGAGGAGTGGGATGGGATGGGGGAGGGAGAGAGGGTTAGAGGCTTAGGATTGCCTTTTTTTTTTTTTTTTAACAAGGTCTCACCCACGATGCAGCCTGGGCTGCCCTAGAATTCACTTTCTAGACAAAGCTGGCCTTGGTCTTGGATTTAGAGCCATCCGTCTACTTCTGCTTCCCAAGTGCTGGGATTAAAAGTGTATGCCACCATGCCTGGCATATTTGGCATTTTAAATGAAAATTACACAGTTGTGTCTTGATGATAGATTAAACATAAAAGCACATTGTGTGTTTATTTATTGATTGGTTGTTTTTTTGGTTTTTTTTATTTTATTTTATTTTTTGTTTTTGTTTTTTTGAGATAGGGTCTCACTATGTAACCCCAGTGGGCCTTGAACTCTCAATCTCCCCACTTTCACTTGTCTCTTGAGTTTTAGGATTATAGGAATGCCACACCATGCCCAACAGAAACATGGTTTTGTCATTGTTATTGTTGTTGTTGTTGAGACAGGGGCTCTCTATGTAGCCCTGGCTGTCCTGGAACTCTCTATGGAGACCAAGCTGGCCTTAAATGCACAGAGATCTGACTGCCTCTGCCTCCTGAGAGCGAGGATTGAGGCACGTGCCACCATGCCAGGCAGAAAACATGTTTTAAAATACATGTTTTCCTGTATTCAGGAGGGAGAGTATGAGCTGGAGAAATGGCTCAGCAGTAAGAGTTCTGGCTGCTCCTCCAGAGGAACCAGGTTCAATTCCAAGCACCCACATGGCAGCTCGAAACAGTCTGTAACTCAGTCAGTCCCAGGAACCTGACATTCTTTTCTGGCCTTCTAGGGCACCAGATGCATGATGCACGGCCACACATGCTGGCAAAATACCCATACACGTCACATAAAAAGTAAAATAAAGTCGGAGTTTAGACCACTGCAAATTGGCTATATTCATCACACACACACACACACACACACACACACACACACACACACACACACACACACACACAGGTTGGTAGTTTCTGGCCTCACCAAGGTCATGAGAAAGGAAGTGAATGTGATCCAAGCAAAAAGACCAGGCTTCAAGCCCAAGTTCTGTCCCTAATTTGCTGTGGGGCCTGCTTCCTCTGTTAGAGAGGCGGACTTGTCTATGCCCTGAACAGTGAGCGTGCAGAGCTCAAGAATGTGGTGAGATGCACACACAGTTCCTGCAAACTACATACAAGGTACAGTACAGGAGCCCGGTGATTTACAGAAGAGAGATGAAGAGATGGGGGATGAAACCAGAGACAGGTTTAGCCTCCCTACTCCCATTCTCCATGCACTGTTACTTCACAGCTTTACATGAAGCAGACCAGGGTCACCAGGACTCAGGTTTCTTGGGAGCACCAGGCAGATTTTCAACCCTTAGAAATCAGAATAGGAGCTGGGCAGTGGTGCTGCACGCCTTTGATCCCAACACTCTGGAGGCAGAGGGAGGCAGATCTCCATGAGTTCGAGGCTAACCTGATCTACAGGTTGAGTTCTAGGACAACCAGGGCTACAGAGTGAAATCCTGTCTCAAAAAACCAAAACAAACAAACATATTAGATAAGGACACGGTTCAAAAAACGTCACAAGAGGGCTGGAGAGATGGCTCAGAGGTTAAGAGCACTGACTGCTCTTCCAGAGGTCCTGAGTTCAAATCCCAGCAACCACATGGTGGCTCACAACCATCTGTAATGGGATCCAACGCGTCTTCTAGTGTGTCTGAAGACAGCTACAGTGTACTCTAAATAAATAAATAAATAAGTCTTAAAAAACGTCACAAGGAAAGGCTAGTTTCAGGCATTGGTCCATTTCCTTTGTGCTTCACACCTTGCCTCTCTGCAGGCTCTCAGGCCCGCCAAGGTTCTATTTCGAGGTGTGGCCATGTCTCTGACATTGTTCCCCAGCTACTAGGAGCAGTAGACTTGATGCCTGGGGTTCAGCTCCCTGCGGCTAATGCCGTGTTTCCCCTTTCTCATCTTGGAGCTCAGACTGGTGAAGTTTCCCTCCCTGGGCCTCCATCGTCTCTAATAAAGACCGGGAAAACTCCAGCACCTTTGCAGGTTTGAAATGGAAATGACGGACAAGAATACAGGTCTTTTCATGTATACAGTAGGAGCTTAGCATGGGCAGCAGCAGTGCCACTCTCTGGTCTTCCAAAGGTAGAGGGTGACATCAGTCCCTGGCCCAGGTACACAATGGAATCATCTAAGGAACATTTTACTACACACTACACACACAAACACACACACACACACACACACACACACACACACACACACTCCTTCCCCCACTCCTCTTTGTAAAACATTGCATTATTTATTTATTGTGCACACATGTAGAGGTCGTGCAAGTGTGCACGTTATGGCCCATATGTGAAAGTCAGAGGACAGTTTGCAGGAGTTGGTTCTCTCCTCCCACCATGTGGCTCCCTCAGGTTAAACTCAGGCTGTCAAGCTTCAGGGCAGGGCCCTTTCCCATTAAGCTGCCTCGCTGACCCTGGTCTTGTCCTGACCATCCTGCCTCTACTTCCCCAGTACAGGGACTATAAGTGCACATCCCACATCTGAATTTTTTCTCTTTAACACCAATGCCCAGATCTTCTCTTTTATTCAGGGGATGAGTATGGGTGTTAGAAAACCAGTACATTTTCTTGAAAAGCAATCTGGGGGACTCTGGGGCACACCCATGGCTGAGAACTGTGGTCCACTTCGGCCTCTCAGCTTTTGATATCAACCTGAATCTCCTGGGAGTCTTCGTAGAATGTAGGTTCTGACTCCGGACCTTTGGTGTGAGACCCAAGAGTCAGCATTTCCAATTATGGCCAAGGAGATGCTAACGCAGCCGGTCCACAGTCTCAGAAGAATGGTCCCGCAAACCCCCGGCCATGGGCAGATGGCTAGAAAGCTTATAGCGTTTGTCTCCTCTGCAACCTTGCAGCTCTCGCCAGCCAGGCAGGAAACGTAATGCCTCCGAAAAGCAGCCAAGGACATGACCTCAGATTGAGGCTCGAAGACCGAGAACCAAAGCTTGTCCCCAAATGACTCTGCCTTTGGCTTCCTGTTGGCTTTTTGGCCACAAGTGTGGTCACAAAGACACCAGCAAATGAGTGAGTAGTGAGCCTACCCTGTGTTCATAAAGAGTTGCCTTTCTGGAGAGAGCAAGGGAGCAGGGGGAGAGGGAACCAGCCCTGGTTACTTTCACTTGGATGAGTAGGGACAGGGTGGAGACCATGGCCTGCCTCGCAGGATGTCCCAGCCATAAAAAGCTAGAGGAATAGCAGCTCCAGCGAGCCAGATACCTCTCAAGCAAGAAAGACGCCTGCCTGAGGTAGGTCTGGGAAGACACAGTTGAAAGGTTGCTCTGACCTGGGTGTAGGAGTGCATGCCTTTGCTCCCAGCACTTGGAAGGCAGATACAGGTAGATCTCTGTGAGTTTAAGGCCAGCCTGGTCTACATAGGGGACTCCAGGACAGCCAGAGCAGTGTAGTAAGGCCATGTCTCAAACAAACAAAAAGCAGAAGAAGAACTATGAACCATGAACCTCACTAAGTGCTGGATGCCCTGCACAGGCCGAGCGACTTTACAGAAATATTTTCACATCAAAGGTGACAATCTGGTACCTCTGCTTTCGTGGACACACGAGGAACCTGAGGTTCCAGTAGTAAGTGACAAGGGACTTACACAGGGCAGACCCGGGATGGAATCCAATCTGTTCAACTCCTCCTACTCCAATATATTGCTACTCGAAGCTTTTCAATCTCTCAGTGGCTGAATTTACTGCCTCACTGAAGTAGAGAAGAAAAGGGAAAAGCGTACAGACTTCAACAGAGCTGGGAGGGGCTTATTATAATCGCTATTAAACACCATCGCCATCGAGCATAAGTAAAAGATAAGGCAGGTGTCTATTTACTGTTGAAGAACTCCCCACCCCACCCCCACTCTGGGTAGCTTCTTGGCTAGAAGCTTCTTCTAGAACAGCGGTTCTCACCTCTCCTAACGCTGCCACCCTTTAATACAGTTCCTCACGGGGTGGTGATCCCCAACTGTAAAATTATCTTGTTGCTACTTCATAACTGTAATTTTGCTACTGTTATGAATCATAATGTAGGTATCTGATGTGTGACCCCCGAAGGGGTCAGGACCCGCATGTTGGCTGCTCTGAATAGTATGAGTAGCACTGGGTGACTTTAGGATGGCGACTGGAAGGTCTTCGGAGGAAGAGTTTGGCTACAAGAGCCAAGGCAGCCAATAGCTCAAGAAAGGCTATGGAGCAAGTCAAGGCACCATAATCCTTGTACCTAAGCAACAGGCCAGGCTCATGGCTGAAAATGAGGCTCAATCCATGAGCTGATGGGCCCCACAGTCAACCTAAACTTGTACCCCATTACCTGACCTCTGCGCAAGTCATGAGAAGCTCCTACAGGCAAATGTGTGTCTCAGTTTACCCACTCCAGAGCTGAGGGCTAAAACCAGAAGCTCCTATCCCAGCTCTGTACCTTAGCAGGCCCCTCTCCCTAGAACCTTGGCCAGAAAGGACTTTGGCAAATGACTCGGTCCTGGGGTTGGGGATTTGGCTCAGTGGTAGAGCGCTTGCCTAGGAAGCGCAAGGCCCTGGGTTCGGTCCCCAGCTCTGGGGGGAAAAATGTTTAAAAAAAAAGGGGGGGGGCTGGAGAGATGGCTCAGCGGTTAAGAGCACTGACTGCTCTTCCAGAGGTCATGAGTTCAATTCCCAGCAACCACATGGTGGCTCACAACCATCTGTAAGGAGATCCGATGCACTCCTCTGGTGTGTCTGAAGACAGTGACAGTGTACTCACCATATATAAAATGAATAAATAAAATCTTTAAAAAAAAAAAAAAAGACTCGGTCCTACATTAATATTACACCCATAGAACAAATGGCTCTCTGATTTTCACTCTGAACTTCTGAGGCTTAAAGTAAAGATGACTTAGGGGCCAATGGTAAGCAATGGTCTAGTCTTAGGATCGAAGTTTTTTTTTTCAGCAACTAGAATGATGTTTTAAAAACTATTCTGGGGCCAGCAAGATGGCTCGGTGGGTAAAGGCACTTGCCACCAAGTGTGATGGCCTGATTCTGACTCCTGCAACCCATGTGGAGAAGGAGAGAACAAATTACGGCCGCCAAGTTGTCCCCTGGCTTCTACACTCATCCTGCGGCATGCAAGCACACAAACAGAGCAATAGACATACACTTTAGCTATACCGTTTCGTTCTGAATCTGGCTTTAATATCTACATATGAGCGTGTGACCGGGTCAGGAATGCAGTGTTTTCTGTTGTCTTCTTTAAGGAGCCTAGTAACTACACAGGGCTAAGCGACCTCATTCTAACTTAAAGCAACTAAGACCTGCAGGGAGGCTACCAACCTCTAGGTAGTTGTCTACAGCAGGGGGCTGGGCTGGGCCAGCACGGAGGGCACAGAGGCCTGGGGCTCTGCGGAGGATGACCCTGAGGCTTGTCGAGATACCTTCCCAAGGCACTGAAATTCTCAGAGAAACACAGGAGCCCTGCCTGTTCCTTTTCAAATGCTCTAAAGGATTTGGCAAAAGATTCTCCAACCAACAGTATGTCGGGTGCTTTGCACCGGGCAGGAGCTAAAGACTTGACACTACACACAGACAAAGAGACAAGTTTCACCATGTGGGGCCTCCTGGGGTCACACCCAATCTAGTGAGGATGGCAGGTCCCTCAGCCATCTGCAAATGCGAGGAAGTAATGAAGTCAAAAGACCAGATACTCCAGCAGCTGTCTCCAAAGAGGTCTAAATACAGGGGTAGGACCTCCTAAGAGAAACCTGATATTGCCAGCAAGGGGGTCCTGAGCCCCTTGTTCTTGGGTGTCTGCACACTATGCCTGTGACTGCCCCAGGGACAGTGAGAGGCCTATCTGGAGAGTGGGACCTGAGCGTCATCTAACTGGCCAAGCCATGTCTTCATCACAGGGGCAGGAGTCTATGCTGGGGGCCAGGTTAGGAGCCTTTGGGTCATGGGGAGGCTGGAGAATGTCTTTTCCGAGTAACCACCTGGGTAGCTGGTCTAGGTAGTCCCTAGAGTGAGAAAAAAAGAGATGCCCTGGTCCCTCAATCCTGGGGAGGGATGAAGTCAAGTAGAGAAGTGGGGAAGAGAGGTTCTTGTCAACTAGTGCACACCTGTAATCTCAATGCTAGAAAAGGAGGGGGAGGGGGAGGAGCTCAAGGCCAGGTTGGGTTACACAGTGAAACTCTCATTCCAGAAAGTTACCCTCTGTGCTGAGGGAAGAGGGACAAATAACACTAAGGATGTTTGATAAAGCTCCAAAGTGACATTTTATATTTACCTAAAGGTATATTTAATACCCATAAGTGTATGCTATATACATATATACATAGCATAATTGAAATTATGTTGCCCTGGGCTGACAGTGCTTCCCACAAGAGCAGAACAATTAACAAGAGCCCCAGGACCAGGCATGAGACACTCCGATTCAAGTTATTGGTCAGGGTAATCTGAGTGACTCCCCAAACAATGAAGGTTTCTGTTGCTATTGCCTTTAGTTGCCTCTCCCGGGTTGAAGGTAAGGTCCTGTTGCTGAAGACACCACGGGCTTCAGATACGAGAGTCATGCTGGATCTCCCTTGAAAGTCTCTCTCTGTGGTCTAGTTTTCAGACTATCAGAAGGCGCTAGCCCTAAATATACAATAGTGGCACTCACATCTAGACTAACTGACAGCTCTCTAGTTGGACTAAAATCTGCTCAACAGGAGGGAAATCATGCCTGGCATTGGAAACTTAGTCAACTACCCCAGGCTAAAGGTTGTGAATCTTAGAGGAGAACCTACCACTACCACTTTACTGGACCGGTGTAATTCCTAACTGCACCCTACAACCTTATCCCTACAGAGCGTAGCTCTCGTTCTGATCAAAGACGCTGCTCTCTGTGGTGAAAACCACCACCGGTCATACGGCACAGATCAACCAATCCTGAGGATCCCAACCCTAACAGGTACATCTACAATACTACTCCTGCAGCCACGGCTCGGGGAACAGCACAGAGAAGATGGTGGGAAGACTTGAAGAGCCAGAGAGCCAGAGGACCAGGAACTCTGCTGTGAGACCGTGTTGCTTAGAACCAATAACCAAGCTACATTGTTTGTACCTCAACAAAATGACTGCTTAAACATGAACTGAACGAAGTCCACGCCAACGGACATGCTAACTCGGAATGGGAAATTTTCACAGGGTCCCCACCCTAGACAAAGAACTCCAAGCAGCTGATGACTTCTGAGAGGAGAATTAGTCTCTCTCAGGGATGAGCCCCCTGATTGGTTATCTAATACCAAGTGGTCAGCATTAAAATCGCATACACACAAGTGACACACCAAATAGACCCAACAGGTTGTATTTATATATTGGTGTGTGTGTGTGTGTGTGTGTGTGTGTGTGTGTGTGTGCGTGCGTGTGTGTGTGTGTGTGTAACAGTAATAACCAAAGGAAAAGGAGCCATTATTGTGAGAGGGGGTTGGAGACAGTCATTGGAAGGGTTGGAGGGAAGAAAAGAGAAGTGGGAAAGTAATGTAATTATTTTTTAATTAATCCTTCAAAAGAAAAAAAAACTGGTGATAGAAGCAAGTTCTCTAGAAGCTCCTTCACGATGTCATCAGGATGTTCTATGAGATGACCTCTTTTCAGGACATTCTTGACAAGATACTGGTAAGGACTGAAAAGGTCACTCCCAAAGCTAAGGAAGCAGGCAAGAAAAAGATCACTGGGCCTGTACTACATAGTAAGGCTCTGTCTCAACCCCACTGCCAACCCCTCTCTCACACACTGGCCTGGAAAGTAGACCTGCCAGTCTCTCCCTCCACCACTCTGATGAAATGCTGTGGCCCCCTTTTCCCAGCTGCCACATCAATACAGATGGGGGGTGGTGTAGGAGAATGTGCTTTTAAAAACTAGTAAATTAAATAAATACATCGAAAGTGCTACGTATTGTGGGGTGTCCTTATAAAATGGGAGCTGTGTGGTGGTGCTGGCTCACGCCTTTAATCCCAGCGCTTGGGAGGAGGATTTCTGCGTTGCAGGCCAGCCTGATCTATGGAGCAAGTTCCAGGACAACCAGGGCTACGCCGAGAAAGCCTGTGTTGAAAAACAAAAACTAACAAACAGAAAACAACGAACGAATAAACGAACCAATACCAATAAAGTGGGAGCCTTTGCTTCCCCTTCAGGACCATATACAAATTAGAAGCAAAACCACCTGACTTTCCAAAGCACTGGCCACACAGCAGATTTGGGAGTGAGGAAATGGGCCAAGAGGCTATCCCTGCTGGGGCCCCCCGGGGTGAGGAAAGGCAGACACAAAACCAATGAAGCAACAGGGAGAAGTAAGGAAGCCAGCGACCCTGCATCCCTGGGAACGAGGCAGAGATGAAAAGAAGCACAGCTGGGAGAGACAGGCTGTGAGAACAGACCTTCAATTGTTCCTGGGACAGTCGGCCAGAATCCACCCGCTGCTGGCACTGCCACTTCGTGCCTTAATGTAGTTAAGGGTCCAGTGGGGGGTCAATGTTTGGAATTCTTTCACTCTGGCCCGTCTCACACACAACTGAGAGGGTGCAGGGCTGAGATGAGGGTGAGGCTAGGTTTCCACAGCTCAGCTACAAGGGACGCGAAGGGGCCTGGGCAGCAGGGGCACCTGAAGAAGGTACTTCCTGCCTTTCTGCACTGTCCCCTGTAGTCTGCCACATCCTTGCCACAGCCCTGACCACAGTTAACACCCCACCCCCAACTGCAGAGAGTTGAAAGCCTGGGAGCAAAAGAACCAGAGTCCTCTGGGCTACACTGAGGTTTCCCTCCACCTCCCCACACTGGGCTGGGCGAGTCTTGGGGAATCTCCAGAGGCAAGAATTTCTATATCGAGACAGAAGCAAGGTGTCTAGAGGACATAGCTATCTAATCCCCCTCCCAATCTCCCAGATGTATGTTATGGAGTCTGCTCCCACTCATCCAAAGCAGAGCCTTAGATGTTCACTATGGTCCAATTGCTCGTAGCTCTGCACAGGGTGAACAAGTCCCTGCTCCCACAGCAGGCTCCCTCTAGAAAGTAAGGAGTCACTCTGTAGCTAAACTGTAAGTCTTCTAGTTGGAGCATCTTTAATTTTTTATTTCATTTTGTATTGTGTCTGCATGTGTATCTGTGTACCATGCGTGTACCTGGGCCCACAAAAGTCAGAAGAGGGCACTGGATTCTCTGGAATGATTTACAGACATTGTGAGCCACTGTGTATGTTCTGGGAATTGAATCTAGGTCCTCTGGAAAAGCAGCCAATGCTGTTAATTGATGAGCCATCACTCTAGTCACAAGGAAGGTCAACCTTACAAATGGGGGGAGGGAGTACCTATAGCTTAGGTAGTGCAGGTAACTGGACCTCAGGTCATCAAGCGAGCAAGTCACATTCAGCTGGGAAGGAGCCTGCTATAATGACCTGGAAAAAAAAGGTGTTTATTAACATGGGGAGGGGGAGCAAGCAGGGGAGGAAGAAGTATACCAACCCTAGCACTTGGTGCATGGGCCTGAGTACTTCACCCCACTGCCTCACAGAGCCCCAATGCATGCTGGCTAACAGGCACAGGTGTGGTGGAACTTATAACCCTCTATGAAGAGCTAGGAAGGTCTCTGCCAGGACTACCAGTCCCCTGTGAACCTGGATGCACTGTTTAACATAGTTATGTGTACACAGACTTTTTAGCATGGCAAGGGGTAATGAGAGTTTTCTTTTGATTACCATAAAAGGGACTGGAGATGGGGCTGGGTGGTAAAGCGCTTCCAAAGCTTGTGCAAAACTCTGAGTTCAACCCCCAGCACTGCATAATCAAACAAAGCAAGCAAACTATAATGGCAGAAAAAAAACTTATCAAAGGGGTCTGGGGCCAGAAATGCCATGGAGAATAAAGGGCCTGGGCTGGAGAAATGGCTCAAGGGTTAAAAAACCACTCACCTCAACCAGGCATGTGGCACACGCTTTTAATCCCAGCACTCGCTCGGGGAAGCAGAGACAAGCAGATCCCTGAGTTTGAGGCCAGCCTGGTCTACAGAGTGAGTTCCAGGACAGCCAGGGCTACAAGAAAGAAACACTGTCTCCAAAAGAAAAAAACAAAAAAACAAACAAACAAAAAACCTCTGACTACATAAGCTTGGCTACCTGAATTTGATTCCCAAATCCCACGGTAGAAGGAGAGAAGGAACTCCTGAAAGTTGTCCTCAGGCCCACCCACATGCACATACATACCACATATGTACACACACAATAATAAATACATAAAAATTTAAAAATTAAGAATCAAATGTCAATGAGATGTATGTCCAGGACATACATCTGACTGTACCTTGCTCAGGAAATAACCAAGAAGAAAGTTAAGTTTGGGCTGGAGAGATAGCTCAGTGGGTAAGAACTGACTGTTCTTCCAGAGAACCCAGGTTCAATTCCCAGCACCTACATGGCAGCTCACAAAAGTCTGTAACTCCTGTCCCAAAGGATCTGACACCCTCCTAGTGACAAATATACAATCAAAACACCAATATACATAAAATAAAAACAAGTTATTAAAAAAATAAAAAGAAAGAAAGTCTAAGTTTTTCCAGAAAGGGAGGGCTTGCTGGCAGTTTGAGAGTCATAAGCAACTAATTGGGCACTGAGAATCCAGTCTGCCTGGGAGATGGTACCCAGGATACATCGTGGGTGGAGAAGGGAAAGGGTTAACAGAGGAGGGAAAGGGTTAATGGCTGGGTCCTGTGGAATAGAGGATTCTCTACCCGTGTTTATAGCTTCTTCCCAGCACTTAAAACATGTTCTAAGTTGTCTGCAGTCTGCTCTGGGCTTTGCTTGTACCTCCACAGTAACAAAATGCATTACCTACAGCCCCAAACTGTCAGGCGTCAACACTTGACACCCGAGATTATCAAAAGCGAATCAGGTGTGCTCCCCCTCCCCCTTTAAACAGCAATCAAGCCGAGGAGAAGGGGCCATGCTATCACCAAATGAAAGACAACAAAAGTGAAGACCAGGCTGGGTTGCCCAGAACACACAGCGAGTGCCAGGATTCAACCCTGAGTCTAAGAGCAGGGAAGGGAAGTACAGAGGATTAAACCCTTTCCAGCAAGATCGCATTCCACAGCATCCAGGCATCTGCTCGGAAGACTTGCCTCTCAACAGGGTGCAGACCAGTCTGGGTGTTGTCAGGCTTGCACAGACTGGTCATGCTCACTGAAGAAACAAGTCGTCCTTCCACTGAGACAGTCAGAGCATCCGGGCTTTAACGCATTCTACAAAGCTGAGGGTGTTGAAATTAACACGCAGATGAGAACGGGGTCCCTCAGTTTCTCAAGCTTCCTCAGACTCTGCTGTGCAAAGGAGCCAGCTTCTTAAATGCAGGTGACTCCTGTGTCCAAGGTGTGCCTGATGTCCATTTCTAACCAGCGGAAGGCGACGTCAGTGATGCTGTCAGCAGACCTGACTTCCAGAATCAAGGCTCTACCTACACACCTTTAATCCCTCACTCGGAGGGCAGAGGTGGGCAGATCTCTGTGAGTTCCTGGCCAGCCTGGTCCACAGAGTGAGTTCTAGGATGGCCAGTGCTACACAAAGAGACCCTGTCTGGAAACAACCCCCTCCAAAAAAAAAAAGCTCTCCCTGAACCTGTGTAAAGGGCCCCCACAGCCTGGCGCTGGGAACTCCACCTGACCGTGAGAATCTGCACCACCAGCTTTGTCCCTCACCCTGGCTCCTAGAGAGCAGAAGGCTTCCGCACTGGGTGTGGCTCATAAGCATTTCTTACAAAACACCTCCCCCAGCTCTAGGCTGAGCCTGGGATACCCGGGGACCCTTTCCCCCCTAATGACAGAAACCACAGCCTTTCTGCCTTAGGGCCCTGAGAGAAGACAAAGGAAGTGGAATTCATTCAGAGGAGTATCAGGCAAGGCATTCATTCCTACAATGGAAGGCCTTGAGAGATGCCTATTTCCTAGGTTCTGGACAGCAGCTAAGTCTCAGACAGCCAGGCCCAGGAGAATAACTGCTCAAATACATTTAGGCAGACTTTTTTTTTTTTACTTAAAAGGAATGGAAAAAAAAGATATTCACATTTCACATCTGCTGTGAGACCTAAGAAATCTAATTAAGAGCCGGAAGCCTCAGAGGAAGGGGTATGCTGTGGTCAAAGCAGGAGGGTAGAAACCATTTTTCCATGGTAATTCCTGCAGGCGGAAAGTGCCACAAGCAGCCAAATAGTTATAAACAGAACGTTCCCCCCTTCCCTGGTGACCCTCCTGTCTTGACAGCGTCTGCTGTTGTCCCTGGAGATTCTTGACAGAAGAGGCCAGTCCCCTTAGCGTCAGCACCAGTCTCTCCTGATCCAGTCTATGGCACAAGAATTGAACCAGTTGGGGTTGGGGATTTAGCTCAGTGGGAGAGCGCTTGCCAAGGAAGCGCAAGGCCCTGGGTTCGGTCCCCAGCTCCGGAAAAAAAAAAAAAAAAGAATTGAACCAGCTACTCAGGAGGCTGAGGCAGCAGGAAGACAGGTTCGAAAACAGCCTGGGACAACTTAGTGAGAGTCTGCCTCAGAATAAAAAGTAAACAATAGACTCCGAGGCAGATGACTTGCACAGCGCTTGCCTAGAGGGTGAGAAGCTCTGGATTCAACTTAGTTAAGTAGCAACAGAACAAAGGGATTCATTAAACAATTTGCAGTCAAAGGGTCTCCCATTCATTCAGAAGATTCACTCCCTTATTCAAAACACAGATTTCATGCCTGAAATCCCAACCCTGGGGAGGCTGAGGCAGGAGAATTGGTGCAAGTTGATGCCGGCAGAGGCTACAAGGTGAAACTGTGTCTCAAAAACACAAAAACACGGGCCAGCAAGATGGCTCGGTGGGTAAAGGTGCCTGCTGCCAAACCTGAAGACCAGAATCTCAGAACCCACATGTTGGAAGGAGGAAACCGACTCCCAAAAGTTGTCTTCTGATGTTCTCATGTCAGCTTATTCGTGTACACACACACACACACACACACACACACACACACACACACACACACACACACACACACACACGCAAAATCTTTAGAAGGAGAAGGAGAAGGAGACGGAGAAGGAGAAGGAGAAGAAGGAGAAGGAGAAATCCCAGCACTTGGGAGGCAGAAGCAGGTGGATCTCTATGAGTTCAAGGCCAGCCTGGTTTACAGAGTGAGTTTCAGGACAGCCAGGGCTACCCAGTGAAGCTTTGTCTTGAAAACGAATAAACAAAAAACAACAACAAATAAGTGTTTTAAAACAACACAAAATCTCACCTGAGTCCTGACTACACCAGCAGAATTTGATAGTCTAATGGACAGCAAGGTGCACTGAGGTCTGACAAGGGAAGCCACTCTCTGATGGCTTAGGCTGTCAAGCCTGACGGACAACTCCAAAACCAGCAGAAAGGTCTGTCTGTTGCTTCTTAGTCCCCAGTGTCTGCTGATCCCTCCATCGAGTTTCTCCTGGTATGGGCATGGCATCAGCTTTCCCCTCCTCCCACAAGGCTCCAGGTGGCGCCTCTTAGTTTATGCTTATGAAGAAAAGTTTGGAAAGTTCATGAGTGCCTTCCACCCCAACCCCAGCTGACGAAGGCCCTTTAAACAACACCAATTTGGCCAATTAATACACACGATGAGGAAGAGTCACAGAGATGTGGAGGAGTAGAATCTGCCATCAGATCTTGGTCCCAGTGTCTGGCCCTGAGTGAGACCCAGCAGGCTCTCCTGGGTGGGTGGAAATGGCCAGAGACCTTACCCATGGGTGCTCTTGTCCACACTCCCACCAGACCTGGAAGGCAGGCCCTGCGGTTGCCAGCAATGAACTGTACTCTAACAGACAGGATGCTGCTTCCTCAGACTAACTTGGGAACAAATGACAGATATGACAGCTTTCCTGGGGTTTTGTTTTATTTTAATTTATTTACCTTTATTTTATGTGCATTGATGTGTTTGCCTACATGTTTGTCTATGTGAGAGTGTTGAGCGTCAGATCTTGGAGTTACAAACAATTGTGAGCTGCTATTTGGGTGCTGGGATTTGAACCCAGGTCCTCTGGAATAGCAGTCAGTGCTCTTAACCATTGAGCCATCTCTTTGGCTCCAGTCTTCCTGTTTTTTATATATGAGGAGTATAACGATAAAATGTGAACGGGGAGAATTCTGGAACTGAGACACCCCCCCTCCCCCGCAAAGACAGCAAAGCCCGTGATCAACATTTTCCCGAAATCCACTAGTATTGCCACTCTCGAACAAGACTGATAGTGTAATCGCCTTACATTTGATGAATAGTTTTGTGGCTCTTTCTCTTCTCTTCCCTCTCTTCTTTTCTCCTCTCATTTTCTCTCCAACCCCCTTGCGGCCCCAAGTTTCTTTTCCTTCTGACTTCCTAAGTAGCCAGTGATGATCTTGAAATTCTGAGCCTCCTGCCTTTACCTCCCCAGTTCTGGTATAACCCACGTGTGCCGCCATGCTATGCTGTATATTAAACATGGTGTATGTTAGGCTACCAGTCTACCAACAGAGCTGCCTCCCAGCTCCGGTGTTGCACATGTTACATGTCTGATACTCAGCAGAGAATCTGCCTAGGTGGCTGTGGCTATCTTGATGCAATCAGCTTAGGACCCCCACACTACGGTGCCCAGTGTGACTTCCCTCTCTCCTTTCAACTGCACAGACAGCCGGTTGCCTGGAGACTGGGCACACTCTTCTGTTCACTCTTCCTTTCATTCACCAGCAGCAGGTCTGAAAACAGAGGCCTCCACGAAATATGCTTGGGGCCAGGGCAAGGGGGTGAGGAGAGGCAGGAGTGTCCTCTCCTCCCAGGCAACCCTCCCCATCCTCTCTGTCATCGTTTTCCTTCCCAGGTCTGAAAGGCCCAGCAAACCAAAAAGCTCTCACAGGGAACAAGGCCCCCTTTGAAAGCCAGTGTTTGCCTGGGGCTGCCTGCAGACAAGGGTTGCCATGGCCACTGTGCACCTTTGCCAGTCAAGCCCAGGCAAGCCCAGAAGAGCAGCTTAAGCCACCAGACACCCCACCTCTAACCCCTCCTAGGGGCCTAACTATTGTCAAACACACCTGCCCTGAGCCCCTATGGATGGTGGAAGGCGATAGTTGGGGAACCTCTAGACTGAAAACCTAACACGGAAAGGACCGGAAGATTGGGGCCCCTCCCTAAGACACCAAGCAGAAACATCAGGGCTTGGAGCCACCTTGCTAAGGAGTAGCTTGCCAGAGCCATACTGCCTGAGGACCTGCCCTCACTCCTGGGCCAGAGTCTGGCTGTGCTGCTAATGGGAATGACTTATTTATGTAATTCATTACCACTGAGGCCTGGATCCAAGAAAGGGGTGGAGGCCAGGCCCCAGCTGCTGAGGGAGGAAAGGGAGGGGCTGTCCTGGGGCTCAGTCTGGGCCTGGCAGCCACAGAGCTTGCTGCTGGAGACTGCAGGGACCAGAGGACAAAGGCAATGAGGAAAGGGGACAGGGCTGGACACTGTAGGCTCTGTGGGGCTCTTGATAGTGAGAGAGGCCAGAGAATAGCCCTGCCCTCGGAGAATGCAACAGAAGCAGAGGCCTACCAAACGTTGACCTTTAAACTGTTCTGTGCTCCAAAGGGCTTCTTCATCTAAAAATTAAATAAATAAATAAATACATACATACATACATACATACATACATACATACATACGTGCCAGGCAGTGGTGTGCACACCTTTAATCCCTGCACTCAGGAGGCAGAGGCAGATGGATCTCTGTGAGTTTGAGATTAACAGAGGGAGTTCCAGGACAACTAAGGCTACACAGTGAAACCCTGTCTAGAAAAACAGAAAACAAAATAACAAAACAAACAGCAAACCCCAAGCTCTGTAGCTTTAAGACAGAAATGCTCTCACGTCCAACAGGAGACCTCATATACTTGATGGAAAGGAAGAGTCTAGAAACTTCCAGAATTCTGCAGAATCATCCCTAAGATGCATCATGGAGGCTCCAGGGGAGTAGCAGGGAAACAGATGAGGTTTAGGATGACAGTGGCTGGAGTTAGCTCCTGAGACCAAGGCAATGTGTCCACCCCAGCACTAACACCCCAGACAGGGCCGGATTAATAGAAAGATCCTCACGTACAGCCTCTGAGAGGCCTGGGCTGCCTCTGTGATGGTCTCTCTATTCCTCTGCTCCTGCTCCTGCCCCTGCTCCTCCTGAACTGGTCTCGGTTTTCCTTTCCTTCCTCTACCTTCCCTTTCCCTTTCTATCTCTCCTGAATATCTTATACACCATGCTGGAACTCCCCGTAGAGATGAGGATGTATGAACTTGAACCTGTGCCTCTGCTTGCCCACGTATGTAGGGTTTCTGTTGTGAGGATCAAACCTGGAGACATGTACATATTAGCGAAGCACTCTCCTAGCCAAGCTACTTGGCTAGCCCTGTGGCCTTGGTTTCTAATAATAATATTAATGTTTCACTGAGCACCCATTTCCTGTGATCTTCACAATACCCCCGTGAGGAGGGGAGGAAACACTGACCATTAGGAAGTCTACCCAGGTCACATCACCCGCAAGTGAAGAACAAGGGTCCAAACCTAGCTGTTCAGTTTTTACCCCACTGGTATAAAAATGCTCAAACACAGAGTCTTTAAAGAGCAAAGCAAGCCCCAGAGGGGTGAGATGATCTCCTTATAGGTACACAGCCAGTTGGGGTAGCGTAAGGACAAGGACCAGCATGCTAAATCCGGACCAACATCCTCTCTCGGTCACACCATTTTAACCACAGAAACAGCTGTGTTTATGTAGGGGAGAGATACACATTTGCTCTCTGTTTTACAAGGTTGTGATCCAGTAGCCTATAAACCTGCCTTACCTCCTCCAGCAATAGCCTGGCTGGCCCTGGCCACCCGAACCCTACATCCTGTCCCATGACCTTCCCACAGACAGCTCCCATGCCTTGAGCAAGACTTTTCAGTTCTATCATATAACATTATAGACCTACCCACGCCCTGTTTGGGTAGTACAATGTCTCAAGGTTCTCAGTGAGGTCCCACCCCCACTAAACCAGCTCACACTGAAGTGATGATCCCTTAGAGTTCTCAGATCTTTCTGCCACATATTATCCAACCAACCCTATTCAACCTGGTCCAAGGAGGTAAGTCAGGCATGCTTCTGAGTACGTTCCCAGTACATGTCTCTACTGTGAGGATGCCTCCACCCCCATTCACAAGGGAAAATCCTGTAGTGATATCAGGCACCACACGACTATGTCTACAAATCACAGCTGATCGGACCAGCAGAAGGCAGACTCATGTGAGTCAATTAGATTCTTCCCCCAGGAACGTATTTGATTCAAGGTCCAGTCACTGTTTGCTCTCTGGTGACTAGAAAGAGACCAAGAGACCATGACACCAAATTCACATTCACAAAAGCAGGGAACACCCAGCAGGTACACCAGACAGAGGTGCCTTCCCCTCCAGGCACCCGGGAAGTCAGCTGTGCTTCCTGTTCTCAGTTCCTCGGTTCTCCCAGGACTTTGATAGCTCTGTTCCTTGTACTCAGGGACGTCTGAACCAAGACATAAGACAGACAGATCTTTATATCCCCATCACTGGTGCTAGGTCTGCTGAGGTGCCTCTGGCTAAGTTGCTCACCCAGTCACTGTGTTTTTCACTTGGACAGAAAGACAACACCTGCTACGTGGGCCCAGAAAGGAGGTGAGAGGTAGCACTGAAGAGTCCCATGGCAGGACTTTTAACAAAGTCCTTGGCATTGACATTCATTTACCAATGTCTTGTCTGGAACCCTTTTCCTATCCATATAGGGGAATGGTAGGACCAGCTCCCCATGCTACCTGATCAGCTCTGGTCAGGGAAGGGTGAGTAGAAGGAACAGGCCAGCTATGGTGGTCCACGCCTCTAACCCCAGTCACTTCAGAGACAAGCCAGATCACTGGTTCCGGACCAGTCTTGGATATAGAGTGAGTTTCAGGCCAGGCTGGACTCCATAGCAAGGCCCTGTCTCAAAAACAAAGCAAGGGCCTGAGCTAGCTTAGCAGGTAAAAGTGCTATAGCATGCTCATACACATACAGATACAAGTCATTTTAAAAAAAAAATGGGGAGGAGAGGACAAAGTCCCATTATGTAGTCCAGTCTGGCCTGAAAATTCTCTATGCAGCCAGGCTAGCCTTGAACTTGCAGATATTCACCTGCCTCTGCCTACTAAGTAAATGCTTCCTCCTCCTTCTGCCGCTCCTGCCATCACGTAGATGGTTCCAGGATCCAGAAGGAGTGGTCACAAGTCAGACTACCTCAGGCACATCAGGTTCTTCATGCGCAAAACGCCCTGGGAACCAGATGTGGTGTCACACCCCTTTAATCCCAGCACTTGAGAGGCAGAAAGAAGGTGGATGTCTGAGTTGGAAGGCCTGGTCTATATAGCAATTTCGGGAAGAGGCAGGGTTACATAGACAGACACTTTCAAAAAGCAACAACAAAAATCCACACCTCAACTGTGTCAAGCCAGTGGACGGGAGGGAGAGTTTGGTTATCCCTGAGATGCAGTCAGAGGCATGAAGCAATAGCCTGGACCCTCTGGTACATTTTCTCTGTTCCGTGGGATACTGTGTAAGTTTAATTGGGTAACACACATCTGTCTAACAAGTATTTGCACACCAATACCAGGTGCAGGGCATCCCCAAGCACACCAGCTACCCTGAGGAAGCCCCACATCTGGTGATCCACGGGGCCTGCTTGGGATACAAAGAAACAGCTCTCCAGGTGCAAAAGTATCACTTCCACCCAACTCCGGGCTAAGCAGAGCCTCAGACAAGCTAGCCACCCGGGGACAGAGAATGTTCCAGTGAGGAACTCCAGGAGGGTAGCTGCCAAGCAGTGGTTCACATTGGGTTTTCACACCTTGGGCTCCACCTACTTCCTTCTGCCAGCCTAGGACTGTGGTAGCCACAGAAAACACTCCCTTACCCCGCCCCAGGCACAGAAGGGAAGGGGAAAGCATGGAGGGGCATCCTGGAGACAACAGTAGGGCGGCAGGAAATAGGAGCTGCAGGACACACAGTTCATCTGTCTCCTCCCTCTCTGGATATAAGCAGTCTCCTGTGGAATTGTCTCCTGGCTTACTATGAAGTGGAAAAGTCCCCATCCTCTGAGCTTTTCTCCCTGTGTCCCACTTAGCAAAGCACCGGCGACCATCGCAATCAGCACTCTGCCAGGTGTCTGGCTGCTGGTGCTTTTTGTTATGCCAAAAGCAAGTTGAGAAGAAAGACTCTTAGGCAGGGTTGTCATATACAGTTACATAGGCTGTTCACATCACAAAGTGCCCAGCCAGAGGGACAGAGAGGGCTGGAACCCAGCCCACCATCTGCTTACCAGGCTAGGGACCCTGGAGGAAGGGGACCTTCTTCTAGCTGACCCAAAGGTGTATATCTAGCAAGGATTGGTGGTGGGTACAAGAGAGATCATTGTAATGACACTCTGAGTGTGTTTGGCATTTATTAGAATAAGAGTTTAAATCAAGGGGCCAGGAGTATGGCTTAGTAATGTGTTCCTACGGCATACTCAAAGCCCTGGGTTCTAGCCTTGGCACTCTATATGCCAGGCATTGTGGCACAAAGATTAATTGCAAAGATCCTTGATAAAGGGACACTGTCAGAAGTTCAAGGTCGACCTGGTGAGTCTGAGGTCAGCTTTAGCCACATAAGACCCAGTCTCAAAAATTCAAATAAAATCAAAGCCAGGCACACATCTTAAATCTCAGGAGACAGAGAGGCAGGTGGATCTCTGAGTTAACTTAGAGAACAGCCTAGTCTACACAGCAAGTTCTAAGACAGCCAGGGCTACATAGAGACCTTGTCTCAAAATAAACACACAAATAAACAAAAACAAAATAAATAAATGAATAAACAAATAAATAACACACACACATAAAAACTTAAACAAGCAAAATTCCACCCAGAAAGTAGGTGTGTTACTTGGACAAATTACTGCCTCTAACTTCAGTTCCCACATCCAAAAGGACAGCAGTCCCTGGCCACCGGATGGCATAAGAACTAAATTGAATTATATAAGTAAAAAAGTCTGAACAGAGCAGGTCTTCTTCCAGATGAAAGCTCTTTGCAGTAGCCACTGCTGCTGGCTGAGGACAGGAAGGAAACTGAAGCAAATGGAACACAGAGAAGAAGAAGAAAAAAAAGCAAGCGCTTTGGGAAATGTGTGACCAGTCGCAGGAGTCTACAAATGGCATCACCCTGCTAATGTTCCTGAACACCTGTGAGTTCTCCCAGCACCCTCCAGTCTCCTCCCGGGCACCCTTCTTATTCCCCTGGGGGTCTCATTCAGCTCTGAGCCTGAGGTAAGGTCACAGGTCACCATTCCACCGAGAGGTCAGAGAGAGTGGCTCAGAACAGGATGTGCGCCTCAGCCTGCCACAGCCAGATTACAGGCTGGGCAGGACACACGGAAGGCTGGCAGCTGGAGTCTGAGAGAGAACAGCATGTCCCCACAGACAGTCCAGAGAATCCGGTGCTGTCACAGAAGGGGTCTGCTGCCTTCATTGGCAGGGGGCGGGGTTGTTTATCTCCCAGAAAGTCAAAACTATTTTTCCATTGCCTAAGGAGTGTGCCATCGCTCTTTCTTGACTCCATCTTCGCGGTTGCAGCAGCGGCGTCCGCGGGTAAGTAGCCAACATGCAGCTCTTTGTCCGCGCCCAGGAACTACACACCCTCGAGGTGACCGGCCAGGAGACGGTCGCCCAGATCAAAGCTCATGTGGCCTCACTGGAAGGCATTGCCCCCCGAAGATCAAGTCGTGCTTCTGGCAGGCTCGCCGCTGGAGGATGAGGCCACCCTAGGCCAGTGTGGTGTAGAGGCCCTGACCACTCTGGAGGTAGCTGGCCGCATGCTGGGAGGTAAAGTTCATGGTTCTCTGGCTCGTGCTGGGAAAGTGAGAGGTCAGACTCCCAAGGTGGCCAAACAGGAAAAGAAGAAGAAGACTGGTCGGGCCAAGAGGCGAATGCAGTACAACCGACGCTTTGTCAATGTTGTGCCCACCTTTGGCAAGAAGAAGGGCCCCAATGCTAATTCCTAAGTCCTGTTGTGATCCTGCCACACTAATAAAGCCACTTTGCCCAAAAAAAAAAAAAAAAAAAAAAAAAAGTGTGCCATCATGAGGGGGTATTTTTTGTTCTTATTTCATGGTATTTTACTATTTTTATTGTATGTACATGAGTGTTCTGCCTGTTGTATATGTGTGCACCACACGTGTGCCTGCTGGCTGTGGAGGTCAGAGGCTGTGAATCCCCTGGAACTGGAGTTATGGATGGCTGAGAGCCAGCGTGTGGAGGCCGGGTCGTGAAGACAGGTCCTTTGTAAGAGTAACAAGAGCTCTTAACTGATGAGCTAGCTCTCCAGCCCTCATTTTGTTTTTCCACCCCTGACGGTTTGGTGTGTGGGTTCTGGGGACCAAACCCGGGTCCTCTTTAGGAGTCATCTTTCCATCCCTAGTCACTCACTTTCAATGACACTTTATCCCTTTCTCTCTAAGGCCCAGGGTCTCAGAATCCCACCAAGAGATCGTAACACCAAGGGCGGTAACAGCGGGAAGCTAAGGGTCTTTCCGAGGCCTCTGGAGGGACTGCATCCTGGCCAGGAGTCACCAAGGCCTAGGCATCTGTCTAGGTGACAGACACAGACAGCTTCTGGCTTCGGTCAAACGCCATGTCACCGGAACTCTTTCTTTTCAAGGACAAAAACTAACAGGATGATTCATTCCCTTATTAAATCAACTCCTAAGAAAAGAGAAGTCATCTGGGTCCCCAGCCCTCCGTCCACTGGACACAAGCTGTTCTGTGGCTTGTCACCTAAATGCCCTGACCACCTTTCCTCCCCTGTCTCGAGTAGCCACTGTTTCTGGGGTTCGCTGAATCCCTAACAGCCACTGCGACTGTGCGAGCTCCCGTTTAAAGACAGCCTTCCAAAAACAGAGTCAGGGAGCGGCGAGGGGGAGGGGCGTGTGTACTTGTCCATCTTAAACCTCTAGGGGTGCAACCCCTCTTGGCAGTGAGTAAAAGTCTCTGTCCCTGCAGAATCTCCTCAGCTCGGTCCCAAACTTAGAAACAGCTGTTTCCTCAGAACTCCAAAAACAGTTCTCCTACGCTTAGCTCCTCATTCCTCCCAGGACTGTGATTGAACACTTAATCTGCCCGAGGTTCAGTTTATCCCTCCCTCAACTCTAGGAAGAGTCCCAGCCCTGCGGCATGACAAAGCACCCTGGTGAGATGTGTACGGACCCAGCAGGGGCTTTTTGAGTTCAAATCCCACCTCCTCAACTACCTAGGGAGATGCCTTTAGATAGGTTAATTTAGCCTCGGTTTCCTCCTGGAAACTGGTAATAATCTGACCTCCCGGAGCTCCTCAGGTAAAAGGGCTTGCCACACAAGCCTGATGACGTGAGTTGGAGTCCTGGAACAGACATTTAAAAAAATAAAATAAAGCCAGACAGAAGCTTTCTATTGGTAATCCTACATCCTGACTGCAAGATGGGATAAAAAATGGGCAAAACCAAAAGACCCTAACTCAAAACAAAAACAACAAAAGGCCACCAAGGGGAAGGGAGAAAAGCAGCTCCTAGATAATTATCCTCTGACCTCCACATCCATGCCAAGGTTCATGTGCAAGTGCACATACACGTGTGCACACACATGCACACAATCTCTCTAAATAAATCTTTATAATAATAACAATACTATCTCCTCTAGCAAATATAATAACAACAACAACAACAACAACAACAACAATAATAATAATAATAATAATAAAGACTCCTGCATTCGTAGAAAGCTTCCTGGCATCCAGTAAGCACAACGCAAATGTGGCTGGTCGCTGGACCATCACAGCAGTCCTGTGCCACAGGAGCTCTTAATTCTACTTCTGTTTGACAGGTAGGTTCTAGAGCCATTTGCTCTTGTGGAAACAAGAATACACCAGAGCTGAGCTTAGTGGCCCAGGCCTGAAATACAGCTACTCATGAGACCGAGGGAGGAAGCTCTCCAAGTTCAAGGCCTGCGTGCGCTGTGGAGTGAACTGAAAGCTGGCCTTCATGACTCAGTGAGATCCAGGCTCAGAATAAAAAGTAGAACGTAGGCCGAGAACAAGGTTCAGGGGTAGGGCACTAACAATGGCAAAGCCCAGGTACACATGGGGCTGGGGGTGGTGGCTCATGGCTATAATCACAGCAGTCTGGTGGCAGAGGAACAGGAGGATGACAAGTTCACAGACAGCCTGGTCTACAGAACAAGTTCCAGTTTGAACAGGACTACACAGAACCGCCCTTTCTTCCAGTAGTGGGGGCACACGGCACTCTGAAGGCAAAGGCAGACAGATCTCTGTGAGTTCTTTGTTTTTGTGTTTTGGTTTGGGTTTTTTTATATCTATTTTAAGATTTATTTGTTTAATGTATATGAGTACACTGTCACTGTCTTCAGACACACCAGAAGAGGACATCAGATCCCATTACACGTGGTTGTGAGCCACCATGTGGTTGCTGGGATTTGAACTCAGGACCTTTGGAAGAGCAGCCAGTGCTCTGAACCTCTGAGTCATTGGTTTGTGTTTTTTTATTTTTATTTTTGAGATAGGTTCTCACCATGTACCCCTGGCTGGGGTGGAGGGTGCTCACTATGTAGATCGGGGTGGCCTCGAACTCACAGAGATCCACTTGCCTGTACCTTCCAAGCACTAGGACTAAAGTCCATGTGGTCTGGCAAGACCTTATCTCAACAAAAGAAAGAAAGAAAGAAAGAAAGAAAGAAAGAAAGAAAGAAAGAGAGAGAGAGAGAGAGAGAGAGAGAGAGAGAGAGAGAGAGGAAGGAAGGAAGGAAGGAAGGAAGAAAGAAAGAAAGAAAGAAAGAAAGAAAGAAAGAAAGAAAGAAAGAAAGAAGAGGGGGGAAGAAAAAGGAAGGAAGAAAAAGAAAGGCGGGAAGAAGGGGAAAGCACAAAGCCAGAGGTCACGTGACCCACAGCAGAGCTTTGACAGGACCTAGCTATGCACTCTAATTTGCACACTCAGACGCCCATGCACTAACACGCTCCTTCTTCCCGGCAGGGAGATTTGAGGAATCTTATACATCAGCATCCAAATCCAGTTTCCACTCTCTAGGCCCCCAGAAAGGCAGTGGGTGTCTCAAGGGAGTGACTTGCCAAACAAAATTAATTTCTGTTCTTTTTCATATTCTAGGGGGAAAAAATCCAGAACATCCTCAGGGAAAGGATGCCACCCTCCCAAGGTGACGGAGATGACTCAAGGCTAGGGCCCACACAAGTCTCAGACTCTCTCGGGAGGGTCCCGGGCTGTCAGCAATTCTGTAAAAGGTCAGCATAAATCACTTGGGAAGCGTTTGTGTAGGCATGATCTCTCACAGACTCGAGTCTGCCAAACCCATATATTTCTAAAAACATCTGCACTGTCTTCACTCTGGGATCAGAGCAAGCAAACTACAGGGGCATTTCCCTGATGCTAAAAGGCTGCCTGCCGCCTCTGCTTGTGGATGCTCCCAGTCTGAGGAGAACTCAATGGAGATATCGCCACACCTCCACACTCCCCAGCACAGGCAAAGAATCTGGTGAGACCTCTAAATGCTGGTCAGTGGTGTGTGTGGAAAGAAACAATCTAAACACAAGGACGCCCTCATGGCTCAGGTCCCACCTGATCTAACAAAGGGTTGGAGCCCATCTTCAGGTCAACTGTCAACACTTAACAGAAGGCTACTTCTGGACATGCTCTGTCACAGGCTTTCCTTGTACTTCAGGACCGAGGTGGCTCAGCACTGAGGAGTGAACACACACACACACACACACACACACACACACACACACACACACACACTACACACACACACACACACACGCACACATACACACACACCCTCACACACACACACCACACACACACACACTATACATACACCATGTATATATATATTTTTTTTTTCTCACACACACACACACACACACACACACAACGCACACACACACCCCACACACACACACACCTCCCACCCACCCCACCACACACACACACACACACACACACACTCACACACACACACACACACACACCTCACACACATGCTAGCAATCCTGATTAAACTCAGAGGGAGGAGGGGGGATATGAAAACGGGCTGTGACTACGATCAAGAATATATTCTATGTTTGTAAGATAGGGTTTCATAGTAGCTGTAATGGAACTCGCTCTGTGGACCAGGCTGGTCTCCAGCTTAGATCTCCACCTGCCTCTGCTTCACTAATGCTGGAATTAAAAGCATTTGCCATCACTTCTTGCTGACAAATAAATTTTTTAAAAAATGTCTTCTCCTCCAGAGAACTTGGGTGTGGTCCAGCATCCGAATTAGGCAGCTTACAAAACAGACCCAGATGAAAAGACCAGAACTAAAAACTATAGCCCTGGCTACCACTAAGAAGTTATGTGACTTCAGAAAATAAACAGCAACAATAACAGCATGTTTGTTGAGAATATCTGCTATGCTAAGCACCATGCTGAGGGTTTAATGAGTATTTGATTCTCACTGACAATCACTAAGGCTAGTATTTCTCTCATTGTATAACTCGGGAAACTAATTTTGAGAGACACTGAGTAACTGACCCCCCCACCTCCCTGCAAGCAGCATCCATGAGCACAGAATGGATTCAAGCACAGGTAGTCAGGGATTTTGTTTTGTTTTTCTTTGCAAGCAAATGATTTAGTTCTGCTGTCAGGTGAGATAGGGTCTCAAGTAGCCCAGGCTGGCCTCAAACTTAGAGTATAGCTGAAGAATTTCAATTCTGCAATTTCTGACCTACTTTTCCAGTACTGGAATTATGCCCACAAACCACGATATTTTCTTCTTTCTTTCCTTCTTTCTCCCTGTCTTTCTTTCTCTATTTACTTATTTGCTTATTTATTTATATCTCACTTACAACATTGTGTATATGAGTATTTTGCCTACATGTACCACATCATGTCTGATGCCCATGGAGACCAGAAGAAGGTGTCAGATCTCCTGGAACTGGAGTTATACACAGTTGTAATCCACCATGTGGGTGCCGGGAGTGGAACCTGGGTCCTCTAGAAGAGCAGACAGTGCTTTTAACCACTGAGCCATCTCTGCATCCCCAGCTACCACACTCTATTTCATGTGGTACTGAACATGGGAAACCAAGGCTTCATACATGCCACTAAAACACTCTATCAACTGAGGAGTATCCAGGGTTCTTAACCAACATCCTTCATCTTTTCAATGTGTGTGATGGTCTGGGACTACAAATTCCTCCAGGAGCAGGCAGTAATCTTCAAGATCCTCTCTGGCTTTAAAGTCCAGGTTTCTTGCTTAGAAATAAAATGGATACGGTGGTATTTTACCTCTGATCCCGGCACCCTGGAAGCCGAGATGAGTGAATCTCTGTGAGCAAGTTCTAGGCTTAGTCAAAGCTACACAGTGAGACCAGGTGTGAGAGGGAGAAAGAGAGCGTGGGGCGGGGGGGGGGAGAAGAGGGGGAGGAGGAAGAGGGGGAGGAGGAGGGAGGAAGGAAGGAAGGAAAGAAGGAAGGGGGAAGGGAAGGGAAGGGGAAGGCAAGCAGGGAGAGAGAGAGAGAGAGAGAGAGAGAGAGAGAGAGAGAGAGAAGGGGTAGCATATGCCTTTAATCCCAGCACTCAGAAGACAGAAGCAAGTAGACCTGAGTTTGAGGCCAGCCTGGTCTACAAAGCAAGTTCCAGGATAGCCAGGACTACACAGAGAAACCCTACCTGCCTGCCTGCCTATCTGTCTGTCTCTCTAACTCACCTCTCTCTCTCTCTCTCTCTCTCTCTCTCTCTCTCTCTCTCTCTCTCTCTCTCTCTTGCCCCCCCCCACCTGAGGACGGAACCCAGGGCCTTGCGCTTGCTAGGCAAGCACTCTACCACTGAGCTAAATCCCCAACCCGAGAAACCCTGTCTAAAGAAAGAAAATGAAAAATCAAATTCAGGATGTTACAACTCACTAAGATGGACAAAAAACATCTGTGTATGCCTCACCCAGAACCAGGCAGGAGGAAAACCTCTGACGTCCTAGGGTAATGATGGACTCTGTGAAATCACCAGACTGGCCCCAAACTGTCTTGGGAAAATTGACAGCTTGAGGTCTCAGAGGATGCACGGCATGCAAAGATCTGCACGTCTGCAGCCATTACTTCTCCATCTGCTGTTTGCCTTTTTTATAAAGAGAGTCAAATGCGAGAAAATGCTACCCGGCTAGTTACATTTGCTCCCGAGGCATTCCCTATACAGCCCAGAATGCTTTCAGACTTTCCACCCCCTGAGAATAGCGATTACAGGTATGTATTTGCCTATGTCCCATGGAAGGGGTGGTCTCTTTTTTTTTTTTTTAATTTGAAGCTTAGAGAGACGGATCAGAGGTCAAGAACATGTACTGCTCTTCCATGGAACTCACGTAGTGGCTCATAAACAGCCCTTTCTCCAGCTCCAACGGGATTCGATCTCTTTTCTCCACCAAGGACCCCTGCACACCTATGGTATACAAACACACACATTTGTGCGTGCACACATACGTAAACATTAAATAAATCTTTAAAAAGCTATTTTTTCAGAAAGCATTTGTAGGGGTGGGAGAGACGGCTCAGCCATTAAAGAGTGTTCAACTGTTCCCAGCTCCTACACAGCCATTCACAACTGACTCCAGTTTGAGGGGATCTGATGTCCTCTTATCTCCAAGGGAACTAAGCATATGCGGTACACTATATCCATCAGGCAAACAACCATACAGAATAAATAATTTTTAAAAACCTGTGTGTGTGTGTGTGTATGACAGAGAGAGAGAGAGAGAGAGAGAGAGAGAGAGAGAGAGAGAGAGAGAGAGATAACAGGCCACATGTGTGTCCTCAGAGGCTAGAAGAGTGAGTGAGATTTCCCTTGGAGCTGCAGTTACAGGAGTTGGGAATCGGGTTCTTTGGGAGAACAGACAGCACTCTTAGCTGCTGGGCCACCTCTGTAGACCGGAAGGGGCTGGCTAGTCCTAAGGATGCCAGCACAAGATGTAACTGACCTCTTCCCACGCTGAGCTTGCTTTCTCCGCCTGCTTGTGGGAAAACTACCTCACCCAGGTCATTTGTGGGTACGATTTCCCTACGGCCTAAGCCTGTGGCTTATAATGCACCATGGGGTTCTGACCCGCACATGTATCTTCGTATGCCAGCGTAACCCTCACACCGACGGTGCCAGCGAAGCTTCCAGACACTCATTGCTGCTTTCTGGTTCCACCTCAGATTCACCTCTTGCCCTGCTCAGCCCAGGAATCCCCTGTCCACCCACCTTGACACTTCTGTACAGAGACAACAGGGAAACTCCCTCCCCGTGGGTCTCTCCCCACTACCGAAGCTCCTGGTACGGCCTGGAACTGAAACCAATCTCAGTCCCAAACCAAGTGAAATCATTTCCTGCGCTGGTCACCCTACACAACCACAGAGCATCTCTGCCTGAGAAAGCTCCAAGTCCAGCTTTGGAAAAGGCAAAGCTCTTAACTGCTGAGCCATCTCTCCAGTCCTGCTTTTTAAAACATGTGTGTGTGTGTGTGTGTGTTGTGCATGTATATGAGTGTGTATGAGTATGTGTGTGTATGAGTGTGTGTGTATTGTGCATGTATATGAGTGTGTATGAGTATGTGTGTGTATGAGTGTGTGTGTATATGAGTGAGTGTGTAAGTGTGTTGTATTTGTGAGAGAGTGTGTGTGTGTTGTGTGTGCATGTGCACACATAAATACAGATGCCCATCAAGGCCAGAGACATCAGATCTCCCTGGAGTTGTAGTTATGGGTGGCATAAGCTGTCTAACACAGATCCAAGAACAGTAAGCCCTCTTCTTAACAGCAGAGACATGTCCTCTATCCCATTTTCTTTAAAGACAGGATCTCACTGTATACGTCAGGCTGTCCTTGAACTCGAGCTTTTCTGAGTGCTGGGATTACAGGCATGTACCACCACGCCTCCCTGATTAATTAAGCTCGGACTGTCCTGGAATTCACTGTGTAGACCACGCTGGCCTCAAACTCACAGAGATCCACCCGCCTGCCTCTGCCTCCCAAGTGTTAGGATTAAAGGCATATGTCACTGTGCCCAGTGTAATTATTCCTAATGAGTTCCTTTTGAGAGCAAGGCTGTATTCTTCTGAGACGTCTGTGACTCCCTGGTTAAATGCGCTGAGATTGTCATAACACATGTGTTCCCTAAACGTTGAAGTCTTTTATGCCTGAGGCGGGGGTGGGGGGCGGGGGGAGCCATAATAAATGAACACACCTGCCCTTGATGATCTTTGGAAGAATTATGCATTTTGAGAAGGCTCTCCAGATGTACTTTGTTAACCTTGCCCTTGCCCCTCCGCCTATCAGGATCTTTTTTCTGCCAGTGGGAGCAATCATGAAACGATTGTACCATAGACCCAGCAAGTAAGTGGTCACAGAGAATTAACTTGGATTAGCTACTGTTTGCTCACTCCTTCTACAGGGCTTACCGAGGGCCCCTGTCCCCGTGCAGACCAGGGAGCTGACTAGAAACTGAAGTCAGTAACCCAGGAGCCCCAAGCACAATTGTCTTTTGAATAGAGCGGAAGATCTCTGAAGCCAGTTACTGACAAGTGTCCAGTGACTCTGGCTTCCTTGCCTCTTTTCCCAAGGTTTGGACTCCATCCTATGTGGCTGTGGGTCCCTCCCAGAGGGCACTTCTGTCGCAGGGACCCAGGCAGGGCATGAGTTCCAGTTGCTGCACGGGTAGGATTTACATCTTGACTCTAAGTTCATGGGCAGACCGTCCTCTGTCACACAGCATTCTTCAGTGACTGCACAGCACAAGGAGAGATGAAGCCAGATTTGAGCAACCTTCTACCTCAAAAATTCCAGTTTTCATCCCTCTGTCCCTGACCGGGCGTGAACCTCTAGGGACTTCCGCTTCATCTTCCTGTCTGCAGATGAACTTAAACCACAAAGATGAATGAATCTTGTTCCTATTTCCTAAGCCCTTTGGGGGGTGGGGGTAGGGATGTTCCCCTCTGCTCCAATGAGTCACTTTTCTTGCTCATTACAGCTTGTCTGGAACATCCTCCCTCTGTCTTCTTCACACACACACACACACACACACACACACACACACACACACACACACACGCAAAACCGCAATTTAAATGCATTCACCTCTGGTCCTCTGTCTGGTGAACAGCTGCGTTCTTAGCACCAAAGATGCCTGTCTCTTCAGTGTGTTCGCTGAAGGCGTTATGAGAAGCGACTGCTGCTTGGCTATTGAAGACCACAAGAACCAGCCTGGAGAAATGGCCCAGCAGCTACGAGCACTGGTGTCTCTCTCTTTTTTTTTTTTTCTTTTTTTCAGAGCGGGGAACAAACCCAGGGCCTTGCGCATGCTAGGCAAGCGCTCTACCGCTGAGCTAAATCCCCAACCCCTGGTGTCTCTTTCCAGATTGATTTCCAGCACCCACATGGTGGCTAACAACTATCTGTAACTCTAGTTCCCAGGACTAGACGGCCCTCTTTTGGCATCTGCAGGCACGAATGTGGCGTGCCAACCTACATACAGGCAAAACATCCCTACACATAAATAAAAATAATCATTAAAAAGAAAAATCACAGGGGTTGGGGATTTAGCTCAGTGGTAGAGCGCTTACCTAGCAAGGGCAAGGCCCTGGGTTCGGGCCTCAGCTCCGGGGAAAAAAAGAAAAAAGAAAAAAGAAAAATCACAAAAAGCAGCCAGGCCTGGTGGTTAATGTCTATAATCCCAACTTTAGGGCAGGGAAGAGGCAGAAGGAGGTTGAGGCCTAGGCTAGGCTACAGAGTGAGTTCCAGGCCAGCTACAAAGTGAGACTATGTCTCAAAAACAAAAAACAAACAAACAAACAAACAAAAAACAAACTCAAGTTTGGCATGGTAGCTTATGTGAATAATCCCAGCACTTGGGAGGCAGAGCTAGGAAGAAAGTCAGTCTTCAAGGTCGGTCTAGGCCAATATAGTAAGTTTCAGGTCAACCTGGGCTAACATGAGACACTGTCTCAAAAATAATAACAAAAGGACTAAAGAAATGGCTCAGTGGTTAAGAGCACTGACTTCTCTCCCAGAGGTCCTGAGTTCAATTCCCAGCAAGCACATGGTGGCTCACGACCATCTGCAATGGGATCTGATGTCTTCTTCTGGTATGTCTGAAGACAGCGACAGTGTACTCACATATATAAAATAAAATAAATAGCAAAAAAAAAAATTAAGAAACAAAACAAAGACAAAAAGCAACCCCAATGTATCCAGGAAGTTGACCACACTTGAGGCATGGTTCCTGTCTCACAGGCCACAGGTCAGCCCCAGGGCTGCACTAGCATCTCAGAGCAGGAACATGCTGGGGCCAGATGGAGTGTCTGGAAGACAATTGCCACTTACCCAAACTCCACTCAAAAGTCCGCTCCCCCAACAAGCCTTGTCTGCTCTAGCAGCTCTTCTGACTGGCAATTACCCGCTTCTTCTGAGTTTCGCCTTGTTTTCATTTTATGGGGGCTGGGCATGGGTTCTCCGGGCTTCACATCACCCCTGGCCCCAGTGTTTCATCTCCTCACAGCCCTTGCCAGGGTGACAGGGTGGCTGAAACACTAGACTAGTGAGTGTATCCTGCTACTGGACTGCAGGTCTCTTGAGGACAGGGCCACCTTTGTGCCCTAGGTCAGGCCTAACTGACTTGCCTGGCCAGCAGCTCTCAGCAGAGCGCAATAAGCAGAACCTACCAGACCTAGGCCAATGACTAGACACTGAATTGGCAGACCTTGAGTACAGCACAGCCACCTTACCCACCCCCCCACCTGCCCCAACTCTGCCACTGAGATACACAGCCTCGGGCATGTTCTTTAGTCTCTTGCTACCTCTGAGGTCTCTGTTTCCTCACCTGAGAAATGAATGTTATCTCATAGGGTCTCCTAACCACTGAGCCATCTTTCCAGGCAGCTTGAGAATTAAGAACACATAGGATTCGCTGAAGGGATGGATCAGCAGTTAAGAGCATTTGTTGCTCTCGTAGAGAACCTAATTTCCCGTCCCAGCCCCCACGTGGTAGCTCACAACTACCTGTAACTGCGGTGCCAGGGGCACAGTGGTGCACGTGCAGCTGAAACACTCAGACACAAGCAAAACACACACATCCCATCAAGCAGAGGCAGGTGGATCTCTGAGTTTGAAGCCAGCCTGGTCTACAGAGCAAGTTCGAGGCCATCGGGAGCTACAGAGTAAGACCATGTCTCAAACAAACAAAAACAAAACAAAAAGAACACATCTGACCATGGCAAGGATTGGCTTCTTGGTGGAGTAAGATTGTGTGTGTGTATGTGTGTGTGTGGTGTGTGTGGTGTGTATGTGGTGGTGGTGTGTGTGTGGTGTTGGGGGGTGGGGGTTGGTGGGGTGGGGGTGTGTGGTGTGTGGTGTGTGTGTGGTGTGTGTGGTGTGTGTGTGTGTGTGTGATGTGTGTGTGTGGTGTGTGTGTGTGTGTGTGTGTGTGTGTGTGTGTGTGTGTGTGTGTGTGTGTGTGTGTGTGGCGTGTGTGTGTGGTGTGTGTGTGTGTGTGTGTGTGGTGTGTGTGTGTGTGGTGTATGGTGTGTGTGTGTGGTGTATGGTGTGTGTATGTGTGTGGTGTGTGCTGTGTGTGTGTGGTGTGTGTGTGTGTATGGTGTGTGTGTGTGGTGTGTGTGTGTGTGGTGTGTGTGTGGGTTGTGTGTGTGTGTGGTGTGTGTGTGTGTGGTGTGTGTGTGTGTGGGGTGTGTGTATGGTGTGTGTGTGTGGTGTGTGTGTGTGGTGTGTGGTGTGTGTGTGTGTGGTGTGTGGTGTGTGTGTGTGTGGTGTGTGGTGTGTGGTGTGTGTGTGTGTGTGTGGTGTGTGTGTGTGTGTGTGTGTGTGTGTGTGGTGTGTGTGGTGTGTGGTGTGTGTGTGTGTGTGTGTGTGTGTGTGTAGACCTTTATCCACTATACCATATCCCCAATCCCCATGCTTCTTCCTTCACAGCAAGGAAAACCTTTACTAGCCACTCCACTCCCCTCTTAACTTGCCTATCCTGCCACACACCCTCACTAGGTGCCTTGTCCTCAGGATCAACACTAACATTAAAAGAAAAGCCATTCAACCCTACTGAGTCATTTCACGCTTCCTACCTTACTCTGACATTTTAGCAATCATACACCCCCACTTATTGTCCCCTCCCCCTAATGCCACATCTGTCCCAGCCTCTACAGTTTTGAGCAAAGATTATTTCCTTAGCAGCAAGTCTCAGAGTTCTTGAGCCCACAAGCAGAAATAACAGCAGCTATCAAAGGAACTCGTTCTGTCTGGCGCAAATGTGAGACCTCCTCCAACACCTTCTAAGAATGAGATGCGGAAGCACTTAAACAGAAAGCTTCAGGGTAAGATCCTAGCCCCACGGGGATGAATAGGTACTGGGAATCCTGCAAGCCATGTTGCTGGGGTGGAACTCGGTCGTAGAGCATGCGCTCAGTTAGCAGGGGCAAAGCTCTGAATCCAATTTCCAGCACCACGAAACCAAACCAAACCATGAGGATTTCCTAATAGAAATGGGCATTAAAATGGCTCGATTGCTTCCCGAAGTGCAGGTCAGACATCTGTATCTAGCCAAGAACTTCTTGAAGATCCTCGACACCCTCACAGTAGAAAAGCAGTGGCTATGTTTTTGTTTGTTTGTTTGTTTTGTTTTTTGTTTGTTTGTTTTTGTTTGTTTGTTTGATTTTGAGCTGGGGACTGAACCCAGGGCCTTGTGCTTGCTAGGCAAGCGCTCTACCACTGAGCTAAATCCCCAACCCCGGCTATGTTTTTTTTTTAAAGGAGTTATATTCCTAAGCAAGTACTCCTTCTATTGCTTATAAATGGGTTTGTGATTTGCTTTGGTTTTGGGTTTTGGGTTTGGTTTGGTTTTTCAAAACAGGATTTTTCTGTGTAGCCTCGGCTGTCCCGAAATTCACTCTGTAGACCAGGCTGTCCTCAAATTCAGAGAGAGATCCACCTGCCTCTGCCTCCGGAGTGCTGGGATTAAAGGCAGGCGCCACCACCACCTCCTAGCTATATTTACCAATGGTTTTTTTTTATTTTTTTTTTTTTTTTTTTTTTTTTTTCTGAGCTGGGGACCGAACCCAGGGCTTTGTGCTTGCTAGGCAAGCACTCTACCACTGAGCTAAATCCCCAACCCCTTACTTTATTTTTTTAATTTTTTTGAGACAGGGTCTAACATAACCTAGGCCAGTCTCAAACTCTATGTAGCCAAGGGTGACCTGACCTTGAACTCCTGATCCCTTTGCCTCCACCTCCCCAGGGCTTGGACGACAAGCTTATGCCACCATACCCAGTTTATAGGATACTGGGGATTGAACCTTGGGCTTTGTGGATGCTAGGAAAGCACATTAGCATTCAACCAACCGAGCTGCATCCCAGCCCCATGACTTCTTTTGAAGTTGAGAACTTCCGCTGCTTTCTTAGGAAGGAACTTACTACCTTGCCCTGGCACACTAGCGGTATTTCTGGGTGGCTGGAAGGAGAGAGGACTCAACAGCAGAGCAGCCAGGACAACTCACATCTCCAATATCTGACGCCAGAGCTTCAGCAGAAAGGTAAATCCTGGCCACAAGGGAAGGGGAACCCTGCTACAAGAGCCTTGCATGCCACCACGACATCTCCCAACTCTCATATCAGGGACTGATAGGCCACAGTCCATCTGGGTCCTCAGACCTAACTGTTACTTGTCATGAGGCAGGAGTCCGCAAACCCCAAGCTCCAGCTCACCTTGCCTGGTCAGAGGTGAGCCCAAGGCTCTGAGAAACTCTCAGCTCTGTTGCTTAGTAACAGCAGAGTGGCTTTAGGGAACTGTGAAGAAAAAAACAAAAACAAAAAATGGATGGTTCTGCACACCTGTACTCCCTAGCTAAAGAGAACTCCCCATGCACTGGATGGCATGGGGTGTGGTGGGATCCATGGAGTCAGAACTCACCCCACTAAAACCAAAATTGCCATTGTTGCATTTTATGAGATGGGAGTTCCGTTTTCAGGCCTTGCTTCTGCATTTGCTCTTTGTGACTGGCTTTCCAGACAATGTCAGTGGCATCATTAAAAGGACATTCAGGGGCTCTGGTCCATCAGAGGTGGTAGGAGCCTAAGAAAGACTTCTCAGTACTGAGGCGGAGAAATCTGACATGGAAGATCCTGGGCGCCTCCAGATCCCAAGCAGGTGTAGCTGAACAGGCACCTGCACGACACCCCAACAACCCAGCATCCAGAGCATCATGGGTAAGAACAGCAGAACCACCATGAACCACATGGCTTGTCTGTCCTCCACTTGTGTTCAAGATACAGAAAGAACAGCAAATGCTCAGATTGTTTTCTTGGGAGAATCTGCTCCAAGGCTTCCCCAGAAGACTCTTCCTCCACACTCACGAATGCTCTCCATATGGCCCCTCAACCTCCTGTCCCTAAGACAAACATTCGCAACTGAAAATGTCTCCTATACTTACCCACACTTGGCCTTTTGTTTCTCTCTCATTCAATAGTCCTGTGGCCCTAACACAGTGCCTAGGGCCTCCCCACCAAAAAGACAGCAAACTCGGTCCTGGGAGAATGGCCACCTCAATTGCCCCTGTCCTTTAGCTAACTGGAGGGAGCTGGGAGCTGGGCCAGAGCTTCCAGGTCTCCATGGCCACAAGTTCAAAGTGGCATGAGAAAGGGCCTCACAATCTTCCTCCTTTGGGCCCCCTGAGATTACGTGCTAACTAGCCACAAAGGAGAACTCTGCCCCAAAAGGCCTGGACTAGGTTACAAATTCTAGCATGGGGGGTCTTAATTGGAACCCCAGTTCTAAGGGGGTATATTATCCCTCTGATAGTGCACATGAATTGCTTCAGCACTTGGGCATGTTGGGGGAGTATGGTTAGGGTATAGCTTTCTCCAGATCCCAAAGAGGCCCTTGGTCTAACTCTTACACCCGGTCTTCTCCATCTCTCACCAGCCCTGAGCTACCCCTAACCGCCCAGAGCCTCTGCTTTCCAAGACAGTACCCAGCTGTTTCCTTGTCTCCTGCTCCTTCCAGCAGGAGAGCGTGGACGGGCAATTTCCAATCCAACCCTACTGGATACAACCTCTGGTGACCCAAGACAGCTGCACAAAGGTACCTCCCTCCATCCCAATGGAGGTCCCATTTCACATTTGACCCAGCAGATGTTATAATGAGATGACATCTATAAGGAGACTCCTAGTATCATTCACTATCTTCAAACAGCATAGTTAACTCCATCAGCCTGTAAAGAACAGCAGGGCTGGGAGGCCCAGAGCACCCCCAAAACCCCTTCTCCTGGGCCAGGTTACTCGGTCCAAGGTGTATTTCCCGGGTTTCTGGCTACCCAAGGAACAGGTGGAGATCAAGGCACATGGTCTTCTCTCCGACATCACCTCTAGGGTGTCTCTTCACTATATTCCCAATTATCCCGCCAGCCTCTATTCTTACAATAAGTAAATAAATAAAGGAAATCTAAAAATCTCTCTTCCTTAAAACACCCTCTCCAGGAATTTAATAGAGTATAAATTTCTTGAAGCTAAAACTTTTTATTCAGGGGAGAAAATGGACAAGCCCGTGCTGGGGTGCAAAGTCACCAACCACTCAGGGAGAAAACCAAGAGCGCGGAAGGAATAAAGGCAAGCCCCGGCCCCCTGGAGCTCAGCGCCCCTGGCACTTGGAGTCCGAGGGGCGGGGGAGCAGGGGCGGGGACAGCACATTCTGAACTTTCTCCAGCCGGGTCGCGGAGAGACGCAGCTCCCAGGGGACCGGGTGGGACCAGAAAAGGCTGAGCGGACCGGTGACCACGGCGGGAGCAGGAAACGATTTTCCCCTCCCCCTAAAAGGAGTTCAGCTCCCAGCCCAGGCCCCCGCCTCGCCATCGCCATTCAGGCTGCGCCCCCAAGCCGGGGCGAAGCCGGGAGGGTGATCACACAAAGCGGGGAACCGGGGAGCAGAGACCCGGGACGAACAGGCTCCCCAAGGCCTCGCGTCCCTTCCCCGCGGCGCCGGCCGGCCGGCGACCACCCCTCGGATCGCGGCCCCGGGCTCCGCACGCCTCCTGCGCCCAGGACCGGGGACAAGGCGGGCAGCCGTGGAGGGAGGGCGGCGGGGGACCTGCCGCGGGCTCCCGGGAAGCCCTGGCCACCGCGCGAGGACTCAAACTCGCGACGGCCCGGCCCTCGCGGCCGCGCCTCGGCGATGCTCCCCGGGAAGGTGGGGCCGCCGGACCGGGGTGGAGCGCGGCGCCTGCGAGCTCGCGCTGGGAACGGCGAAAGCGAATCGGGGTCTTACCGAGCACGGCACGTGCGCCCGCTCCCGCGGGGCCGCTGGGGCCGGGCGGCGGGGGAGGGGCGCGGTCCCGCGGCGGCGGCGGCGGCGGCGGGCCCGGCTCGGTGGCGCGGCGGCGCGGCTGGGAGCTGGGAGGCGGAGAAAGCGAGGCGAGGCCGGCTTCCTAGCGGCGGGCGGCGAGAAATGCAGCTGTCCCTACGAAGCTGCCGGCGGGGCCACAAGTGGGGCCGCGCGGGGAGGAGCGGGGCTGCGCGCGCGGCGGGGCTCAGGCTGCGACACCCCCAGACCCTCTCCCCAGGATGGGAAGCAGGAATAGGGGTCGGGAGGTCAATGTGGTTGCGAGGGATAAGGGGTAAGGGGCATCTGAAGACACTGGGACAGTCTCCTCTGTGCATTCCCATGCTATCTGCACGGACCGCTCCTCTTGAGGATCTTCCCTTTATAGCCAGGTGCTGTGCGTTTGGGCTCTGCCAACTTGGGGAGCACCTTAAGGGGTTGTTGAAGCAAGGAGACCCGAGACATGGGAGATTAGGGGAAAAGGGGGGACCTAAGCGCAGGGCTGTCCTGAGATTTTGTAGACATCTACCAGGAGCCCCGAGTGAGGGCTGCAGAAAGTGCACGAACCTCTGGGCCTTGTGACACCAGGAGTGGCAGCTCTGTGGAATTAGGGTTCAGGCAAGGAAATAAAATCTAATATCGAAGCCAGAGGAAATTGTGGAGTTGATGAGGGAAATCAAAGTCACACCCGGCTCACCCTATAGTTACCTCCCACTAACGCCTTATCTCCACCCAACATTCAACACTGCTTCAAGGCTTCCGAGCCTCGACCAGTGGTTCCGCTAACAGTTTAATAAACGGATGATCAACTTTGGCTAATTTCCCAAGTGGTTTGGTTTTGTGCACTAATTTGGAGATGAGAAGAGAGGATGGGAAGAGGGGATGACTATCAAGACCTGCTTTGAAGTGGAGCTGCCTAGGAAGGCTCTAAAGAGGGTGAAGGTCAAATCAACATCTTATGAAAACTCTAAACCCTCCTACTGGAAAAGCTTGCCCGTGTGTGTGTGTGTGTGTGTGTGTGTGTGTGTGTGTGTGTGTGTGTGTGGCCCTGTGAACAGCCCCTCTCCTCCTCTGAAGGCTTTCAATTAGCAAGCTTTGCTGAGAAGGTAGGGCATGCTCACCCAAGAGACATCTGATGGTAAAAACCACAAACCAAGGCCACTGTGTTTCTGTCATTTGCATGTCAAGGGTAATTTCTTCAGTGGAATCTGAGGATACCCTGAGAGAAACCTCACCTCTGAGAATCTCTCGTTCCCCTCTGCCCATGCCCCTTCACCCGATTTTAAAGAACCCTCAAACTATCAGGAATTGGTTCCTAGACCCTGTGTTAAAGATTCTGAATCTGGAGTGCTCCGATGTGGCTGCTGACTCTGAGCTGTCATACGGAGGCTCAGGGTTTATCCTCTTGGCCAGTAAAGCCTAGATGATGGTATCAAGTCTGTCACCTTATACTCCAGCGTTAACTTCACCTGTCACGATTCTGCTTATTGGCAGAATCTTTCTCTAATCTGTCCCAGTCACTTTGACATTTCAGGACTAGGGGTGGGGGTGGGGGTTACCAATCTGGAGATTTTTCTTGTTCGTGCATGCCTCTGGATTACTTATAAAATGTTTAAATATATTTTCATTGAAGGCATTAGCAAAGCCAGCTAGTCCCTTGAAGCACCCTATCGGTTGGCTTTGCTAATGTCCTTCTCCTTTGGGGGTCGATCCCGGAAGCTTTTTCTCACGCCGCCCCCCTTATGCTTCTCATACCGAGAGCGACTTCACTCACCCCTACTACTACTCCTGAGAACCCAGAGACACAAACCAGGTCTCTCCTGCAGCCCAGCCCCTCATCTCTGCTGCCTGTCTCAGGTCTCCAGCAGCAGGTCCCTTGGAGACCTCGTGGAGGCTAACAACAAACTCAAAACCATTCCTCCCTCATCTAAATGCCACCCCTGGCACGGAGGCTAACCAGCTCAGTGTCTGCCCTCCCTCCTCCTGGGTCTTCTATTGCTTTCCAGCTGTAGTCCGTCCTTCCTTCCCTTTCCCCTACTTTTTCTCTTCAGCTGCTGCCTGGCTCCAACCCCTGTACTCTGCTCTCTGCAGCTGGCGAGAGACCCCTTCTGCTCTCTAGCCAAACTTCCTGCCTGCTTCAGAGGACTCCAGTAATTCTTTCCACTGCCTCCTTTCTGCTTCAAGCCTACCAACACTTCAAGATGCCCCGTTTTAAACAAACCCTGTCCTGATCCTGCCCTGCCCTCAAGCCATCACCCCATTAATGTCTTCTCATTCATAATAGACTTCCTCTAGAATGGAGACACACGTCCCTTACTTGTTCCAGCCTCGGCCTAGCTTCTCTTTCCTGTGGTCTGGTCCTTCTTTCGCAGTCATCCCAGGAGCTACACTCAGTGGGAGGCCCTGGCAGGCACCTGGTTGTCTAAACCCATGAACCTCCTGCTTACCCCACTTCTTGGCTCTGATACAACCCCAGATGCTATTAAGGCTTCTTTGAAATTACTCCCACCCCGCAGATTCCCCTTTCCACAAGGCTTTCCCAACCACCCCCACACTTCTTCAGCAGCCTTCTCTAGCACCCAGTTCCTTCTTGCTCTTCCAATGAACAACTTCCTAGGATGTGTTCACAGAGGTTAATCGTTTTCAGTGGGCACCAGCCCTCAGGGCTTCTTCGACCTGCTACAGGACTTTGGACCAGGCACGTGACTCTTTCTGTGCCTCAATTTCCTTACCTGGGCCAATTCAGGTCTAGTTCATTTCATGTATTTGGGTGTTTTGCCTGCATAATTGTCTGCACGCCACGTGTGTGTGCCTAAAGAGGGCATCAGATCCCCTGGAACTGGAGTTACAGATGGTTGTGAGCCACTGTGTGGATGCTGAGACTCAAACCCAGGTCCTCTGGAGGAACATCTCTGGAGAGCCACCTCTCCAGCCCCACTCATTTATTCCAAAGGACCATGGTGAGAATGTAACCAGTCCACACATCCTGAAGTACGCAGCACAGCCTTGGCATGCCACACATTCCGTGCTGTTATAAATAAACCCCTGCACCATCTGTACTCTGGCATTCCTGCGTCTACTCTCTGGTGTGTTGGCTACTTTTACAGCTACCTGACACAAGCTAGACTTGTCAAAGAGAGGAGAGCTTCAGTTGAGACAATGTCTTTGTAACATCTGGATGCAGGCAAGCCTGTAGAAAGGGCGTTTCCTAAACTGGTGATTGATGTAAGAGGGCCCAGCTCCAGTGGGTGGGCGATCCCTTGGCTGCTGATCCTAGGTGCTATAAGAAGCAAGCCATGAAGAGCAAGGTAATAAGGTGTGTGCACAGGAGCACACACACACACACACACACTCACACACACTCATACACACTCACACACTCACACACACTGCACACACACACACACTCACACACTCACACACACATGCACACTCATACACACACACTCACACACACACACACACACGCACACTCACACACACACACACACACACACACACACACACACACACACACACACTCACACTCACACACACACACACACACACACACACTCACACTCTCTCTCTCTCTCTCTCTCTCACACACACACACACACACACACACACACTCACACACCTTAGTCTCTGCATCAGCTCTTGCCTTCAGATTTCTGCCTTGTTTGAGTCCCTGCCCTGACTTCCTTCAGTGATAGACCATGATGTGGAAGTGTAAGCTGAATAAACCCTTTCCTCCTCAACTTCCTTTCGGTCTCGGTATTTCTTCACAGCAATAGTCTCCCTGAGGCATTGGGCCAAAGACCTGCCTATCCCTGTACCTCTCTCCTTTTGAATCTACTGTCTGGAGTGCACAGCTGCCTTCCATGGGACAGGTTGTTCCATGGTCATTTTTCCTTCATATATATATATTATAAATGTTCAGCATCCCTACATTCTCACCTGCCAAAGTTTCTGTCCTGGATAAAGACATATGTCATTCACTGAGCTATGAATTCCTAGGCAAACCCCACAATAACCTCAGGGCTTTCTGGTTTCTGAATTTATTTGGAATTTCTATACTCTACCCTGACTCAGGCTCTGCCACCAGGGCTTTGCCTGCCAACCATCCTCCCCAGTGCTAGCAGCCATCGTTCTGAAGCATAGAGTTGGTGATGCCCCCTGTTGAGTATGATTGGTGACTCCCCATTCCTCGGAGGGTGTCTAATTCGTTAAGGTTTTACTGCTGTGAACAGACACCATGACCAAGTCAACTTTTTGATAAAGACAACATATAATTGGGGCTGACCTACAGGTTCAGAAATTCAGTCCATTATCATCAAGGTGGGAGCATGGCAGTGTTCAGGCAGGCATGGTGCAGGAGAAGCTGAGAGTTCAACATCTTATTCCGAAGACAAACAGGAGAAGACAGGCAGCTAGGAAGAGGATCTTAAAGCTCAAGCCCACAGTAAGACACTTCCTCCGACAAGGCCACACCTACTCTAACAGGCCACACCTCCTAGTCGTGTCACACCCTGGGACGAGCATAGTCAAACCATCAGAGGGTTTAAGCTCTGCTCTGGTTTAGATCTGGAGTGCTACCCAAGTGCCTCTGTGTAAAACCTTGGTCCCTACCAGCATATTTGGGCGGTGATAGTGCTCAGGAAGTGGGGCACAATGAATGCTCTTTCCATGGCCTCAAAGAGGATAGTGATACCTGTCCTGTAGCCCCTTCCTCTTCTCTTTCTCTCTCCATCCAGGAGATGAGTAATTTTGCTCCACTCATGCCCCTGCCATGATGTGTCACCTCATTAAAGTCTGTAAAACAACAGGCTCATTGTTCACGGATTCCCTTAGTCAGGGCTCTGGAGAGCAAGACTTCTTAAACTCTTGACCCCTTTTTGTTCGAGAATTTTTACATGACCCTAGGTATATAGCTGTATAAAACAGTTACACAAATCAAATGTTTATTGTTAATAAATAAAAATATTTAAGGAAATTTTGGTATGCCTATAACTTTTATCATTTCTTAAATGTGAGAGCAAAAAAATTGCACACAAATGAAATGCCTGTGCTTGTTTGTTTTTTACAGAGAGAATCGAGTCTTGGCTGAACATTTGATGCTGCAGGCTGTAGAGCATCTTCGATGTTTTTCGTATTTGATATATTGATTTTACAACCATCAATACTGAGGACATATTTAAATTAATACAGAGTACAGGTTGGCAAGGTATGTTTAGGACCATTCCGAAAGTTTCTGGAATCTGTTCTAATCCCAAGCAAAAATTCACTTAACTTTTCTCCAGACGGGCTCTCAGCTACCTAACGCCGGCTGCTCTGGAAGCCACGGTGTAGACCAGACCCACCTCAAACTCAAAGGGATCCACCCACTTCTGCCCGCTGAGTGCTGGGATTCAAGGCCGGTGCCACTCTGCCTAGTTTCACTTAATACTTTCTATGAGAGTCGAGCCAGCAACTCAAACAGCAATTTTAAAAAATGAAACACGCTAACAAATAACCATAATTTGATCCACGCCGGGGAGTGACAAATTAAAACTCTTTTGTTTTCTATAATTAAAACTGCTTTGTTTCTCAAAAAAAAACCTGCATATATTAAAAATACTGCAACTCATAGTGTATAATAGTCTTGAATTCCAGCCAGCGTGTTTCTGGACGTACGAGCTGGTTTCTGTTTTCGTGGTTTTGCTTTCTGTGGTGCTGGCATTGGTGGTGTGAAATGTGTGTGCTGTGTGTTCAGAACAAAGTCTGTGGTGGAACATGGATACAACATGGGCGAGTGATGCCAGTAAAAGGTCAGGCTCATTGAGTGTTTGATTTCCAATTAATTTTGGGACACTGTGCATTCAGAAACCTTTTACTATTTCCAAAAATGTTGTAACCTTCAGTCACGCAACCCAGTCTGGGGCTGTGACCTACAGTGTAAGAAGGTGAGCTCCAGAGACACAAGGCTAATGGGACACGCATATGTATTCTAATATATTGTATAACATATGATAAAGAGGGGACTTACAGGCCAGAGGTGGTAGCTCACACCTTTAAACCCAGCATTGGGAGGCAGAGGCAGATGGATCTCTGAGTTCAAGGCCACCCTGATTACATAGTGAATTCTAGGACAGCCAGGGCTACACAGAGAGACATGGTCTTGAAAACACAAAAAAATAAAAGTAAGATAAAATACTAAAAAAAAATTTATTGGGGTTGGGGATTTAGCTCAGTGGTAGAGCGCTTGCCTAGGAAGCGCAAGGCCCTGGGTTCGGTCCCCAGCTCCGGTCCCCAGCTCCGAAAAAAAGAACCAAAAAAAAAAGGGGGGGGGTTTATTAGGTTGATTTGCATGATAGGATTGGGTAATCCAAAAATGGCGGTCAGCATGCTTGAGAAACTGAGTGGTTGCTCAGACCAGAAGCAGGATACCACAGTAGTCCTGAGGACATGCACCAAACTCTCTGGCGAGAGTCAATTCTGAATCCCTGCTGAAAGACCTGTGATGCTGGTGTCTGGGCAGCAGCGACACTTGCTCAGAAAGAGGGGAAGGCTTGCATGCATTCTTTTTCTCAGACTTCTCTTTCATCTGGGCTGCATTGAGGGTGGGTCTTTCCCTACAAGTCACCACCATGTCGTTTGTCTTCTCAGGGAGAATCCTAAGAAATACACAGGTGTAGATATCTCTTGGTCCAAAACCACCAGCACTGATTGGAACCTGGCAAACTGAGCATTCAAATTAACCTTCCTTTTGTAAGATCTTCCCAGTGTGCCTTTCTACTGTTCCCCTTCCTGTCCTACTCTGACCTGCCTGCCTGTGCTAGAACCAACTATGGCTGCTTGCTACTCCCATAGTACAGGGGGGGGGAGGGGTTATGGGAGCCTCTGTCTAGACTCTGTGCTAAGCTCAGGCCATGGGACGTGTATCATTATGCGCGAGGCCGATGGACAGCTGTTGCCCAACCGCTGGGCTCCAGGGAAGACAGGACACTTCACCTTTAGGATTTCTTACCAAGGCACTAACAGGGCACAAGAGCAAGCAGTCATGGCTTTGGAAGTGACTGTATCATCCCACCACGAGACCCTCCCCTTCCTCCTAGCACCACCAAAGACATTAACGAGGCCTCTGGTAGGACAAAAGGGAGGGGATGGGGATGAGGAGGGTATGTGTGTCCGCTTGGTCACTTGGGCAATCCCATCTCCTTTTACAGCTTGGCTGATTTAATGGAGAAAGTAAAGGAGACATGTCAATCACTGGTGACATCACTTAAGGATTTGAATCACAGAAGCAGCATCTAAAAAGGCGGGGAACACTATCTCTTTTAGGGGATAATAACTAAGTGGATAATTGGGGGCACTATTCTAATGCCTGAGAAATACCCCAAGAGTTTCACTATCTCCCCTGTAAGGCACATTCCCCCTGGAGGCCAGAGGCACTGGATCTCCCTCAAGCTGGAGTTACAGGCAGCTATGAGCTGACAGGTCCTCAGCAAAAGCCATAATGGCTCTTGACCAGTGAGTCATCTCTCCAGCCCCAGGACCAACCTCTCTCTGTGTCTCTCTGTCTCTACTGTTTGCTGATATTCATTCATTCATTCATTCACTCACTCATTCATTCATTCATTTTGGAGACAGGCTTGTCTCTGTGTAGCCTTGGCTGTCCCAGAACTAAACTGTAGACCAGGCTGGGCTCAAATTCAGACGTTCACCAACTGAGTAATGAGAGTAAAGGTGTGTGCTACCACGGCTAACTTGATTTTTCTTTTTTTTTTTTTTTTTTTTTTTTTTTTTTTTTTTTTTGAGGCAGATCTCACTATGTGACTTTGATTGGTCTCTAACTCACAGAATTTGATTGCCTCTGCCTCCCGAATGCTGAGATTTAAGGCATGTGATACTGTGTCTGGCTCAAGAATATCTTCTTCTTTTTTTTTTTTCAGAGCTGGGGACCGAACCCAGGGCCTTGCGGTTGCTAGGCAAGTGCTCTACCACTGAGCCAAATCCCCAACCCCAAGAATATCTTCTTGATGCATGGGACAACTAGTTCTGGAAGTTTGTTTTTTCTAAGACTTAGTTAGTTAGTTAGTTAGTTAGTTAGTTAGTTAGTTTTAGTTTTGAGTTTCTGTGTGAGTATATGCCACATGGGAATAGGTTTGCCTAGAGGGCAGACAAGGTCGTCGGTTCCCTTGGAGCGGAAGTTACAGGTGGATGTGAGCCGCCAAAAGCTATCCAGGGAAGGTGCTAGGAACTACATTCAAGTTCTATAGAAGAGAAGACCCTTAACCACTAAACCATCTCTCCGGCTCCAAGACGTGCCTAGTTTGTCCTGACAAAAATAAACTTGTGCTTTTGTATTGAGTGGCGACAAATCTAAGCACCCTGGGCTCCATCTTCCTGTACACAAGCTGTCCAGCTGGTTCTCAGTAAAGCCTAGGGGTGACTGGGCATACATGAGGAATCCCACGTAACCATTAAGATTGTTTTCGGAGTGTGCTTCATGTCTAGAACATTCTGATCTAATGTTTTGAGAAAGATGCTTCAAAGGATTCACTGTGAGATGATCCTATTCCGTTAGTTATAAACAAAAAAGGCAAGACTAGCAAGTCACAACAGTCTTCCCGCTTCCGTTTCCCACGTACGGGGGCTATAGGTGCCCATCACTAGACATGGCTTTAACATACTTTTAAATTTTTTTTTGGTTAATGGTTTATTTATTTTTTTATGTACATTGGCTATTTTGTCTGCATGTATGTCTTGGTGAGGTTATCGGATCCCCTGGAACTAGAATTACAGACAGTTGTGAGCTGCCTTGTGGGTGCTGGGAATTGAACCTCATCCTCTGGAAGAACAGGCAATGCTCTTAACCATTGAGCCATCTGTCCAGCTCCAGCCTTGCACTTCTGATCATTCCGCTCCGGCACCCTCAGTGTAAGATTATATGTATGCACCGTCACATCAGACCTCAGTGTTTCATCCATGCTTGGCGAGTACTGCACCAAGGAGCCACGCCCCTCATTCCTGTTTCTTTAACATAGAACGTTTTAACTCAATTCATGACCACTTTTGTTTTCCTCTTCATTTCTCCCCCAACTGAGACCCCCAAAGATGAAAATTATGTAGCACTTCCTCCCTGACATTGCAACTAAGTCTACAGGGAAGGCGGATATGAAGGAACTGGTAACTAATACCACAAAGTGTAGGTCACTTAATGGCATGTGACATGCATATCTGTGGGGGGGCACAGGGAGGAAGTGGTTAGCTCTGGGGGGAGGGAGGGTCCAAGGAGAGTACCACAGAGGTGCTAACGGAGCCTTGAGAGACAGAAATGACTGAATGGACATGAGAGTTTCTCCATTCTGTGCGTAACATGAGTAAGGGCATAGAGGCAAGAGGTTAGGGAACATCTGATTACCAGTGAGTGTGCGCGCTGGTTAGAGGTAGGGTGGATGACGTGCATGAGGTGGGGGGGATAGCAGGGAAGTGGTCTGTGAGGCAGATAGATGATGGGTGAACTCAAAGCCCATTGGGAAGCCTTAGGAGGGTGTGACGGGGAATGGTGTAGAACGTGGAGCAAAGGACCGAATCTATAGCCGGTGTGGATGAGGCTTTTCAAGAAGAAGAATTTAAAATTGACAGGACTTTCCTGAAGACAGCAAGAGCTAAGGCAATGAGGCCCTGGACCAGGTAACTAAACCAAGTTGGAGGCAAGCATTTGCTACAAATAATTCACACATTCAAGAGAAGAGCTTGCTGGTCCCCTGGGTGGGGAGGTTCTGCCTGGTTTGTACCTCCTGGACTCCCTCTAGCTGCCCAGAACATGATAAAGGTGAGACGATGGTCAGGCCGAGATACGGTGACTCTGCTACGCCACCTCCTTGCTGGGCGGCTGAGCCTCCTTTTCTACCATTCATTCATTTTAAATGATTTCTTTATTTTACTTCATATGCGTTGGTATTTGTCTTCATGTTTGTCTGTATAAAGGCATCAGACCCCCTAGAACCGGAGTTACAGACAGTGTGAGCTTCCATGTGCAGGCTGGGAACTGAACCCAGGTCCTTTGGATGAGCAGCCAGCACTCTTAACCACTGAGCCATCCCTCCAGCCCTAGCTCTGGCTTTTATGATCTGTAAGTGGCAAAGAGGATAGTTCCATCTCAAGAGCTTGGAAATAGGAATAGCGGAGAAAAACCTTCCATTTTCCTTTGTAAAAAGCTTTTTAAATTCCATTTATCTATCGTGTGTGTGTGTGTGTGTGTGTGTGTGTGTGTGTGTGCGTGCGCGTGCATGCACGGGCATGCGTGTTAGTATGACTAAACACCTGCATGGCTGTGGTCGCAGTGCGTATGTGGAAATCAGAGAGGTGAACTTTAAGCCATCCTGGTAGTCCTGAGGTTTCTTGAACATTTACACTGTCTCTGGCTCTGTTTTAAGCACTTTGGCCTATGTTAATTAATCTTCAGGGGGAAGCTTGTCAGACATTACAGATGAGGGAACTGAGATACAGGGAGATCAAATAAGTCATGTGAAGTCCTAGAGAAAGATACAGGCTCCTCCGGACTCCAGAGCCCAGCACTTCGCCTTGCTTCTGCTGATAACATTAGTAGCAAACACACAAAGCTATTGAGCTGACGATCACACGGTGACTCACTGCTCAGTGACCCTGCAGCAGGTATCACCATCGTCCCCGTTTCACAGACAAGGAAGCTGGGCACAGAGTGATCAGAGCAGTGGCAGCTTTTTGGCAAAGTCATGGGCAGTCAGGCTGGGTAGTTTTTTGCCCACTAGTTTCATATTCAACAACAGATGGATGTCTGTTCTGCTTTTTGCCATTCTTACTTTGTTCTGAGAAAGAATATTCAAGGTGATCCTTGCATACTTGGAGAATATGAGGCTAGCCTGGGGTACCTGAAAACATGGGGAAGGACGGACAGAGAGAGGGAGGGAGGGAGAGAGAGAGAGACAGAGAGAGACAGAGAGAGAGACACACACAGAGAGAGACAGAGAGAGACAGAGACAGAGACAGAGACAGAGACAGAGACAAAGACAGGAGAAAAAATAGTGACAGAGGATTGGGTGGATTAGCATTCTTGACCAAAACTTGGAGCAGGTGCCACAGAGACTATGACGCCCTGGAGAAAAGCTCTTTCCTTCTTCAAGGGAAGCAGGTACCTCCCATTCTTGCTTCCTGGTGCTATCTCATTGATCCTTAAGCACTGGTAGAGATGGAGAAAATGTCTTACTCTTTTTTTTTTTTTCTATTCTTTTTTTCGGAGCTGGGGACCGAACCCAGGGCCTTGCGCTTCCTAGGCAAGCGCTCTACCACTGAGCCAGTCTTACTCTTTTTAGTTTGTTCGTTTTGTTTTTTGGGATAGGAATTCTCTGTCATAGCACTAGCTGTCCTAAAACTAGCTTTGTAAACGAGGCTAGCCTCAAACTCAGAGATCTACCTGCCTTTGCCTCCTGAGTGCTGCCTGGGCCACCACCACTGCAAATGTCTTCTTTTGTGGAAGAACCTCACTTAGGATGTCTGGCATAGTTCCAAAGCAGTGAGTGCCTCAGGGAATGTTCATTCAGCAGACAGTTCTTCATAAGACAAACCAGCCAGGCAAAATGACTCACAGCCTGAGGCCAGTCAGGTTAGCTAGGGCTGGAGAGCAAGACAGTGGAGATGGAGGAGGAAGAGGAGGGGAGGGGAGAAAGGAGAGAGAAGGGAGAGAGAGAGACCCTCCGCTTCCTGAGTTAGTATTAAGCCTTTTGGGTCAATATGACCCTAGGGAGATGGCAGGACTGGGTCCTGGGGACCAGCTCCTCAGCAGCTTCCACATTTAGCTTGCAGGGATTTCTCCCCTTGCCCACAGCACGGCTCAAGTCTCTTGGCTGGGAGTGTCATGTTCCTGCAGCTGGTCCTCTGGGGGAAGGTCTGGGATCAGCCTGGAAGAACTGAGACTGGGAGGGGGCCGGAGGAGGAAGAAGAAGAGGAAGAGGAGGGGGAGGAGGGGGAGAGGAGGAGGAGGAAGAGGAGGAGGAGGAGGAGGAGGAGGACTGGTTTATTTGTGTGTGCATCTTGGATTAGTGTTTTCATCTAATTGCTTCGTCCTCCCCAGTGTTGGGATCACAGGCACGTGTACCACAGTAAGTCTTTTCCTTACTTTTTTGTGCAGAGATATGCCTGCTCACTATGGTAGAGATTGAATTAAGCCAATTCTGTGCATTCAGTGGGAAGCCCAGACAAAGAGTAGGAGTTTTGAATAGTCCTAATGGACCCTCCTTCTCATTGTATATTAGTTGTGGGGAAAGAGGGGAGGGAAGAAGGAGAGAGAGAAAACTAGGTAGGCACCCTGTCAGAACTAATGTCATCTCTGTGAGTCAGAGAGGCATTTGTGCTTTCAGACGTGATACTCTGAGGACATTGCCCATGTAATATTCCAGGCAACGGTGAAGAATGTCATGAGACAATGTTAAGCAAACACAAAATGAGAAACTTTCACCTAAAAACAAAGTAAGGCAGGGGTCTGTATATTTAAAAAAAACCTTTTTCTGTGTATTAGTACTGGGTCTGCATGTGTGTCCATGCACCGTGTGCATGCCTGATGCCCACTGACATCAGAGGAGGGCATTGGATCCCCTGGAACTGAAGTTACAGGCGGTCATGAGCTGCAAGGGTGCTGGGAATTGAACACAGGTCCTCTGGAAAATCAAGCAGTGTTCTTAACCACCAAGCCATCACTCCAGACTCCACAAGGGTCTGGAGTCTGTATCTTTTTAAAATATCAGCTATATAATATGCAATGCGTTGGAGGGAAGAAGATATATTAATTATTTATATCTTTGCTGGGATCAACCTGCAAAAAGCAGCTTCAGGGAAGGTTTTCTTTTGACTCACAGTTTGGAGGAGCGCAGTTGACATGGCTGCTTGTCTACAGACCAACAAGGAGGGAAGAAAGCAATGACAAGACTCGTCTAGCTTCCTCCTCCCTCCCTTTGTTCAGCTGAGGTCCCCAGCTCAAAGGATGATACTATCCATATTCAGAGTCATCCTCTAAAAACCTCCTCATAGAGCCCAGCTGTGTGCCTCATCAACACCGTGTCTGGTCAAGCTGACAATCAAATTAACTGTTACGGAAAAAAGTTCGAATACCAGTGGATGATTAAATGAAAGTAACATATGTGAAGTTAATGCCCAGGCTGTGGTGTAAAAGTGTTTGGAAACATATAAGAGACGTCTTTACAGGTCACAGCTATGAAAACCGGAAAGTCCAGGAAAATAGCAACAACAAACTAACAAACAAGAGTTAGAAGAGCCCTCTGCAGTGGTTCAGGCCTTTAATCCCAGCACTCAAGGCAGGAGGAGCAGGAAGATATCGCCGATTTAAGGTCAGGGAAGTTTACATAGCAAGTCCTCAGCCAGACCAGGCCAGGTCTACATAAAAAGTAGTAAGTAAGTAAGTAAATAAATAAATAAATAAAATATCCATGGTGATTTAGCATGAGGAAGAATGTGAATTCTGCAATGCTAGGTAAAGGCATATAGGTGTTTACTATAAAGTTGAAAGCATTGGGGTTGGGGATTTAGCTCAGTGGTAGAGCACTTGCCTAGCAAGCACAAGGCCCTGGGTTCGGTCGCCAGCTCTGAAAAAAAAAAAAGAAAGAAAGAAAAAAACAAAACAAAACATGTCACCTCTGTTTTACTTTTTTGTTTGTTTGTTTGTTTGGTATTTGTTTTGTTTTGTTTTGCTTTGAGTTTTCCCTGCATAAACTCCGCATCATCTCTGGGGTCTGGGGTAAGGAGTGAGTTCCAAAAGAGCAAAAGCATTTAGCTACATTATAAAAATAGTTAAACGGGAGTGAAAAGCATTTCTAGCATATGGAACAGTATGACCAAAGGAAGCGGGTGTGGTACGTATAGATGTCCCTGGTAAAGCGGGTGCACGGGTAGCCTAGCAGTCGACCTTCCATGACAAGTGGGTTGCAAAATGTGTTCCTCCATTCCTTCATACCCTCGCTTGCTCTCAAAGGATATGGATGTAAGATACATAAACCGACTCAGCCAGCCAGCCTTAGAGGAGCTAGCGCCGGATTTGGAAAACCATGGAATTGAATTTTGCCTGTCTACGTGGAATGATTACAAACCATCTTGCCAAGTGTAGAAGCGAAGTAGCTTTCCACATACAAGCTTCTGCAGACGCATTTGCCCGCAATCTGTGAATGAGCAAGAGGATAAAACCAACCAATCAGGGCTCAGTACACCTCAGCCAATCCCAGCTCAGCGATGTTCTAGGCAGGGCGGGGCTGACACTCCGAAAGAGTTGTTTGTTGGCCTGGCGCCCCTCCCCCACCGCCCTGGCATTCAGTTCGAGGGAGAAAGAGGCCTGGAAGCTGCAGAGAGGCCCGCAAAGTAGATTAAACCAACTAAAGGTGCAGGCAGAGAACGCTAAACCTGGACTGCTGCAGCCATGGTAATGCCGCATTTGCCTAGTGCACTGTGCCCAGGACATCGTAGGAGGGCGGAAACTGCCTCAGGAGAAAGAAGGTCTAGAACAGTGATTTCTCAAGCTTCCTAATGCTGCGACCCTTTAATATGAAGTTCTTCATGTTGTGGTGACCCACAACCATAAAATTACGTTCGTTGCTACTTCATAACTGCAATTTTGCTACTATTGTAAGTCGTAATGTAAATATTTTTGAATTGTTAAAGGGGTCTCGACCCCACAGCTTGAGAACTGCTGGTCTAAAAGAATGCATGGGTGCACTCCCTTTCTTCCTGGGAAAGAAAAGGGAGGATGCCGTTGAGGTGGGATTGCTCAAGAAACGTGTACCCCAGTACCTCCAGTAGACACAGTTAAGATGGGGAGGGGAGGGAGAAATGCCTTTCCAAAATGCACCATACCCAGACTGGTACATAGCCGGTCTCTTGGCCTCCTGGTTCTTTTGGGATGCTAGCATAAAGCCCCCAGGCCACACCTCAAGCTAATCTCCAGCTGGTAGTCTTCCATCGGATTTCCTCATTCCAGTGATGTGGCCTAACAACAGCACCCCACCCCCGCACCCCCACCCCCTACAAATTGATATGGTCATAAAGGAGGCAGGAAATAAGAGGGCTGGGGGTGTGACTCAGTACAGAGCACTTGATCACTATGTATGAGCCTCGATGCCCAGCACCGCCCAAACAAAAGGACTTGGTAAGGACAGGATGCATTGAATTTGAGGTTCTAGGTGCTGGTGAGTTCTGTTCCTCCAGAGAACTCGGGCTCGATTCCAGGAACCCATGTGGAGCCTATCAACTGTAACTCCAGTTGCCGATGGTCAGTGGTGAGAGACACTAAGGGCACTAGGCACACATATGTACAAACATACATGCGGGCAAAACACTCATATACATAAAATAAAATCTTTTGAGTTTGAGGTCCCATACTCTGTATCAGGTCTTGTGCTAAGCACTTTATATTCACTAATATCGAAATTAAACTAGGTCTGTAATTAATGTTATTTGTCAACTGGGCAGGATCCAGAATCATCTGGAGACAGACCTCTATGCATGTCTATTCTGATTATGACGAGGTAGAAAGACCCACCTACTACGAGTGGCCTCATTCTCTTTTTTAAAGGTATCTTTAAATTTTAATTATTTTTAATTACATGCACATGCGTTTGTCTGTGTGCATGTATGTACACAGTGTTCCCAGAGGCCAGGGGTGTTGGATGTCCTAGAGCTGGAATTAAAGGCAGTTGTGAGCTTCCAGATGCTGGTGCTGGGAATCAAACTTGGGTCCTCTGGTCCCGCCTTAGAGGCTCAAAGAGAAACTAGACTCTACTCCCCAAGTTCAGTCAGCATTCAGACCCGAGGGACGCAGCATCGGCAGGGGCCAGGCCAGAGGTAGTGAGATTTACAGATTCACATAGGTGTGAATGGTATTTTTTGAGGCTATAAAACACTTTAAAGAAGAAATGGACAGGAAGCTGGGTCAGTCCAAGGACTGACCACACCTTCTGTCCAGTGGTCCTTGAAGATAATAAAGTGCAAACCTCTACCCTCTATATCCTGACCTCAGGTTTCTCCAGAGGACCAAATTATGGGGCCCCTGAAGAACAGAAACAGATGCATGGGGCTGGATCAACTAGCAACTCAGTGAAATGAAAGTTCCCTATTCCCAAGGCAAAACCATTACAAGGAATATGATTCCTCTAGCTGTATTCAGAATCAATCAGGAGACTAAAAGCAAGTATAACAGGAAATCTGGAGGCACCGAAAGGTTTCCACTAAATGAAGTATCAGAATATGGCCAGATACTTTGCAATATCGTCATTTGGGTACTTGTCACATCTGCCTTAACCACCCCCCTGGAGGCCTTACATGACAATTAATGTCTACCCTTGCCTTATTGTCAGTCCTTAGTGGAGCTGGGTCACAGGGGTGCTTACCCTTCTGTAGTCTGATGCCTTTCCACCTGCCCTCTTCTGTGGCACCATGGCACCAAACACCCCTCCCTTCCCAGCCCAGTAACAGGAAGTGTATACCTGGGAAGGAGGCGCACACCTGGGGAGTAATACGTCAATCGTTTTTCTACCATCGCAGGGGACCGAGGAAGCTTCTGCAGCATTAAGCAATCCATCATAACAGTTGTGACTGGTTAACTTTAATTTGTCAAAATAAATCTGCAGTATTTTGCATGTTAGTAATACAGTGCTGGTATTGACAGGTAAAATCATCATCTGCGTACATAGAAACCTTCATTTAGGAGCACACCTTAGGAGGGAAATGAATACACAGTAAAAGGTAGATGCAGGCCAAGCAGCGAGCCCTAGAGCAAGCAGAACAGGCTGGATGTCAGAGTTGAAGATTATCTAATACAACTGTTTAGCTGCCAATCTGATAAAGGGGAAGCTCTCCGCTGGGTTACAACCAGGAGGGAAAACATACTCTGCCTTTTGTAGAGTGGTGGCCGTCGGTGCCTTCTGACACACGGTTGAATCAGTTCATCAGCATCACAACTCAGTTTCAGTTCCAAGACACAGGATTTCACCCCACAGCCTGTTTGTGCCCCCTCTGCAATGCCCTACCCTCGCCCATCCCACTTCAACTCTCTCCCTCCCCAAAGAAGACACAGCGTGGCTTTATTATTGCAGACAAGCTTCTTACGTGAATAAAGTATGCATACAAAATAGCATTTTAACCGAAGTCATACAATGAAGTCTCACTCCTGTTTACAATCATTTCTAGTAGATACCTTTTGTTCCGTCAGAACTAATACTTTCAGGATCTTGTGACCACGCTGAAGCCTGGGGGAAGGGCCCACACCTGCCCACTTTGAGGACTGCTCCTTGGCCACTGTGGAGGAGGCCTGGGTTGTCTGGCCAGAAAGACCATGACTGCCAGCACAAGAGATGACAAGGCCCAGCGGGCAGAGCACATGCCAGGAAATGAGGGTTTCCTCCGCACGTGACCACTGCCCTCCAGGGCCTCAGCAGTGCCATTCCTAGGCCTTCCCCCATGAGCCCTTGCAGGAGCTCACACATAATGATCTACACTTAAAAACAAACCATTTTCAACTGTGGATAAGAACTGTTGTAACAAAGTCATAGCTACATATTTTTCTCTACATTTTGTTTATTGAGACAAACTAATTAAAAGGCACAAACATAGGGCATGTTTACATGGACATTATAACAAACATATACATTAAAAGTGTAGGAATGTGTTGCCTTCCTGCTAAACAGAAAGTTCCTAAGCTTTATATATACAAAAGTTGTACAATTTAATGTCCTAAAGTACAAAAGATCATTTATAAAATTATTTTACACTAGGTACTATTTATTTTAATTTCTTTACTATGTAGTTCATCCCCTAGAACTGTTTTGTATAGTGACACACAGATACCTGTCCCTGATGTAGGAAGTCTGCCTCAGACGCATGGTATTTTGATGTTTGTACTGACACAGTGGGGTATAAACAAACGGAAGTCATCTGGTGTGACAGTCCTGCATGCGTTCTGCAGGGCTAAAACTCATTTCCATATCTCTTAAATGCAAGATTAAAAATGAAAAAGACCCAAAACATATAGCAATGTAAAAAAACAATTACAGCATCTTGGTTTGAATGAACTCTTCTCTAACGCAATGCTTTGAAAACATGAAGTGTGGCATGATGGTGTATAGAGTGTCTGTTCCCCGAGCTTTTGGTTTCTACCGTATGTACAGGGGTAAAGCATCCTGCTAAGAAACAAAAAGCACATGTCTCAACGTGCACAATCATTGCAGGTGTTTCCATGGAGCATGCAGACAGCTGCCTCCCTGAAAACTCCAGAAAGCGGATACAAAGGAAAAGAACGTGATGTCCATATTTACAAAGCTGAACAAATCTGCACAATACTTGATTAAACAGAAGGAGGGGGATACACTCTGCTGTTCTGAAGGGGCATACTACCTAGTTAGTGGTTAGAATAAAAACTGTATACAATTTCATATAAGACATAAACTCTAGTGAGCATCTAGCACACCTGTGCCTGTTGTAGCATCAACAGACGCTGATTGGGAGAGAGAGGGGCATGTCACATCCCAGTGCCTCCAATGTCTTCCAATTTAAAGCAATAGATTTAAACTGTTCCAAAGTTCTCGTCACTCTTGAACAGGATCTACTGACCCGCTAAGGAGCCTGCTGCGTGCACACCTGACTTCCCCTCAGTCAGCCGCAGCCTTTTCTCATCAAAACACAATTTGTTGGTTTGTTTTTTTTTTTAAAGTTTTTGTTTTTTTTTAAAAAAGTCAACTACAATGCTATATTCCATCAGGATTAATATGCTGAGCAATATTTACATCTCCAAATATCAGGTCACAATCCCTATTATATGTTGAAGTTAGAATGATAAATTATCATATGCTTTGCATATCAGAGCTGGTATCACCTTTCCCATAGGGAATGCTGCCTGAAATTAACATATTCCCAAAGGTAAAATGCATATTCTCTGAGATGCATTTTATTATGACGGTGCCTCTATTCACTCATACAAACAAAACCACAGACACTGCTACACGGCTCTCAGTCTGTGGGTCAGACTCCAGGTTAAAACCACCCACCTTGTACCGAGGGAGAAACTCTGCTAGTGTTTACAATAAAATGATTCTGATGTATTAAAAACAAATAATGCTTCTTTATTTTGAATGGATTTTATGATTGGTTTGAATTCTGGCACTCACCTTGCCAGCTACTTTCCTGCGTAAGCAATGCTGTCAGCTAAAGGGTTCCTGGTTAGACTAAAGTGGTCCAGTGAGACGTTACACACACCCTACTTTGAACAACCCCAGCAAAACTGGAGCTACTACACTCTTATTAACTAATATAATAAAACCTCCCAATTTCATAGTCTGCTTTTGCTTTAATCAACTAAAGGTAAGTTGCTGGTAAATATTTACTTTTACCCACATTTTGACTTTATAATACTGTTTACCAAGGCGGTGACGTAGGCAAAGCTTGGGGCAGGAAAGGCATACTTTCTACAGGCCTCATTGCTATATTGAGAGGGGCAGCTAATGTCATAGGCGTGGGCAGGTTCATTGGCGAGGTGATGGTGACCGGGTGTGCTATGTTCACTGGGGCCGTTACAGGGGTCGGGAGGTTGACTGGGGTAGTGAGTGTTAAAGGAGAGGTCATGGACAACGGGCTGGTTATGGTTACAGGATGCCCTATGTTCATTGGGCTGGTTATATTAACTGCACTTGAAACATTTACTGGGCTTCTCATGCTCATTGCAGCTGCCACTGTGACTGGGTTTGACATAGTCCCAGACGACACAGAGGATGTTATATTGAATGGAGTAGTGAGAGTCACAGGTGTCGTAGCAGCCGTAGAGGTTTGGCACAGGTTGGCAGCTTCTAAAAGGAGAAGACAAAAGGGGGACTTTAGACTCTCAAAACTATAAGCAAAATTCAGCTTCTGAACTAATTCCTCTTAATTTAAAAGAACATGTAATAAATCAAATTACAGTTTCTACGAAGTGATCAAATACAAAGCAAGGACCTCCTAAGCACACCCTGGGGCCAGGGAGCCCACTATATGGACCTCATCTCTGATGCTTGGGAAGACCTGAGCGGCTTGTTTAGCCCTGAACTTCTGACTTCAGTTCGGAGTTACTTACCTACCTCACAGAGATGCTGAGAGGCTCTTAGCTTCTGCAAGTCATTCTAAGTAGGGCTAAACGTTCTCACGTCCTTCATGCAGTTCTCCTGAGTTCTATAGTCTTTCCTGGGAAGAGTCAACCAGCAGCAGGCCAGCAGGAAAGAGCTTGTCTACACAGAGCTGTGCCAGCAATTTCTCAGAAGGCACTGTACCTAGCAGGGTGTACTCATGCACACAACATGTCTAGGGCTTCTTAGATGTAAAGCCACATTCTGTTGAGGTTTTAGAACGGATAAAGAATGATGACCACTATTTCAGTGTCTGTCTGAGTCACTATAAATAATGTAATTTGTAATGTTTCTTTTCTTTCCGAGACAGGGTCTCACTATGTAGCCTTTGCTGGTCTGGAACAGGCTATGTAGACCAGGCTGGTTTCAAACTCACAGAGATCTTCTACCTCCTCTACTTCCCCAATGTTGGGAGTAAAGGCGTGCACCACCACGCCTGGTTTATAAAGCTTTTTATATTAAGGGAGAAGCTACTACTCCGTACTGTCTTCCTCTTTCCTCCCCACCCCACTTCCTCTTCCTTCGAATGCTGATGTAATTATCTAGGTAATGCCCAGCATCATCTAACTGTACACATTATCTATGTAATTATCTAGTAATGCCCAGTACCATCTAACTGTACACATTACGCACACCTCTAAGCACACCAAATAGGGCTAAGAAAAGCAAGGAAGTCCTGTGGCCTGTTGAGGAACCCCAGCCCTTGTTACCCAGCAAAGCTTCAATAGTTCTTTACAAGACTCCTGGGGCTGGAGAGCTGGCTCAGCAGTGAAGAGTACATGCTACCCTTGCAGACAGCCTGGGTTCTACCAGCACTACGTGGTGGCTCAGAACAATCTGTGACTCCAGTTATAGAGGAGCCGAAGCCTATTCTGGCTGCTGCTGGCATCAGGTATGCACATGGTACACAGACATACATTAAGGCAAAACATTCATACACATAAATAATAAATCTTAATTTATGAAAATCCCTAGAAGGTGACAATGCACCTCCCTCCCCCTCAAGAAAATCCAGTACCTCCTATCAATATGACATAAAAGGGCAGTAAGGAGACAGACCTTGGACGCCCATTCAAATCTACAGCTTGAGGTGTGCACAGCGTCAAACTGCTTCGGGTCAGTGAGCAGCCCTCTTTGATTGGTATGACTTAGCTGTGTGCACCACACTACACACTAGGAGCTGCCACACAAGACTGACGATGGAAACCAGCCAGAGAGGCTTCATATTTTTTTTTAAATAGACTGTTGGGACATTCGATTGAGAAACTGAAACAGCCTGGGAAATTTATAAAGCTAAAGTTTCCTCAACGATTATCTGATTTTTATCCAGGTTTGGGAATTTAACATTTATTCAGGTATAATATTTAAAGGACACTTCTGGCTAGGTGTGGCTCTCTGGATTTGAGGCCAGCCTAGTCTACATAGGGAGCTTCAGGACAGCCAGGGCTACACAGTGAGAACCTGTCTCAAAAAAACAAAAACAAACAAAAAAGTGACATTTCTGATTCATGTTTAGATTTTCATTAGGTTTTCAATATAGCAGTCTCCTCTCTCCCAAAATGTGTTACTAACAGAGAGCAACTCCAGCTACAAAGAGGAACACAATAGCATTCTGTTTAATGCATCAGAAGATGAGCTGAACAAGTCTCATTGTGCAAAGCAAACAGAAAAGACTCAAGTGCAACGGAACACAGCGTGCATGGAGTGGGATGGGAGAGGCACACGTGCTTTCTGCTTCCTGGGTGATGATGTCACTGCTGAGGTTCTTCTCATCTCTGCTCAAAGGAAGGCGTTTCTGTCTCGGGTGCCACTTCCCTGCCTCCCCTCCTCCAGTCTTCTTTTCACTCTAGAGGATCAAACTTTTGGTACTGTACACAGAAGGGAAATGTTTACCACTGAACTGTGCCCAGCCCTCAAGCATCCTCTTACTACAAACACTTTGACTCCTTCTCTAGTGAAAACATCCTTTGCAGTATTACTTCCAAGGATTCCACAGTTATCATTATTCTCTACAATGTCCTCAACAGCAGAGGTGCGGACATGCTAAGGTAGGGCCAGCCCTTCAAAGGTCTAATGGAGACCCAGAGCCAAGACCAGAGACGGCAGGAGAGTAAGGTCTGAGTTACGCACCAAGCAGTCACGGCAAGAGCAGCCCTAAGAAGTAGAAGATGAGCTGTGAGGAGACAAACTTACACAAGGGTAGCTCCTTCACCTCAAAATGAAAAAAGAAGCCCATGATGGGCATCATGGTGCACGCCTTTACTCCCAGCACTTGGAAAGCAAAGGCAGGCCAATCTCTGTGACTTTGAGGCCAGCTTAACTTAGTCTACATCCAGAGTTCCAGAACAGCCTGGCCTAGAGAAAGAGACCATGTCTCAAAACAAATTGGAAAAAAAAAAAAAAAAAAAAAGGAGCCCAGTCTTGACTGTACATGTTACAAAAAGTAAGTCCACAGGAAGAACAAGGAACGAAGCACTGAGGACATTTCCCAGTAATAAAGTCCTAAACGGAGGCTCTGTTGCCAATAGACTGCACTAAACCCTGTCCAGTAAAGCAGCACTGTGAGCAGTGTAGCAGGGTGGACAGTGCTGTGCTGCCCAGACTCCGTTACTGGACTACTAAACCCAACACTGCTGAGCCATGCCCGAGCACTGACAGCCCTTTCTTACCTTTCTTCCTCGCTTTGACAGCTTCTTCCCACAGTCTCAGTGTCTCTACCTGCTTCCCTGGCCAGCTCGTCACATGTTGTTGCTGCTGTTGCTGCTGCTGCTGCTGCTGCTGCTGCTGCTTCTGATTGCTGGTCTCCTCACTCATGCAAGCTATTCCAAAGACAAAGCACAAACACTGTGTTTACCTTGAAAAAGTGCAGCCACATTTTCAAATCTAAACCTAGGAACTAGAGATGTAGGTCAGCTGTAACAGTGCTTAGCTAACATGCAGGAGGGCCTGGGTTCCACTCTCAGCAAAAGACCCTGTCAGAAACAACAGCAAAGAAACTCAAGCCAGGCGTGGTGGCACAGTTTTAATCCCAGCACTCAGGAGGCAGAGGCAGACGGATCTCTATGAGTTCTCAATCAATCTGATAGTCTACACTGTGAGTTCCGGGCCAGCCAAGACTATTATACAGTAAGACCCTGTTCCAAAACCCAACAAACACACCCAAAACCAGATGCTTTGACTCCCTGTGCCTCTATAACCGCTGTCATTTAACTAACAGCTCTTGATACAGTACATCCCCTCCCCCCATGTATCTATATCAAGCAAGACAAATAAGCTCGCTAAAAATCAGGACACTAAGGCCACGAAGCTGGCTCAGCAGGTAAAGGCATCTGGCTTCACGTCTGATGACGTCAACCCCTGGGGCCTACATGGTGGAAGGAGAGAACCAAATCTCCGAAGTTCCCTCTGGTCTCTATGCTTGCACATGGCCTGTGTGCCCATCAAATATCATTCTCAATAATCTACACAACTAGAGAAAGCTGCTATAAGAAAGAGAATAATTCTTAGCTATATTAAAAAGGAATTATCTTTGCAAAAGGAAGTTGGATAATGTAAGCATGGGTTTAGTAATCTATCAAACATATTTATCACAAAGACACACATTAAATGTAAATTTTCATAAAGTGTAACATGCTAGATAATAAACCCAATGTACTCACAAAGATGCACAAGTAGATGAGATTAGAACACATTAAAATTAGCCAAGTATGGTGGCACATAGCTTTAAAACTAGTACATGGGAGGCAGAGGAAGGCGGATATCTGAGTTCCAAGTCAGTCAGGGCTACAAAAACAAAACTAAACAAAACAAAATACATACTTAACCTTTCCATTTATTTATGCCATTTGTGAATATTTACTTATACAACCTGACATTTCTGTTGCATGAAATACATATGTAATAGTATACAGAATTATGAAAATAACTTTGTTCTAGTGGTTAGGGAAATTTGCAAAATAAAAAGTTGGATAAATTAAGCATTAAATTTTATCCTTAAGTCTCTGGAATATTTTGTCTTCAATTCTGAAATTAAGGCAAGCCAAATATTCAAACCTGTCATGATATGACCCCCCTCCGTGTGTCTGTGTGCGTGTTTGGACAAAAGGTCTCATGTAGCCCAGGCCGGTGTCAAATTGTTTCTGTTGGTGATGCTAGCTTTAAACTCCTAATCCTCCCAATTCCATCTCCCAAGTGCTAGGATTCTAAGTATGTGCCACCATCCTTGGCTTGTTTTTTTACTACTACTACTACTACTACTACTACTACTACTACTACTACTATTATTATTATTATTATTATTATTATTATTATATTAAGTTATACTACATTATTTTGAGATAGTCTCGTGTATAGCCTCACATGTACTGTATAGTGAGCTCTGATCTTGGACTTCTGATACTCCTGCTTCCACCTCCCATGCTCTAGGAATACAGGTGTGAAGGGCACGCACACTCAGCTGCTTCAACTCTAAGCACCAGCGCTCCTATGGAGCCTCCTAAACAACCCTGAAGCAGCTGGAGTGAAACTCTGCCCTGCGGTGTTATTAGTAGTAGACAAGTGTGGAACTGAAGCAAGTGAATGGAGAGTGTAGCATTGTTGTTTGCATGTATGCATTTAAAGCACTGTTCCAGCACCAATGCGCTCTCTCCCATGATAGGAGGAAACAAGAGAAACATTAATACAGTCCTGAGAGTACAGTACAGTTATCTTTGATACACTGAAAACCCTAGATTTCTATCACTATGAAATGCAAAGCAATCTGAAACGCCACCTACTTTTGCTGATGCCTTGTTTACACGTGTTACAGTTGATACTTTGGCTCTGCCCATGTGTCTTTAAGTGGCTGGTGATATACGCTGCACTCAAGAGCTTCCCACAGATGTTACATGATACCTTGCCTTCATGGCGCACCATGTGTGTCCGTAGTCTGTCTTTGGTGGCAAAGGCAGCAGTGCACGTCTGCATGAGGGAGGAAAACTTTTTTTAAATATAGACTATCCTGTTCAACTCATTTTAAAGTACGTATATTTTACACATTACCCTACACAAATCAGCAAGCTGGCTGAAGTAGTATAATTTTCATTGCATGTGTTACTGAGAATCACAGATCACACTAAAACATCTGGTGAATTTTAGATGCTTGTGTCTTGGGGGAAGAAAACACATCAGCACAGAGCAGTGAAAAGATGTGAGGCCCACACTTAGTTAAACCTAGATTTAGGGCTGGAGGTGGGGCTCAATGATAGAGTACCGGCATCATGGGTTCAATTCCCAGCACTGCAGGGACAAAACAATACAAAACAAAAAGCCTAGACTTAAACTGAGTTGTGCAAATCACTAAGCGGTGCAATCCTGAACAAGACAGTTAGCTACCTGACGCCTCCTGGAGCAGGACTGACAGCTATCACAACATCCCTGCAGGACTAAGGGCCCGATCCTCACTCAGTGGCACTCGCCTCCTTCCTCCAGTTAGATCCTTCTTGGAGCTCAAGTCATTTACTTAATAAAGCAGTCGTTAACGAACAACTGCAGGGTGAACTAAAGAACTTCCAGCAACAGACTAAGATCGGGAACGCCTGAGACAGTCATTTGATTTAGCAAAATTCTCAATTTTTTCATTACCACAGTTTATATCAAATAAAATCACCCATCTAAATATATATTTTTTAATTTTCCAATTTGGTAACAGCATACGAAAATCCAGAAAATTCAGTTATCCCAGTTATAACAGAAAATGCACTATAAAATGACCCTCTTCTTTTGGCTGGAGACATGGCTGTTGTTTAAGAACAGTGGATGCTCTTGCAGAGGACGCACGTTTAGTTCCCAGCACTCACACGGTGGCTCACGAGCATCTGTAACTCCAGGTCCAGGACTGGACACCTTCTTTTCCCTGCTTGGGCACCAGGCATGCACACGGGTGCATATGTAAGTATATAGGCAAATGTTCATATACATAAAAAATTTTTAAAAAATTACAAAAGGGGCTGGCGACATGGCTCAGCAGTTAAGAGCACTGCCTGCTCTTGTTCATGACCCAAGTTCAGTTCCTAGCATCCACGCAGCGCACAACCATCTGTAACTCTAACTCCAGGAGATCTGATAACTTTCTTCTAACCTGCTCAGGCTCTGCACACACGACACACAGTCATACACTTAGGTATATACACATGCACATTTTTTTTATTATTTACAAAAATCATTTCCCATCTATCACCAAATAATGCCATTGCTTAAGGAAAGAGAGCTACATAAAATGTGTCTACACAAGATAATATATTTAAAAACCATCTTTTATTATAAAAATATACTGTGTTACATATTATAAAACTAGAATTCCAATGAACCAACCACATTCACTCCCATCAGTGACTTGAAGACACACAGGAGCACAAGATTCAACTGGCTCCCTCTCTTTGGATAATGTGCACCAAGGGCTATGTGAGGATAAGTCATTTTAACTCTTACTTGGCATTTGAAGGGTCTTTCTGTTGAATGCACATGTTTTACATGACAGCTTAGGTGGTCAGGCCTGTAAAAGAGTTTCAAACAGAAGATGTAGTGGAACACTCAGAGAGAATGCTACTTATGTGACACTGCACCTTGGCGACTACAGTGAGCATTCTGCAGAAAGCAAGAATTACCAACTCCCTCCACCCTCAGTGCAAATCTCCTTACCTCTCCTATCACAAACACAGACCTTAATCCCTCCCGTTATGTTTCCTCAGAGCATACTAAGTCCTGACTCTTTACGATCACAAACACTCAAGAGTTTTAGTTCAACACCAGAAGTAACTACCACTAAGTCAACTCTGATAGCTTTTTCTAAAAAATGAAATACACACATAAAAAATGAGGAGAGTTGGGGTACAGTAGGAATGATCTTCCTAAAAACTGCAATAAGGTCGGGCTGGAGAGATGGCCCAAAGGTTAAGATCACTGACTGCTCTTCCAGAGGCCCTGAGTTCAATTCCCAGCAACCACATACTGGCTCACAGCCGTCTGTAATGAGATGTAGTGCCCTCTTCTGGACTGCAGGCACACACGTAAGCAGAAAGAAAAGAATATTCAAGGTCACCCCAACTAACAGGAAAGTTTCTTTGATCGCACAGTGATTCTTCCATCTGGCTCGCCAGTGGACGTAGACAGTGTGGGGTATTTGGAGTTAGAAGAATCCATGTGCCAAATGAAGGCCTGGAGCTATCAAAGGCCCTCCTTAAACGACAGAACAGGTGAACTGCTGTGTCTCCACCTGTCAATCACACCATCCCAGCGTTAGACCTAAACACACAATACTCATCAGCGACCTCCTCCAATATGCAGCCCTGCTCATACACCTTCTCACATAAGCCTCCACCACAGACACAAACTGTTGCTAACTAATACCCTAATGAAAAGCAAAGCAAAGTGCAGTACCTGGAGAAGCCTTTCCCACAAACACTGCAAGTATATGGTTTGGTGATGCCTCCCTCATGAGACCTCACGTGGTAAGTCATCCGGTCCTTCCTCTTGAAGCGCTGGTTACAAATGGGACACTCAAAGGGCTTTTCGTCCGAATGGGAAAGCTTGTGTCGATTGAGGTGGTACACATCCCGGAAGGCCTTCCCACACATCTCACAGGCATGGTTCTTCTTGACAGGCTTACTGGGCTTCTTGACAGATTGGGGCACAGGCATTGCTGTGGTACTGGCACTGCTGCTGGGGTTGGTGCCCGAGGACGATGTAGTGACTGTTGACAAGATGCCTGCAATAGTTGAAACCAGCGAAGTTCGGCTGCTGTCCCCAGCAATGGTGGAGATAAGGGGGACCACCGTGGTGGGGGTTTTCTTTGCCCGAGACACCAGCTTGATCCCTGTGTGGCAGGACTGATGGCGCCTCAGGTGATAGCTGTCCCTGAATGCTTTACTGCAGTAAGTGCACACAAACGAAGTTTTGGGTTTTTCTTTTTTAATCCCAATGGCATCCTTTAATGTCTCTGGTGCAGCCTGAGGTTTCTGAGTAATTGGTATTGGAAGCAACGGTTTCTGATCAGGGGGCTCCACAGCAGAACTCAGGAGGGGCAGCAAGCTGTTCTGCGCTGCCTGCTGTTGGTGATGGGACGCTTCATGGGCCTAAAACCAAACATTTACACTTGAGAATTTGAGCCTCCACAGTGACCTTAACCATTCAACATGCTCCAGACAGAAGAGCAGAAGAGACAGTCCAGGAGCCTGTGAGCTGTTCTCTTGTTCTCTGCAGCAGACCTGCAGAGACTCTCAAGAGCTCTGGGTACAAAACGATGAAAACTGCAGCTGATCAAAATGTTTTTGCATCTACACTGCTGACAGCAATCATACTTTCAAACAGCTGACTAAAGTATACAGTACCCTGGTTCATGAGGCACGTATTAGCTGATGAAACCCCTTTGCATTTTGACTGTCAATACAGAAACCAAGTCTAAAGAACATGTCAAAAAATTAAATTCAAGACTAAGTGTTTAACAGACTCTTAGACTGCATCAACATACAAACTCTGTATATGACTAACACAATCATCTACTGCCTGTTACTCAGGACAAAAAAAGGAGCAAGTCTCTCCCCCTCTAAAAGAAGAGAACTAGTGATTGAGAAAGGGACAGCTAAGCAATGACAGGAATGGAGCTCTCTGAAGACATATACTAGTTAGTAAGTTTATGTAGAAATAGAAAGTTCATCACTTAACTCTACTAAAAGATTTGGCTGCAATAAAAGCTGTCATTTATCACCTGGGAAGGCATCTGGGAAGGGGCTAAACACCTGCCAGTTGCTTCTCAGATCACCAGTCCTCTACTGGAGTTTGCGTCCTTAACCAACACTAGTGAAAGAAAACCCAACTGCAAGCACATCCGCTGGTTTGGATAGGGTAAGATATATGCTGTCACGATGTGCTTCTCTACTTCAAGACTGGAGCCTGACTACCGTTTGGAAATTTTAGAAAATGATGGAAAAAGTTCCTGAAATAGCTCTCCCTAATATGTTGTTCTTTACCAACATTATTTTTGAAATACATGACAGTAAACCCAAGCCCCTATCCTTGAGTTTTGTAATCCTAAAAGAGTAAAGCTAAAAGTTCCTCATATTTTAAGCATATAACATCCTAGGAAGAGCATATTCCCCCATCTCAGACCCTTCGGTTTTTCTTACCATCACACTCTGAAGTCACTTGATTAGCTAAGTTGATTAAAGACACAGAAGACAAAACAGCAAATGCCCAAGGAGGCTGGCAGAGCCCCTCCTCTGACAGTTAGGGACATCTATCCCACAAGTTCATTTAATGAGAGATCAGAAGCTATGCCTGGAACCAGTCTCCCCCAAAGGTCAGGAGGCAAGGTAGTGGTCTGAATTTAACGATTTTGACTTAAATGTCTTTCAGGCTTTAGAATGATACTCAAAAATTGTAGCTAACTAATGGGTTACTGAATTACAGCTCACTTTCAATTTTATTTGTGCAGCTCTTACAACTTGGGGTCTACCCACTCAGGTGATATCAGAATTTGGTCTGATCTTACTCTTTTCCAAGCTAAGCAGGATACCCACGTTTCCATACAGACTGCAAACAGTTAAGAGCTGAAGAGCTCAGGATATACAATTTCAAAGGCTAACAGATCAGACGCTGCGGAATGCGAATCTTCTGGACAAAGCTCAAACTTAGAACATTCGAGCTAGTTTCAATTGTAAACTACCATTAGCAGGATGGACTACTAAAAGAAACTCCTGCCATTCACCAATTCAGATGTTTGTGCAGTACAAGTTGGTCTACAGCGTCTTGATGCTTGCTCACAAGAGCCACACCAGGTCCCTGTGTCTTGAGTAAAATGCTATAGAACCACCAGAAGAATCGGTCTCTGCAGACTGCTAGGAGCCGACACTTCTCCACTGGCTAAGAAAGCCAATTTTCCTCAGTGTTCTCTGAGGGAGAGTTAGATAACAACTGAGGTCTGCCTTTCAGTGATTTATTTCTCAAATACAAGTTCTTAGTAAGCTTTTATCTGACTAGCATCGTCGCATCAAAGTTTAAATTTCATCTTCTAACTCCAGTGCACAGCTCTCCCTCTGCTCAAGCTTTCCTTTCTCTGGGACTGGCAAAACAAACAAACAAACAAACAAAACAAAACAAAACCAGCCAACCAAAGAACAACAACAACAACAAAACCAGAAATATTATTTCATCACCCAGGGTGGTAGGATGTGGAACCATGAAATCTCCGTTGCCAGAGGGTAAAAAATTTTGTACTGAAACAAATTAGCATCAGTGAGTCATCTCCCGAATGTCCCGTACAAATCATCCATCAAACATTTTAAGAGCTACACTTTCACTTCCCACCATGTTATCTGGTAAGCAGGCAGGTTATTAAAACTTGCTTAAAGATATAAATTCAACATGATGCTCTGAGACACGGAGTTTAAGGGGGGGGGTGTCACTGAGAACTAGAACTGCCTGTCTTTGCCACCTTTCCATAGGAAGGGCTTTCTTTACTCACTGTCCTCAGCTCTAAATTACAGCTTTTGCAACGATTTTCACAGCACACACTGCATGTCCGGGATTAAATATGAGCTTTCACATTTCCTCATGGAAAAAAATTAATAGGTTGGCATTAGCTTTATCCGGGAAGGGAATAGTTTAAATAGTGTTTAAAAGTATTTTGTAGGATCTTTCAACTAACTTCCCCAAGATGAATTATGGGTTTCTCCTTTACATAAAGGACTTGTTTTGTTCAGCCTCCAAGTTTACAGATACTCATTCTAATATTGTTTAAACTACACCTTAAGTTCCTCAGTCTTCTACTGTAAAATGATCATTTGTAAGCTTCTCTTTGCACCAACTCTCAGGCCAGCTAGTTCTGTATTTCTTTGCCAATGCATTCTTAAGTTGACCATCACTTTATAACAAGCTCATCAAAGCACAATAAAACCAACACTAGATCAGGATGATAAAGTGGGACGTTCAGAAGTTGCAAAATCTTAAAAATTTCCAATTTTAGTAAGTCCATTTATTTCAACAATTACTTAAAATAAAATGCCCACATCTGAAATATGTCTTAATAGGACAAGCCAGATTACACAATGGGTAATTTTGAATCCTCCAATTCCCTATATTAACTCCACCGGGATGGGACCAGATGCTGAGAGTATAATCTTTTGAAGGTTCTGCATTTCCAAAGGTCTCAAGCGCCCAAACTATGCGTTTGGAATTGCGAGAAGTATTTAGGAAAATAACTCAAAAGAAGGAGGTGGGAAGGACACATTTTAAAAAACGACTAGCTTTCTAACCTTCAGTTCTGAAGTTTCTGCGTGTGCTCATCTCTACTGCACATCAATGCATTTGCAAACAGAAAGGAAGCAGGCAAAAAAAAAAAAAAAAAAAAAAAAAGTTCCAAACAGGGGTCCCGCATTAAAGTGGCAGAAGAACAGGGGAAGGGTATGGCTGAAGCATCCGCTACACTAGCTTTGAAGTTTCTGGCAAAAAGGAAAAAAGAAGAAAAAGACGCGAAGACCCCCCCACACACACACACACTCCACGAGTGACTCAGCTGGGGGCTTTGTAAGCGGACTTTGCGCTCCCTCTCCGCTTCCCGTCGCCCACTGGGCCGGAGCGAACATTCGAGCGGGCCGCGGAGCGAGACTAGCAAGACGCGCTCCGGAGAAGGTCGGGCCTGCAGGAGTCCCGGCCCCCGCCGCTCCCCGCCCCCGCCCGGCCCGCCGGTCCGGGGATTCCCCAAGCTCAATGGGACCGCAGGAGCTGGACAGAGGCGAGGGGACCAGCTGCCAGGGATCGCTTAGGACTTGGGCTAGGGACCGAGAAAAGTTTACAGAGGGGAACCACGCTCGCAACACCCCCCGTCGGGTACACCCGAGGGGGCGGCGAGAAGGGGGAGTGGCGGAGAAGCCAGAGATACCCGCTATTCGCGGGATGTGGGAGGAGGGTCAGAAAGTCAACACACAAGCACACACACAAAAAGAGAGGTGACGCGAAAGCGCGAGCGAAAGATGGATGGGGACTTGGAGCGGGACCCGGGGACCCCCTCGCAGCGCCGCGCGCCCCGGTCCGGCGCGCAGTGGCCGAGCGGCCCGCGCTACCCAGCGGCCCGGCGCCCTCTTTTCTCTGGGCCGCGGGGTGGTGACAGCGGCCGGCCTCCTCCCTTCCCCTTCGGGGCGGGAGGGAAGGGTGTGTGTGTGCGTGTGTGCTTGGGGGGGCCCGGGTTCACCCCGAGGCCTGCTTCTCCCCCGCACCCTGCGAGGCCGCCTCCTTTCACCTCAGCGGCCCGGCTCCGCCGGAGCGGGCGGGCGGAAAAACAAAGGGGGATTAAGGCCGGGCCGGAGAGCGGAGCCGGGAGGGGAGGAGCGCCCGCCCGAGCCCGGCCCGGCCCCCCTGGCCCCCCGGCCCCCCCGGGGCCCCCAGTACCTGGAACAGGAACGCGGTCCAGTTGGCCTCCATGGCTGCGGCGGCCGACCCCCCTCCTCCCCACTCCCCCCGCTCGGGGAGCCTCCTCAGCCGGAGGAGGCGACAACAAAGCGGCGGCGGCGGCGGCGGCAGCGGCAGCGGCGGCTCCTCAACATGGCAGCGCCGAGCGCGGCCACTTCCGGTAACCTCCGGGACGCACCACCGCGGCGGCGAGCGCGGGCGGGGGGCCCGGCCCGGCCGCCGCCGCCCCCAGCCGCTCCGACCCCCCTCCGGGCGTCCCCGCAGCCGGCGCGCCGCCTCGGAGCTCAGCCAGTGCCCGCGGGCGGTGGGGTCAGGGCGCCCGCGCGGGGGCTGGGGTGGGGCCGGGGGCGGGGATGGGGCGCGGCGTCCCCCCCCGCGGGGGTGTGTGATGCTGCGGTCCGTGGCTCAGGCAGCTGGAGCAGGGGGAGCTCAGGAGAGAAGATGGAGGACGCCAGGGTCTGGCGCTGGCCCGCTGGGCACAGCTGGGCTGCCTCTCGTGACTCTGACTCGGCGCCCAGCGGCGTCGCGTCCCTCTCATATCTCCAGCGGCAGTCAGAGCTCCAGTTGGTCACCTGGCTCTTCAGTCGGTCAAGCACATCACAGCTTCAACCTACTAACTGGGGGATGCTGGCTTCTAATGTCCCCTACCCTCGGGTATTTTCATTCCTGACCAGCTAAGCCCTCAGTGCTCTTGCTGATATCTCCATCTTCCTTTGCGTGGTCTTCCAATTTGAGCAGGGAATTCCACTAGGGTACAGCCTTAGATCCTCCTAGTGTGGAGGGAAACACTTCCCACGCGTTCAGATGTCATTACTGGGTTATTCTTGGGTGACGGAACCGTGCTTCCCCATCCTTCCAGATTATAGGAAATTCTACTTGAAAACCCCTCTCCCGCCAGAATTAAAAACAATAAAAACAAATGAGAAATATGAGAGACGAAATATTTTAGTCTTTTAGTACATTCTTCAATTCCTGCAACACACAAGTCAGACTTCTGGTTGGACAGCGTCAGATGTCATGTCCAGCCTGTTTGTAGTTCCCAGTCTTCTGTGTAGGAGTCAGCCACTGCTACTGGTTGGAATCTGTAGATCGTAAGCCCGTATGATGTCTTGAATGTTTTCTATCCTTTCCTCACATAGAGGTAGCTACTGTGAATATCAGAGACAAGCTATTATTAAACATGTATCTAGTCCAAGAAATCTGTGGTGGGGAAATGAGGAGGCAGGCTCCATCTATGGTATTTTTATAAAATGTTTTAAAAAAAACTCAGATGGGCACATCATTTCAAGACTGTATTTCAAACTGACTCTTATCCTCTCCAGACAGTTCTAATGAAAGACATCTTCAACTTCCATATATATATCCAAATAGAATAGTTGCAAAATTCTATGGGAATAGAAACTGAAGAGGTATGGTAATTTGATGTTTTTCCAACCATTAAACAAATATAGTTCCCTCCCACTCTTCCATCAGTCACCAGAATAAAAGGGCGGGCTGGGAAATGATGGTCTGGTTCCTTTAAGTTGACTTCCCATTAGATACTGCCTGAAGACCTTGGGTATGAAGAAGTCCAGCAGTTTGGATGGATCAGTAGCAGTAACCACCAGAGAACTGGTCAGCCTAAGACAGGAGGGACAGAAAATGAGTTTCTGATATCCTTCAGCTGAATTGCTACACATCCCCTGTGTCTGTCAGGCTCATTTGATGTTTCAGGAAGCATATGTTTACATATGCATGTAAACTAAGGAGAGAACAAAGTTGCAAACCCAAGGAACAAGACAAAATGTGTTCTTGCTCTGACCTTGGACATGGTATGTTCTTGCATTTTGATTCAATGGATAGAAGTCTCTGCTTCTTCCCTGCCTTAGAAGATTCACCTTCAAGGTCTCTATGTATGTTTGCGCTCTCCTCCCATGTATAGACACTTCTCTTTAGCTGCTCTTTCAAACTGTAATCAAAATGAAGCTTCAGAATTATAAAAACTAATAATATGACTCTTATGCTAATACTGTGGTATCTCTTATACTTATTTTGGGATCTAGAAACCCCTTCCCCAGCAGTTTTTCTCACAGCACCTCTTAGTAGTGGTTTCCCCATAAAGAGGAAGTAGAAGTCAAGTGAAAACAGTTAAGCTGTCATACAGAAGAGTTAGGATTTTAGGGGAAATGGCTAATTACATCTATCCATAAGGTAAAATCATAATTCCTGGTTGTTCCCCCAAATCTTGCCTTAAAAGGAAATTAACCATCTTTTCAAAGTTTAAGTTGTACTTTTAATTATGGTGTGTGTGTGTGTGTGTGTGTGTGTGTGTGTGTGTGTGTGTGTGTGTGTAAAGGAGATTCTGAAGGAGGTCAGAAGAGGGACTGCAGTTGTGAGCTGCCATGTGAGGGCTGGGAACTGAATTCAGGTCCTCTGCCAGAGCAGTACTCTTAATCACTAAGCCATCTATCTCATCCATCTCTTCAGTTCCAACAAAATTTTTATGAATTTAAATATTATATATTTTTCATTAAGAAAAAGTGTCTTAGAGTTTGGAATATGTACTCAAAAACAACCAGGTTCAACTGTTACCAGAATAAATCAAACCAACCAGGATCAAGGAATCCATCCTCAGAATGGGAATGTCTAACTTTAGCAGAATTTTTTTTTTTTTTTCAGAGCTGGGGACCGAACCCAGGGCCTTGCGCTTGCTAGGCAAGCGCTCTACCACTGAGCTAAATCCCCAACCCCTTAGCAGAATATTTTTAAACAAACAAAATGAGTCCTCCTTCAAAGCCCTGTTTCCACAAACCTTATATTGAAGTTCAGTCAAGATAACAAATGTCTGCATACAGTACAGTATTAAAATCAGCTTTCAGTGAATGGATCAGACTAAGTATCTGAACTCTTCAGTGTCCATACAAACAGATCAACAATAGTATCTGCATCCATTCCAAACAAGTCAGCTTCCAAATTCACCCTGTTCAGATTCCCCTTTCACCTGAAGCTGTGTAACCTGTCACCTACCCAGTTCTAAACAATGAGAACAAAATACCTATCCCCACAAGGGCAACCTCATTTCAACTAAATGAAAAATGTATGAGAAAATTCCTAGAATACTCCTAAATCTAACAGGTGCTAGGTAAGTACTTTTACTGGTTCAGTGGTTAAATTTGGGTCTGAAAACTAAACTCAGCATGCAGATTCTGAGCTAATTCATCAGTCCTCCAACTTACTCTGAAAGGGGCAGGTTCTCTCTCATCATCTTGACAGAAGTAGAAGTAGAGTCAAGAAAGGAAGGAAGGGAGGGAGGGAAGGAAGGGAAGGAAGGAAAGGAAGGAAGGAAGGAGAGAGGGGGAAGGAGGAAAAAAACCAAATTGTCAAGTCAGACAGTATCCTGTGTATGCTGAAACACATATGAATACACATACACTCAAACTACACAGCAAGCAAAACAAAAACAAAACTCCAAATAACATTAACCAGATTTGTCTAGAGTGGCGGCACAGGCCTACAAATTACTCTACTTGGGAGGCCAAGGAAAGAATATTGTTGAGTGTTTGAGACTAGCCCGGCGGGTTTCAGAGTGAGTACAGCTCAGCTAGGGCTGCTGGGGGGATGGACGGAGGGGGTACCAAAAAATAGTGGCCATAAAGAATTGTTAACCCTCAACATCAGCCTCAATCCACCTGTGGGAGAAAGTACACCCCACAAGAAAACAAGGGAAGACTTGCCTGGAAGGACAGCAGAAGTACTCTCCTCCCCCTTCTACTAGGTACCAATCAAAAGTACCATGGCTAGTTGTCTGTTTTAACTGGCAAGGAAAACAAAGATTTCTTTATTCCTGAATACTTATTTAAGTTCCTTTACAGCTAGAATAGTCACAAGGAATAAATCTACTCACATGTCTAGTAAAGTCTAGCTGGTATTTGAGAGAACTTGATTAAAACACTTTTTACAAAGGTCATGACCCAAGACTTCAAAAACTGAGTCTAAGATCACAGAAACAAATCACCTTAACTTTTTGTTAAGTCAACAATATACCAATTTCACCAATAAAGCATTTATGTCAAATGCTAGCTTCCATTTTATTCTTGGATGATACATTGTCCAACAAATAAGGGCTACAGATATGACTCAGTGGTAGAGCTCTTCTCTAAGCTAGGCAGTGGTGGCGCAAGCCTTTGATACAAGCGCTCGGGAGGCAGAGGCAGGTGAGTCTCTGTTTGGGTCCAGCGTAGTCTACAGAGTGAGTACCAGGGCAGTCAGGGCTACATAGAGAAACCCTATCTCAGGAAAAAAAACTAACCCTCCACCCTCTAAAAAAGCACTTGCCTAGCAGGTGATAAGTCCTACATTTAATCCTCAGTAAGCAACAGTAAGCAAAAAGGAATACTGAACACAAGCAAAATAGCATAGGCCACAGCAGGAAAGAAACTAAGACAGGTCAAAAATACACTAAGTGAAATTCAATACATCTGGAAAACACATTCAGGCACCAACATTTCTCCTTTGGACACCTGTTCCTCACTGCCCTTAGATGCCCCAGGTCCCTAGTGCAATGGATGACTTAACAGTCCTATAAACTAAACTGGTGGGCCTGATTAAACCACAATGCTTACCCTCAGTTGTCATCAAAACCTTCAAAGTTGCTTAGAGATGGAACCCTTCTTAGTGGCTATTGCTTCTACAACAAATATATTGAGAATAAAGTGAAAATAATCAGTTTTGTGCCACCAATCTAAAAATGCTATTCACTAATTGTAATGACTCTCCGAATGTTTCTATAAAAGTGGAACAAAATCAAGCTTTTTGTGAACAACCTTTACTTCAACAGAAACACTTCTCTTCAGTTTCTCTTCTGCTGGGCCAATTAGATTTCAGTCTGCTGAGGTGGGTTGTCCCTCAATTTTTGATAGTGAAAGAACAAGGAATCACAAAACGAGTGTTGAGGAACCTATGCAAGTTCTCTCTCTGGGTTAAAGAAGTGAATGTGACATCAGAAGACTAGTCAGATTAGGATCTGAAAGGCTATTCTGGTCTAGAAAACAAGCCAACTGACAACAGAAGACTGGGTAAACCTAAGATCTGGCTCAGCTAACTCTATTCAAGAATGCTTCTGGGGCTGGAGAGGTAGCTCAAGGCATTGTTCTTCCAAAGGTCCTGAGTTCAGTTTTCAGTAACTACGTGGTAGTTGACAACCATACTGGGACCTGATGCCCTCTTCTGGCATGCAGGCATACATGCAGATAGAGTGCTCATAAAAATAAATCCTAAAAAAAAAAAAGTTTCTCAACCATGAATCTCTGAATTACAAGCTACTACATTTTGTTATCCAATTCAGTCATAAATGATATGAAAGGGCAGGTGCAGTAGTCACTGCTACACAGTGACAGAAGCTGTACTCAGCATCCTCCCCCCATTTACTTTAAATTGTAAATATGTACCTGCTGTTGTCAAAATATTTTAACCTTTTTGTGCACATTAGCAGCAGGCTCTCTGCTAAATCTGAAGAAATTCTAGGCCACCACAGGATAGCTTTTGACTCTATGAACTATGCTACTATGGTACACAGAGACTATTTCTCTTGAAGTACCTACTGTCTCAAAGTATTTAAGATTCTACTCAAGTGACAGAAGTTAGCTATCTACTCTCAGGGCTTGATTCAGCCCTCTGCTTTTGTTTTATAACCTATGAAAGGCCTTCCTTACCTTCCAGCTGTTTCCTTTTTCCCCAACTTCCTTTTCCTTCCCACCTCTCCTTTCACTTTCTCCCCAACTTCAGTACTGAAAGCACAGGGAACAGATGGTGGTCAACCGAAAACAGTGCAAACACTTCCTGTACGTTAGGTATAAAAGCCCACTGCTAAGTTTGTAATACACATTATTTCTGCTGGGTTGTTTTGTTTCGCTTTGTTTTTGGTATTCACTTTAGATAAGAATGTCACAATGTAGCTATGTTCCTTATATGAAAATTATTTCAGATCAATTTATTAAACTACATATAGTCTGGAATAGAAAACACCCCTTAGTGATTCTGATATATTAGAACTGGTAACTTGTAGAAATTTGTCTATGGCCACCTATATAGGTATACTTAATACAACTAATGTTAACACCTGAGAAATCCCCCATATATGTTCAATACACAACTCCATTTCAATGAAACAATTACCCTGCTCTCTTAAAAACTCTACGTAAGGGTGTTGGGGATTTAGCTCAGTGGTAGAGCGCTTGCCTAGGAAGCGCAAGGCCCTGGGTTCGGTCCCCAGCTCCAAAAAAAGAAAAAGGAAAAAAAAAAAAACTCTATGTAAGCCAGGCATGGTAGCACATGCATTTAATCCCAGCACTTGGGAAGCAAAGGCAGACAGATTTCTGCGAGTCTGAAGTCAGCCAGGTCTACACAGTGAGTTCCAGGACAGGCAGGACTGTACAATAGACCCAGTCTTAAAAAGCAAACAAAACCAAAAAGTACTACAACATATGATCTGATCTGACTAGTCTCTCAGAGAAGAGCAACTGTGAAAATTCAAGCTAACCTGACCAATGGTAAGATGGAAAGTTCATAGCTGGGGAGATATCCAACACTTGTTTAGCATAGATACTCGGAATTTTGCTTGATCCCCAGAATTGAAAAAAGGGTGGATGTGTGTGTGAGATGGCTCAGTGGGTAAAGGTACTGTCGCCAAGTATGACAATCTGAGTCTAATCCCTAAAACTCCCTTTAAGAATGGAGGAGAAAACTCCCGATAAGTTGTCCTCTGACTTCCCATATTTACACTATGGTACATATAAATATAATAAAAAATTTAAAATGGGCTGGAGAGATGGCTCAGCAGCTAAGAGCACTGGCTGCTCTTCAGAGGACTGAGGTTCAATTCCAAGCACCCAATTGCAGGGGATACGACAGACACTCTGGTCTCTTCAGCCACCAGGCACTTACACAGTGCAGACATACAAGCAGGCAAAGTATCCACACACATAAAATCAAGTAAAATTTTTAAACAAAATCAAAAACCTAACAATGTGTTGAAATGTTTTGGGATGGAAACACAAGAAGAAAGGGAAAGTGACATCATAAATCCAGTATTTCACAACAGCAGTATACTCCATACAGTCTCTCCCAGCAGCTTGAAGAGTCACTCAGCCCTCAAGGTATCATTTAAAAAGAAATTGTTTAGACATAGTCCCCAATCAGGCCATGATCAGAATTCAAAATAGAAAAATGCATTGAACATTTTGAAAGGTTAGTCAGGGCATCTCAAGGACAACCTTCCCAGTTGACATTTATTTTAATCAGTTGTAGGCTGTAGAATTTTGACTGCATTCTGAAAATTGGCAAGTTCAGCGTACCAACTTAAAAACTCACATATCTCAAATCATAACAATTCAATTTTGGGACAGGCAATGGTGGCACAGGCCTCCAATCTCAGCACTTGCAGAGGCAGACAGGTCTTTGTAACTTAAGAGGCCAGACTGGTCTACAGAGCTAGGTCCAGGACAGTCAGGGCTACAGAGAAACCTTGTCTCAAAAAAATCCAAACCAAATAAAAACAGAACAATTTAAAAAAATTAACACCTCGAGTTTGCTTTTGTAGCTCTATTTACCAATATAAACTTTAGTGCATATTCAACCAAGGTAGAAGCTGGGGATGTAGCTCAGTCGGTAGAATGTTTGCTTGCCTAACACTAAGAGACCTGGTTCCACTCCCAATACCACACAAACGAGGTGGGCGTGGCAGTCTCTAGTCCCTGTAATCCTCATTTTCAACTACAGAGCAAATTTGAGATCAAGCTAGACAGCAGAAGACCCTATCACAAAAACAAAATCACCAAGCAGGGATCTGTTGACATTTACCATTGGCAGGTTCTTTGGCATCCTACTGCTTTTATAGGCTGCTGCCTAGTTACTCAGGCTGGCTAAGTCCAACCTCTGAATGACCTGTTGTCCTTCCATGGGGCCAAAAAAAGGGCAAAGGTTTTCCTGAGCTGAGCTGTCTGTGCACTGCAACTGTAAAGCCAGGAAGTCAAGCATTTCACTGTCTTAAAGCTGGGCTCTGGGCCAAGGCCAGGGTTGAGAACTCAAGATCACAGCACCATGGGACACCCTGGTGGCATTAAGTAGATATTACAGGTGGTATTCACTTTAGTTACTTCTGAAAAAACTCCCAATTGGAAGGGAGGTCAAGAAAAGAGGAGGGAGACTGGGAGGGAAAAAGGGAGAGAGAGAAACCTAGAAAGAGAGAGCTAGGGTTTGCAGTAAGCAGAAGACCTGGATTAATGTTTTGGCCCTACCATCTTTAATATCTCTGAACGTTTCTTCAAACTCCAAAATGAAGTTAGACAGTATTTAAATGAAATAAAAAAAAAGTTAGTCATTACTTTAAGAGCCATCAAATCCAGATTTGACTATACATGCCTTATATTCCTAGCATTTTGGACATGCATGTAGGTAGATCAGAGTTTAAGGTCAGATTTAGAGATTTTTTTTCTTCTCTTTTTTTTTTTCGGAGCTGGGGTTAAGGTCAGATTTAAACTGTGTTGTGATACCCTGTCTAGAATCAAAATAAAAACCAGCCACAATGAACATCATTTATCCATCTTATCCATTTTCCTATTGAAGACAGAACATGAACCTGAGGCTACTACTCTGGAAACAAGCCCATTCTGATCAGAGGAGACAGGCATCTCAGATCTAAACTAAGCACACCATCTGCCTCAGATTTTGCAAATATATCCATATTTACTCTGTTGTGCATACTGGTTTAACTGGGCATCTTAGAAGAAATGCAGAAAATTTTAAAAATAGGTCTTACTCAAAACCATCCATGACTCTAGGACAGGATCACCAGTTCCAAGGATTCCAGCAAGCATGCATGTGACACATATACATGCATAGAGGGAAAACATTGACATACATAATATTTTAAAGAGACGCCCAAAACAGGCTTCCAAGAGCCACATAGCTGGCAAAGAGCAAATCACATGAAAACTAGAGTAATCTAAAGAAAATGTCTTTAATGAATACATGTGACATAATTAAACAGGCAAAAGGCAGAAATGCCTTTAGTTCTTCAGCTATTAACTAATCCAGGGATAGTGACTTATTTTAGAGGCTCACTGTGTAAGCTCCAGCTATCTTGAACTTCACTACGCAGTCTAGCCTGTTTGGAGCTCAAAGAACCATCTCATCTACCACTACCACCACACCTGAGTTAGTTGTGGTTTCATTTGAATTGTTTAAAGATTTGCTTTTATGTGTATGCCATAAGAGGATCTCCGATCTCCTGGAGGTTGAGTAACAGGCAGATGCAGGTCCTCTGGAAGGGCATGAAGTGCTCTTGACCATTGGGCCATCTTTCCAGTCAGATGGAAGTTTGATGTTTCCAGTCAGATGTTTAAGTTAAAGGAATGGGCTGCTGTGGAGATTTGAGTATGAGGAGTTAAATATCTGTATTTTGGGTTGTGTGGCTTTAAGTTGACTGCCAAATTTGTTCTTTGTTCTATTAGCCTGAAGACTAGTGCCAGGATCCTCAAGTAAGAGTTTTCCAACCCCAATAGAACCTTAGATGTTTAAAGTATGAATTGCTGTAAAGATACCTATTCAAGTCCAACAAAAAGAAAAATACTGAGGAATCTGTAAGGATTCTAAGGGAGGGTCACTAAATTCACAAGACTTCCTCTTTAAGAATCAAAGTCAGGGAAAAATGAGAAAATGAGACTAATAGAACCGCTTAGCTTTTTGACAATGCCCTCAATTTCTTAAAAATAAGCTGTCACCGGACATGGTGGAACATGCTTTTGGTCCCAGCACTGGGGAGGCAGAGGCAGGCAGATCTCAAGTTCAAGGCCAGCCAGCTCTACAAAGTTCCAGTATAACAAGCACTACATAAAAAATAAAAACCAAATACCCCAAAAACAAACTGTCTAGCTGTCTGTCTTGCCTAAGCTTCCTAGTGATGGGATTACAGATACTACCAAATTAAGACCACCTACTAGAGGGTCTCACTGTACAGCTAGCTAGCACATGATGACCTTGACCTCAAGTCGTTCTTGTTTCAGGCTCTGGAATAGTGGAAGGCTTGGATTAGTGAGTACCACCAACCCTGGCTTGTTTTGAGATATGTGACCCAACATTAGCAGTAAAATTATTTTATATAATCTCAGTTGATTAACAGCTTAGAAAATAAGATGTCGGGGGCTGGAGAGATGGCTCAGTGGTTAAGAGCACTGACTGCTCTTCCAAAGGTCCTGAGTTCAATTCCCAGCAACAACATGGTGGCTCACAACCATCTGTAATGGGATCTGATGCCCTCTTCTGGTGTGTCTGAGGACAGCAACAATGCACTCACATATATAAAATAAATAAATCTTAAAAAAAAAAAAAAAGATGTCTATACCACTTTTTAACATTTCCTGTCAAACTCAAACCTTCAACAGCATTGTATCTGGTTCTTGGAAAATACAATTACTAAAACCCCACAAGGCACGAACATTTAACATATAAAAACATTAAATAAAATAGGGGCTGAAGAGGTGGCTCAGCAGTTAAGAACACTGGCTGCTCTTCCAGAGGTCCTGAGTTCAATTCCCAGAATCACAACCATATGTAATAGAACCTGATTCTCTCTTCTCATGTTCATAAAAACAACTCATGTATGTATATGTGTATACACACACGCACACACACATATATAAAATAAACCTTTAAAAATACATCTTGGGGTGGGGGTAAGTACCATTAAGTGTTATTAAGTGTTTACAGAAGTGCTAGAGATGGATCAGCAGTTTACAGTGCTGTGCTCTTCCAGAGTTTATCTGGCACTACCTACATTCACATAGAGGCTCACATGTACCTCTCATCCCAGTGGCTTCTCCTACACCCTCTCCTGGTCTCCACAGACAATGCATATGTGGTGCAGAAACATGCATGCAAGGAATGCACCCATGCACATAAAAATAAAATGATCAGCAATAACCTGAGATGTACTCATGAGGCCCATTAAGATTTGAGGCACTAGCCAGGGCAGTGGTGGCATAAGCATTTAAATCCCAGCACTTGGGAAGCAGAGGCAGGTGGATCTTGATCTGGAGTCCAGACTAATCTAGAGCTGAGTTCCAGGACAGCCAAGGCTACACGGACGTTTGTTTCAAAATAACAAGAAAAAGTTTAGAAGCAGTTAATGGGAAAGATGTATGAAATAAGTGACCCACTAAAGCAAAACCTAAGGTTAGCATCCACATGTCAAAGGGGCATGATTTAATGGTTACAAAAAGGAAAAAAAAAAATGGAATGGTGGCCTGGAGAGATGGCTCAGCGGTGAAGAGCACTGTCTGCTCTTCCAGAGGTCCTGAGTTCAACTCCCAGCAACCACATGGTGGCCCACAATCATCTGTAATGGGATCCAATGCCCTCTTCCCCTGTGTCTGAAGACAGCAACAATGTGCACCAACATACAAAAAAAAGGTAAGATATATTTAAAAAGATTGACTATGGAAGTGATGTTTAAAGAAGGCCATATTTGATAGTGGGGGATGAAGGCTTATCACCGAAATCAGGTAGAATACAGCAGTAACAGACCTGGGTACAGACAAGAGTACTGGAATGTCAAGTGAAAATGTAAGGCAAATTTACATAACAAATTTCTCTTAACTCCAGCAACTAAAAGAGACAACTGTGTATAATCCTCACACATGATTTCAAGTTGAGGTCAGCCATAGTGAGACCTTATCTCAAATGAAACCCAAGAACTAGCCTGGTTCAAGTCAATAGGCATGATGGCACTGAGGCAAAGATGACCTTGGCTATTATCTTTCTGAAACTTATTTGTCAACTTCAGAGAAGGGGGAAAAAAGAAAAGGCCGTTTGCTTTACTTCTAACAATGACTATTGTACAGCTCAACATTTTACATTTCTAGTCTTAAAGTGTGATGTCACTCTAAGTACTCTGTAGATAAAATGTGACATGCTAATGTAAAAATAAGTATATATGTGTGTATGTATATAATATATACATATACATAATATGTATGAAATATATATATATATTTCACAGACCCTTTCAGGTCTCCTTTTGACTGCTGAACCAACTCATCCCTAATTGCTATAGCCTGAAAGTAACCCCCAACTTAACTCTTAAGTCCTCTAATACTTGGCTGACATCTTAGTAATCTAAACCTAGCCCTTCTTTTACTAAGAGAATCATCTGTGTAACACCGAAGCTGGAGTTTATCAAGGGATATTAGAGTGGTAAACAGGAAAAGAGCAGTATATACCTAAGACAAAGGTATAGGCTTACTTAAAAGAATTATTACAAAGTGTGGATTCAGAATGCCTTTCATGTGTTCACTATGGACTCAGCTGGCCTTCAAGTGGCAATCTTACAGCTTATCCAAATGCCGTGGCTTTTGGTGTATATAACCATACATTATTTAAGAGTTCAAACTTGCAGCCGTGTTGCCTCCAACACAACTTAATAAGCAGGGAAATACCTGTTATATAAACCTGATCAATGTCTTCTCAACTGCAAAATGGTATTTACTGTCCACTTATAACATCCTAGTTTCCAAGTGACATGTTAAGTTTTGGGTGTTCCTACAGCCAAATTTCATTTCAAAAAGTGGCAAATTTGTGTCCTTAAAACTGTAGGCTTTGGGTTTTATTTTGGCAGAGTGAGGTGTGACAATAGTATAAAATTGAAACAAAGAAGATAATGGTAATAAACTTTCATTCTCAGTAATCTCCAGCTCTTAAAATTTCAGTAATCAAAAGAATGGTATTTACTTTTCATCATTGCATACTGCCTATACGTAGCTAACCTGTCAGGACTTGGGTACACATTATCTTTAAAAGTTCATTAGCTGGTTGGGGATTTAGCTCAGTGGTAGAGCGCTTGCTTGCCTAAAAAAAAAAAAAAAAAAAAAAAAAAAAAAAAAAAAAGTTCATTGTGCGGGGTGGGGGATTGAGCTCAGGGGGAGGGGCTTTCCCAGGAAAGCGAAAGGCCCGGGGTTCGGGCCCCCAGCACCCCAAAAAAAAAAAAAAAAAAAAAAAAAAAAAGTTCATTAGCACTACTGAAACGTCATTCCTAAACCTGCCAGAGAGAAAAAGCTCTAAAATACTCACTGCCTCTTATTACATTTAATTTATATAAAGGGAAAGTACCTTTTAAGGTAACCACTATTGAAAACCTACATGGACCCAGAAAAGGGCCCTGCTCATGATTACAGGCAGAAAACTCACCCAAACCATCCAACAGTGTAAGTGATCAAATATCCGTAAATGGCACTATAGTAGAACTTATTTCCTGGGTGGGTTTTGTGAGAGCTCCCTCTTGTGGCCAACTGTTTTCCCTATCACTTAAAAACACTAGAAAACCAGGTGACAGACACTAGTTTTTCATATACTTTAAGTCTCTCTATTTGTAGAACCACTTCCTGTTTATAGCTTAGTTACTGTATACCTAAATGGGAACCTCACAAAAAAGGCATGCATTACTTCTTTCCTGTAACCCACTGACACTATGCAATGCTGTATTTTAAGTTTGAAGTTGCAGCACAGTGATAAAGCACTGAGGACCTAAATTCAACTAATCACACAATATAAAGTACTATTCCCCTCTCTCTGAATCAACTACACAGGATATCTATTTTACCTCTTCTATCTTATTTCTATGAAGCAACAAGACAATACCCTTCCTTTGATCACTACAAGCACAACCAAATTCTGTCAAAGCTTTCTAAATAAAAAACCAGCAAGCATTCAAACCAGCAAAGCATATTAACATCTTTGCTCTAAGGTAAATAAATAAAATAAAAATTCACCATTCACTATTTCTTCAATAATCAAACTTTTACTATTCCAACTCTAATCTTTCTCACAGAACCATAATGGGCAAGGTTCCTTGAAAATAGAAAGCAGGGTGTAGAGTTGGAGCACCTGTTAGGAGCACTCATTGCTTTTCCAGAGGACCCTGTTTTGATTCCCAGCACTCAGCAGCTCACAACTGTCCAGCCTCCAGTTCTGGGGGAGTGGGGAACAACTGTTCTTCCTTGCTATTCAAAACGTGTGGTGCACTCTCTATCCCTCCCCCCCACCCTCACACCCACACCCACCACTCTTGCAAAACACTCGTTTTAAGTTTTTTTAAGTCTTTAAAAAGCTGGTTGGCAGTGCATGTTTATAATCCTAGCACTCAGGAGGTAGAGGCAGGCAGTTCTAAGAACTGGAGGTCAGCCAGGGATATTAGACACACCATCTTGAAGAGAAAAAAAAATATAAACCTGACATCAAAACACCTACCTCAAAAAGTACTACACTATGTATTGTGGGTATTATCTTCTATGGAGTAAGTCTGCTACAGTGTTAACTATTTACTAGTGGAACATACTGTGTGTGACACCTTTTCTTTTAGTACCTGATTCAGTCTAAAAGGATAGAGAACTTAAGTCTCAATAAAGGTTCCAAAGTAACAGCTTTTTATTCACTCCCAAAATTACACACAGCAACATTAATCCTCTGCAGTACTAGTACAATTCTACAACTCCTTGCCCACCCAAACTAGAGATGTATTTGGGATTCATGGTGGTTCAGACTTTACATGAAGATCTTATCACATATACTTTATATATATAAAACACCTTCAACAATGCCTATGTGACTGTTACATGAATTACACAATAAAGGCATCTATTCTGGCCAGATTTTACATTCAATTGGCTCAATAAAAATCTGTGGTATTCAGGTATTGTGGGTTGTCAATCTGTCTTCAAATCATGATGGAAATAAGCCACAAGTGGTTATTACAACAGTCTAATACTTCTCTCCTTTTAATACTATTTAAATACATATAATTTATTTCATTTGTAATTTCACTACAAATTTCATATACAAAGCAAAAAAGGCAAACACCAAAAGTTGATTGACCTTGACCACAGAAAGCTGACAATAGCACCAGCCCTACAAAAGCATGGTCACAGACAAAACTAAGAAAAACAGATCTTAGAATATCATATTCAACTCCAGAATTGAGATGGGTAGATTTATACACTCAAAATTAAAAATATAAAGTTGGGAGGAGGAAAGTAACATTGCAAGTCAGGAGCAAATAATTATTCATTACAAACTTTAGTTCTTAAAATCCAGATCCCAAACTAGGTATCAGAAAACGTTTCTTACCTTTGTCTCCAGTAGGATGAGCTGAACAGCAAGTTGGGGTTACTCAATCAGATGTTATGAAAGTACTTGCTTAAAGAGATTTAAGTGCTTTCTTGGTTAGAAAAACTAATCATAGGTTCCCTACAATATCCTAAGGGAACAGAGAAGGGGAGGGGTGGAAATCAAAGTAGTATTTGTAGTTCCAAAAAAAATTGTCAGTATGGGTATAGCCCTACTTCCTAAGTCTTAAAACCTACTATACCCTTTACAAACACTGTGCTCTCTAGTGTTCAAACACAAGCCTGCGTAAGGCAAAAATTGTTTTTACATTTCAATCTATAGCTGAACTACTTAAAAGAGGCCATTCTTGGTCTGGTTTCCAAAGCATTCAAAATAAACCCACACTTGCTTTTATCTAGCTCATTTAACTTATAAATACTATTTTAGCAAGCTGGTTGTGGTGGTTCATGTCTAATCCCAGAATCTGGAAGACTGGATTTATTTTTGGAGTTTTGAGCCCAGCCTGACATCTACGAAAGTCTAGACCAGAGCAGAATGAGGCTCTATGGAGGAAAAGAACATTTTCCTCTGATCATGCAATGTATTTAAAAACACTATAAATTTCCAATTATATCATGTTTAACTATGCTAATTCCTCATCCTGTAGTTATACTTTGAATTCTGTAACACAGCAACTTTACCTTAATGAGTCTACTAATTTGCTTTACCTAAAGTGAAATCCTAGTTTTGATCATAGAATTGGCTTATAGGGTCATTAAAATGAACAGGTTGAGATCTCATGCAAATTTCTTGAAACCTGTTTTGTTTACTATCAAAACTCCTAATAGGTTGGGGATTTAGCTCAGTGGTAGAGCGCTTGCCTAGGAAGCGCAAGGCCCTGGGGTTAGGTCCCCAGCTCCGGAAAAAAAAAAGAAAAAAAAAACAAAACTCCTAGTCTCCCCTAAATTTTACATTACATCTGAATAATCTCATATTCAGCCTGCAACTCAAGGAAAGTTAAAAATAGCTTTTATCTAGATATTTCTATTGTGGTACTGAAAGAGTGGTTTATTCATTCTAACCAGGAAGAAAAATCACAAGCTTGGGATTTTAAATAAAATTTCCACTCTTCAATCCTAGTAAGATGAAGATTCAGCTTCAAGGGTTATCAGTAGAGATACACTAGTAGACTAAACTATAATTGCTGACTTAATACAGAACAGTTTGGGGACAGAATACTCAGAGTATATGGCTGAAAAGATTTACAATGTATTGATTCACCCAATAAACAGTTAAATTTGTCCAAAATTCCAAAAAAAAAAAAAATCTGTATTGTATTCTAATACTTCTGCTAATGTTAATTACTGAATTTGAGTTCAATGGCTATCTCAAAGCTAAAATTTACTAGTTATTAACCAACTTTGTACAAAGGCCTATTTTTGTCTAAAGCAATACCAAAATAAATAGCAAGTTCTGAATCATCCTTTAGCAAACTATGAAAGATTACTTTCCAGACCATTACCCCTAGACAATTGTTACATCGTAACTGCCTTACACTCGGTTTATTACGCTCTTAAGATTTCCACAACAGAGACAGTTATCATTTATTAGATTAGAATCTTTAATTTACTAACACATAAACAGAATCAGAATCTCATCAAATTAATTAACTGATACACTAGTTACCCAGTCAAAATTTTACATGAAGAGGAAAAAGGACAACCATGCATCGTTTTTTAAAAAATGTTTATTTTTTCAAAGAAAAATGGCAATAGCCAATTGGAAACCTACTTATTCTTCAACTCCAATTTTGTTTTCTTTAAATTTAGAAGTGACTTACTGATTTACTATTTAAAGCAAACCCCCCCTTTTCCCCTTTAAATGTTTACCATCTACTCGTGCTGAATCCTTCCAAGGAGATTGCTCCAGCGTATATCTCCAGGTCCTCGCTTTGCTCCTTTTACCAAAAAATGCAAAACACAATTCCATCGTGCATCTTAAGGGCTCCAATCGTCAAAAATAGGAAAAAAATTCTTTGGAATAGCCAATTAAGTTGAATGAAAAAAAATCCACACGAATGCGGTTTGGTTGGGGCAGGAAGGAATCCACTCCTATGTTCCTGGTAATCTGATCCCGCTCCATGAATCCTGGTAATTCATCCTCCCTATCCTATCCACATTATGATTTGAATCCAATGATCCAGCTCCAAGGATTGGGATCCAGTGAGCCCTCTCCAATCCAAACCTTTATAACCAGCAAAACCAAAAAAGAGGAGGCAAAATGTTAGATACTGTAACCAAAAAAAGTTTCTGGGGAATGATGAGTTATGTCTGTCATCAGTTTACAGATGTACATCAATAACTATCAAATTCCCCAAAACAAGTTTTCTGTATGGTGTTCAGATAAATTTTAGAAACTTAATCACTATAGAGACTAACTGGAAGAAGCACTTTATATTTACAGTTCAACTGATAATGCCAACATTTGTTACTGTACAGGTATCACAGGTTTTGTGGTTGCAAAGTTATGTAATTGAAGTTTACTGGTATTACTACCCACCTAAATCTAAACTAAATCTATTGCTCCCATCTGCAATTTAGCTTGTAAATTAAAGTGTTCTAAACATGAGTCAATTATGAATATTAAAAGGGAAAGTGAGACAAAGTATTCCCAACTAGATTATCTACATTAATATGTTGGAATTCTATATTTTGCTGTCATTTTTGTCTTTAAAAAATGAAATAACAACGCTCTATCAGTCACACAGAGGACATGCAGATTTAGCAGTATTGATATTATACTCTGTTTGGAAATAGACACCCTGTACCCACATGTACACCAACAGCAGGCCACACATTAACAGTTGTAACTAAGCACTGTGACAAATTAGCCATTCTTCCCACATTAGTCCCTATTAAAACAAAAAGGGGGGAAGGGAGCAAATAACTGTTACAAAACGGGCAATTTTGCCACAATTGCCAAGGTTTTAAAAAGCAAAGCAATTGTAGCTGAAGATAACTGCATAAGATGTTTGCAAGTCTTTTAAGGTAGATAAAATTTTAACCCTCGCCTTTTAGTATAAGGTCAATACTGCCAATTTCATCTGTGACAATAGCACTTGGAGTCATACCATTGCCTCCATTATTGATCTGATCCTCCTCAATCCTCCTTTTGACAATCCTAAAATGATTGAAATGTGCTCCACAATCCTTAATCCAAAGCATTCTTAATCCATCTCTTCAGATATGTCTACAGAAAGACACATGAAAAGCAAGATAAACATAAGAACTTCCCCAAGTAAGATAACCACAAACACCCCCAACATCCCATTTCACACAAACCAGAGCAGAATAGACATTTACATAATATCACAGTCTGAAGAGCATGGAAATTAACTAAATTTAAACAATCCTGTCTATGACATCACTTAAAATACAAGTTACCAAAGACATGAGGGGAATGTAGATGTTAGGAGCAAGGGGATATTACACAAGAATGCAATTCAACACTTTAGCCCATTCTGAACAAAACAGTTTGAATTAAAAAAAATGAAAAGATTGTACTGAGTAAAGGAAAACTGTATACAACATGGGTTCTACAAAAAGTGTCACCAATCATCTTATGTACGAGAGCGAGATCTGCTATGACGGGGAGAATAGCGTGGTGATCCTCTGCTTCTCCTTGGGGAGTAACTGCGACTCCTGCTGTTGCTTCTGCTACGGCTTCTGCTACGACTACGGCTTCGAGATCGAGATCTTCCATAACTTGGACTTCTGGGCCCATCAACTTTAACCCGGATGTAGGCAGTTTCTCCCTATTGGATAGACAGAACTTTCCATTGAAAGATCTAAGCTTTTACCTGTCTTTCAGACAAGCTGAATGATACAAAGACAGACCAGGTCTCTGGTAATTTACTCGGACACCCTTGCCTGTATCCTTACCTTCAAATTCCACTGTTAAGAAAACTGTATCCAATTCTGGCCAAAAAAAAGAATAAGTGTATAACCTACCTCATGAGATCTAAACTTAGTGTTATCCAGTTTTCGAACTGCATACGTCATATCTTCTTTCCGTACAAACTCCACGACACCAGTGCCATCTCGGTAAACATCAGCATAACATACATCACCTGCTTCACGCATGTGATCCTTTAAGTCCTGCCAGCTTCCACTCGGAGGCAGTCCTGAAAAAGTGAGTCCCTCCAACTTAATACTACTTAACCTGTCCCACATCAAACGTGTAAGTACATTACAACAAAGATTAGTTTAAAATACTTAATGATTGTACTTAAGTGTTTCCAGGTAAAGAGCTGGTAAGAGTCAGATCCAGAGTCCAAATTTATTTGTAAAGGATCTTCATAGGCTAGTACTGCAACCTAATTTGGGTAAATCACCACCACAGTAATCTTCATTTACTAAATTCACCCGAAAGACCGAAGTAGTTTAAGACCCCGTGTTTAAAGCAAAACAACAGAAAACTTGCAGACCTCAAAACGATCACGCGGGAAAAATTTTAACCCGCACGAAGTCAACTCACCAGAGACAACCACTCTGTTTTCAGACCGCCTGGATGGCGGGCCATAGCGGCCTCTCGGGGCTCCGCCGCCTCCTCCCCCGCCGCCGCCTCGGCCGGTCCCACGGCCGCTTCGAGGAAACTCTACCCGCAGACGGTAGCCGTCGTAATCGTAGCCGTCGCGACCGTACACCGCATCTTCCGCGTCTCTGCGTGTGATCACAGAAAGCAAAGGGGATGAGGAGGGAGCCGCTGGCAAAGCTAACTCACTCGGGAACCCGCGGACAGCGCACATGCGCACCCATGGTGCCAGAGCCCACATGCGCTGCATAATAGGACCGGCCCCTCCCCCACCCAGAAACACGCCGGGCAGACTCCCGACCACCACGCCAGCCCTCAGCGCCTCAGTTTCCCGCTCCGGGGCTGCGCATGGGCTCTGGGGACGTCCGAGGCGGTCAGCCACCGGAGACAACGCGCCGACTCGGCTCCTTACTCGACTCCTGCAGGGGCGATAGCGCCTCGCTCCCAGCCTCGGAGCCCCTCCTTCCCCCATTATGTTAAGGCCTCGGAGCCTTCCCCAACTACTCCAGCCTATCTCCTCAAGGCCGCAAGCCCCACGCTGCCTCACCGCGGGTCCTCGAACTCAACGAAGGCGAAGGGCGGTCCCCCGCGGCGGTTCTTCAGGTCGATGTCGCGGATAGCGCCGTATTTGTAAAACACGTCCTCAATGTCCTTGGTTCGGATGTCTGGAGGTAGGTTACCCACGTAGATGCGGCAGTCGTTGTTCCCTGCCGGGCCACGAATCACACCACCTCCTGACATGGCGGCGACGAAAAGCGCGGACTCGAAAAGAGGCCTTCCCACCAAGCCTAGCGTACGGCAGAGCGAGCCCTCAGCGGCACCACGTCTCCCGCGGCCGGTCCAAAATGGCGCCTTTATCAGCTCGGCGCACTGATATGGGGGGGAGGGGGAGGAAGAGAAGCCGGAGGAAGCGGCTATTCCATTTCAGTGCGCACGCGCACGAGCGTAACGGGTGCTGAGAAGTACGCTCGCGCACGCGCGACGTCACCCTCCGCACGGAGGGGAAAAAGTCCCTCGCGGCCTGGGCTTATGGGATGATTGGCTGGTGGAGCGGCCAGACGTTTGGGAAAAGTCACATACTCTGGTTAAAGGGGTTATTACCAATCCTGCTGAGTCCAGGATAGTCGGTTTCCTCTGGCGTAAACTCTCTCTGGAAGCAGCTCGGCGCTTTAAAAAGATTGGGTGAAACCTAGCCTGCAACTGTGTCCCAACATGCTCCGCGGTGGTAACGGCCTTTGGCGGGAAAGGCGTAGGGGGCGGAGCTAGATGACGCTGGGTGTTGCTCCGGAAACCTGGGCAGCTTTAGCACTTCGGTGCGGCCGGCCGAGTTGCAGGTGATTCGTTTAACAGCCTAAGGGGAGCTGTGTGGCTTCTGCTTCTGCGAACCTGCGGTGGGCTGCATTTTATACAGTTAAAAGTGTCTAGACGGATCCTCCATATCTATTTAGATGAACCGTGCCTTCGCTTTTTTTTCCTTCCTCCTTTCAAAGGATGAAAAAGGAAACGTGATAAAATACTAACTGCTTCTTTGGGCCGAGATCCGGGTTCGGTGCTAGTCTAGGGAGATAACTTTTTTTCCCGAGATTATCTGAGATAGGATTTTTGTACTGGATACCACAATTTTGCCTCTTTGCTTTGTAATAACGGGAATAGGAGAGTTTTATTTGTGAAATCATACGGGCTTTTAGTGTTAATGAATTCGAATTGTAATTAAAGCAAAACTAAGCTGGACTTAAGTCTGTGTGCCTGAAATCCTATCACTCTGGGAGCTGAGGCAAGGAGGTGATAAACCTACTCTGTGATACACATTTCTATTAAAGGTCAGCCCGGGACATGCAGGGAAACCCTTTCTATTAAAATTTTTTAAAAACATACCTTTTTCTTGGCATTGTTTTTGAGTTTCGGGTTTCTGTTTTGGTTTGAACAGCCCCTGGCTGTTTTGGAACTCAGATCCTGCTGCCTTCTGAGTGCTAGGATCAAAGATGAGTCACCACCTCCTGGCTAAAACCAGAACCTTTCCTGTTTAGATAATAAGACAGCCAGGTGTGGTGGCGCATGCCTTTCAAAGTAGGCATCAGAATCTCAGAGTTCAAGGCCAGCCAGAGCTGTGCAGTTCCTATTTCTAATAAGTATGCTAAATCGGATCCCCGCAGATTTTAAGGTTGATTCTCTACACTGTAATTTTTAGTTTTCAATTTTATTTTATGCATATTGTGCCTTGGGGTGGTGGGTCATGCATGCCCCAGCCCATGTGTGAAAGTTAGAAAATAAAGTGCAGTTCACCACTTGCACTATGTGAGCCCCAGAGATCAAACGGTCAGGCTTTTGAGGAGCATCTTTATCAGATGAGCCATCTGCTGCCCCTATACATTATCATTTATTTACCACAGTCCAGGGATGTAGGGCTGCTTAAAATGAAACCATTAAATATTAAGACTGGCTGGAGAAATCAAGGGCAATGGGGATGGGGGAGGGGCAGAAGTGTTGTATAAGATTTCTAGGCAAAATGCCTGAAATAACTTGTTGAATTTTGAGAGATCAACTTCAAATTTGACTAGTCTCCCCAGAAGAAGAGGAGAACATAGTATATTCAAATTTTAAGTGATTTTGAAATATTAAATATTAAACAATTTTGAAATGAATTTTACAGCAAGCATGGGAGCCCACATGGATAATCTCAGCACTCAGGTTTAGATAACAAGGAAAATAATGAAAACACTGTAGGTCTAGGTTACATATGAGACCCTGCTTCAAAAAACAACAAAATTGCATTTTGTAAATGTCTTAGTGACCAAAACAAAACAAACTCAATTTGAAATGATCAAAGATATTTGTTGAAATATGGGGGAAATGAGAGATTTTTGTGGGGAAGGAGAAAAAATGATTTTTGTTTGATTTTTGAGTCAGGGTCCCTTTCAACTTCTTAGGCTAGCCCTCCTTCCTCTTAGGACCACCTTTTTGAAAAGTGAAATTTTTGTTAAATCTTAAAGGTGTATATGGGTGGCTGGTATCTCTGCCCTGGAGAAGCTGAAGAAGGGAGATAAAGAATTTAAGGTTATCCTCTATTCCCAGTTCAAGGCTGGGCTGATCTATGGAAAACACTGATTCAAAGTCATGGTCAGGCATGCATTTAGTCCCATAGTTCATAAAGCAGTGCTGAGAGGCTGGCTGGGAGTTCAAGGCCACACTGGGCTATGTCGTGAGTTCCAGAACAGCCAGGACTATGTAGAGAGACATGTCTCAAAAGGAAGGGGGCTAGGGTCCTCTGTTTTTCTATAATCAGCAAAATTGTTACTTAGCAGAGTTCTATCATGGAAGGTGATGTTGGGGTAGAGCCTGAGTAATTTGAATTGAAATACACATTTTCTTATGTTTTTAAAGTGTATATTGACCTCTCTGGTGATTACTGTTATTTGTACTACTAAATAAAAAGACAACATTCTAAATGTTCGACTGCTAACTTCTAGGAAAAATTGACTTGGTCTTTGTTTTAGTAACACATATTTTCAGAAAATGAAAGAAACAGTACATATCTTTTTTTCATCTTGAAAAACTAATTGCTCACTGGTTATAAACATATCAGTCATTTTTGTATTATTATAATAAAATACCTGAGGTTGAGTAACACTTCAGAAAGATCCAGTTCAAAGACCCATTTCTATGGCTTCTCATGTAGGCCTTGCTAAGCAGCATATATCTTTTTATTTAATTTATGTGTGTCTCATTTTGCCTAGGAAAATTATGTTACAGATACTTTTCTCTCATAACTTCTTTATCACCAGTCAATTCCCCATTAAAATAAATATCGATTATTTACTGACTGTTCCTTGAAAACTGTAGAGCAGCAAGGGAGCAGAATGTTGTTTCCATGGAAACTTGATATGACTGTCAGTGGATAGACAATGCCTATAAGGCTTGTTTTTCATTTCTTGGATAACAAAAGCCACCTTTGAAGCCCAACTAAGACATCTAAAAATACTGTTGTGGTAATTTTATTCTAGAACTGGCTTTCTTAATTCTTTGATTCTGCTTTCTTTTTGACCAAATTAACCCATCTTTATTCCCATTATTAATAACAATATGATTTTGCAAAAAAAAAAAGTTCCTAAAATGATCTGTAACAAAAAGATTATCTTCAATATGACTTGTTCCTGTATTAATTACTATTCTAGCTCTTGTCTTCCAAGGTCAAATTTAGTTCAAGTTGAACACTTACTAGGTTAATTAGGTTTTGGTTTTTTTTTGGTTTGGTTTTGGTTTTTCCAGGATTTCTCTTTGTAGCTCTACTGTCCTTGAATTCACACTGTAGACTAGACTGGCCTCAAACTCAGAGGGCCACTGGCCTCTGACTCTAGGATCAAAGGATTACACCACTACTGGTAATTATTTGAAATTTTTATAATGCTGATAAGTCTTTTTTTTTTTTTTTTTGAAGATATGTACATAGGTAGATGGCGTATCCTTTCCCACCTTTTATTACATTTAATTTTTGTTTTTGAGATTGGGGGTCTGACAGTGTTGCCCCAGGTGATCTGAAGTGCCTCATCATACCTGACTGCAATTTCTTCCTATAATGGGGTGAGAATAAGCCTTAGATATTTTGACTGCTACTTGTTCATAATCCTGCCAAGTACAAAATTAATTTTGAAAGTATGACTTTCTCTTATTGTTTTTTAAAGATTTATTTGTTGGTTTTGTTTGTTGGTTTTGTTTGTTTTTGTTTTCCTAGACAGAGTTCCTTTGTGTAGCTTTGGCTGACCTGGAACTCACTGAAATCAGTGATCAATTCACCTCTGCCTCCTGAGCGCAGATTAAGTGAGTGCCACTACCTCCTGGCTTTGCTTGTTTTTAAAGATTCATTTCATTTTAAAAAAATATGTACATATGTATGTATATATACACGTATGTACGTCTGTGTTTTGCACATGCACAAGTACAGTTGCCTGTGGTGACAAGAGAAAGGCATTGGGTCCCCTGGATCTGGGATTACGGACATTGTGAGCGACCCAAGGGTCCTGGGAACTGAACTTGGGGTCTTCTACAAGAGCAGCACATTCTCTTAGCCACTGAACTGTCTCTCCAGCCCATTGGTTTTGTTGTTTGGCTTCCCATTGCTGTGAACAGACACCATGACCAAGGTAACTCTTAGAAAGGACATTTAACTGGGGCAGGCTTACTGGTTCAGAGGTTCAATCCATTATCCAGGTGGGATACATGGCAGTGTCCAGGCCCACGTGGTGCTTGAGGAACTGAGAGTTTTATTGTTCTGAAGGCAAAAAGACTGTGTTCCAGGCAGCTAGAGGGTCTCAAAGCCCACACCTACAGTGACAAACCCACTTCCTCCAACAATCCACGTCTCCTTGTATCACTCCCTGGACCAAGCATATTCAAACCACCACATTGTTGTTGCTTTGTTTTGTTTTTCTACTTTTGTTTTTTGTTTGTTTTCTGAGATGAGGTCTCACTCTGTAGATCAGGCTAGCCTCTGCCTCCCAGGTGCTGGGATCAAAGGTGTGAGCCACCACACCCAGCTATATTTACTTATTTTAATTTTATGTGCATGAGAATATTGGCTGCCTGTATCTATGCCACATGTGTGGAGTGCCCCTTGGATGCCAGGAGAGGGCATTGTGTCCCCTGGAACTGGAGTTACATGGACTTTGAGCTGCATCCATTTGGGTGTCGGGATTGAACCAGGATCCTCTGGAAGAGCAGCTAGTGCTCCTAACCATCTTTTAAGTAAATGCTTAGATTTGCAGTGCTGATGGCTGAACCCACAGCCTTGGGCATGATAGAAAAGTGCTCCGCCACTAAGTTCCATCCCTTGGGCTCTTTATTTCTCACAAGTTTTTATCAGCTTATATTAATTAGCCTTGGTCTTTGTTATGACATCTTCATACTTGTAGGTTATGTGTTTTGATCAGTCACCCATCCGTTAACCTCTCCTCCTTTCCCACTATATCCCTTCCCTCTTCCCAACTGAGCTTCCTTCTACTTTCACTTTTATGTTAAAGTAGAAGGAATTTTATTGCTTTTTAACTATGTGTATATGTGCATTTGCGCCAGGGCCCTAGGAAGCAAGAGACATTGAATCTTCCGGAGCCAGTTTTTTTTTTTTTTTTTGTTCTTTTTTTTTCGGAGCTGGGGTCCGAACCCAGGGCCTTGCGCTTCCTAGGCAAGCGCTCTACCACTGAGCTAAATCCCCAACCCCCGGAGCCAGATTTACAAGTATCTGCGAGCCAGAAGCTGAACTTGGTTCCTCTGGAAAAGCAGTACATGCTCCTTAACCACTGAGTCATCTCTTCAGCCCTCATTTATTTTAAAATTGTATTTAGTTTTCATTTTTGATGTCACAATAGTCACCCATCTTGTGTTACAGTACTAATCTTGTGCTGCTAATCATAGTTGTTGTGAGTTCAAGACTAGAAGCGCTGAGGTTAGTGAGATGGTTCAATGGTTGAGTGTTTGCTGTACATCTTGCCTGTATTATGACATGCAGGATTACTCTTGGTGACAATTCTCACCCCACAACCCCTGCCCTCAGCAGCCTGCACAGCACCTTTGTGCACTACGAGGGCTAGCCAGTGGGGAGGAATCTTCCATCTCAGTTCCAGCCTGACTTCCCTGCCATGACCAGATTGTGTGAGTCTTAGCAATAGGGTCTCATCATCTCATCTAGTACTGGTAGGCAGTCAACAGCAGTGGCAATGGCCTATATTGTTTTGGGGGCCTAGGGGACTTACATGGCCAACAACTTGTAAGGAAGTAGCCCTCTAGTGCTGGAGTTTTCATTTATTAGCCTGTGGCTTGTAGGGGCAGTTAAATCCACCCCCGCAAGAGTACCTCCGTTCACTTTTTTTTTTAATTATTTTTCAGTTAGCACACCAAACATTAGGTTTCCTCGGGGCTTTTTAAATATATGTAGCTTTAGTTGATTTTTGTTTTCTCCTTACTGAGGCAGCTTTTTCTGTGTAGCCCTGGCTGTCCTGGAACTCACTCTGTAGACCAGGCTGGCCTCAAACTCGGAGATCCATCTGCCTCTGCTTCTTAATTGCTGGGACTAAAGACGTGTGCCACCACCACCAGGCCCTTTTATTTTTTAAAGATACTGTAGCTTAAACGAGCTAAACGTGTCCCAACTTTCTCCTTTTCTAGATTTACTTGCAGAGATTACGCCACGGTTTATAGTTAGTGAATGACCATAATGAGGTTAGCAAAGCTCCCTGTGAATTAAGAATGTTTGTTACAGTTTTCAGTAGTTAGAAAAAAACCAAACAGGGTTGGGGATTTAGCTCAGTGGTAGAGCACTTGCCTAGCAAGCTCAAGGCCCTGGTTGGGTCCCAGCTCCAAAAAAAAAAGAAAAAAAAACCAAACAATATTTTATAGCATGAAAATAAAACTTCATTGTACACGGGTAATGGGAATTAAGCCACACCCCCTTCTTTACACGTCACTTAGGTCTGGCTTTGAGCAACACAAGCGAAGCGGAGTAGTGGCAATCTAGACTGACTGGCCACAAGGCTGAAATGTGTACTCTCTGGCCTTTTTATAGAAGACATATTCTGACCTCCCGACCAAACAGAAAATAACGCCATTTTGCGTTTTGCTTAATCCAGTTATTCAGTTGTGCCATCCCCTGCCTCTCTTGTTGATGTCCTTGCGGGAGATACTCTGTCATTAGTTGTAAACAGCACACTGTTTTCAAATGATGTTCACATGCTTTACCTGCCTCTACTACAGGTTAGTGAGAGCTGTGAGGATAAACTTGTCTGCTCTCTGCCTACCCCACGAGTGGTCAGGTTAGTAGTCTCCATCCTAGTCAGGAGCATTTTTTATAATCTAATTGATTAAAAAATATCCACAACAATCTATCACTTGTTACAGGGCATCTAATGCTGTCTTCTGGCCTCTCATGGGCGCTGCATATGCACAGTGCACAGAAGCACATGCAAGCAAGTGTTCATATGAATCAAACTTAGTACAGCTATATTTCTATATCAATTAGTTCTATAATTAATTTCTCCCTGAGTTAGTACTACTGCTGGTTTGATGTTATTCTTTGGGCTCTCCTTTTTTTTAATCTATAAAGAGGATCCAAGAACAAACCAAGTTTAGATTCCCCCAAGACCCCCCAGTCTTTCCAGTTTCCCTTTGATTGCCCCTAGGTTTTCCCTCCATAATGACCAATCCCACTTGCCCATGCCTTGCTTCCTATTTTTACTTGTGGTGTTGGAGGTGGATGGTGGTGTGGTTTATTTATATGTATGCGTGTCTGTGAATATAAATATGTGTAGGTGTCTCAAGGCTTGAAGAGGATGTCAGACCTCCTGGAATTGGAGTTAAAGGCAGTTGTGAGCCACCTCAGATTGGTGCTGGGAACTGAACTTGGGAGCTCTGGAAAATCAGCCAACATTTTTAACTACTGAGCCATCTCTCCTCTCCTCTCTCCCTCTTTCTTTCTTTCTTTGTCTCTTTTCTTTTCTTTTTTTTTTTTTTTCCATCTTAAATTTTAAGAATTAAAAAAAAAAAAGGCAGAGGTGGAACAAACTCGCTGCTTTGGAACTGTGACAGACAACCTAATTCTACAAAAGAATAAAACATTTGCAGGGTTAGCAGCCCATCCCTTTAATCCTAGCACTTGGGAGGCAGAGGCAGGTGAATTGGGTTCAAGACTAGCCTGGTCTACAGAGAGTTCCAGGATAGCCAAAGCTACACAGAGAAACCCTGTTTTGAAGAGGAAAAAAAAAGTCTGGACAGTGGCAGTAGCCCAGAGGGTAGTTAAAGCTACTGTAGTTCAAGCCTGGCTACCTACCTACCTTAGATCCCCAGAACTCATGTTGGAAGGAGAGAACCAACTCCGGGAAGTTGTCCTTCGACTCCCTGATGTGTGCTGTGCATGTGTATCGCCACCACCCCTGAATGTCATGTACACACTCACTATCAAGTGGTTTTTATTTTATCAACATCTGTATGTGTGTTCTGGGGAATCAGAGGTCATTGGGCTTGTAAGGCAAGCACTGTTACCCACTGACCATTTCTCTGGTCCTTGTTTTATTTTCTCTGAAACAGGGTCTCATATAACCTATCTAAGCCAGCCTCAAATTTGTTGTGTTGCCGAAAATGTCCTTAACTGTTTACTTTTTTTAAATAAAGATTTTTAAAATTTATTTGTATGAGTTTTTGCCTTTGTGTATGTCTCTTCACCATGTGTGTGCCTGAAGTCTTCTAAGTCAAGAAGAGGGCATCAGATTGCCTGAAACTGAGTTACAGACGGCTGTGAGTCACCCTGTGGGTGCTGGGAGTCAAACCCAGTTCCTCTAGAGCAGCAGTCAGTTCTCTTAACTGCTGAGCAGTCTCTCCAGCCCTCTTGAGTTGATCCCAGTCCTGCCTCCAGAGTGCTGGGATTAGGGGAGTGCACAACCATGTCCAACTCAGAGGTTTGCATTTCTGAGCATTGATACCCTTCCTGACAATCCTATGCCAGAAGTCCAGGCTAGCTCAGACTTGCTTTGTATTTGGAAGGTGATGCTAAATTCTTGATCATATTCTCCTACCTCCCAAATGCTGGGAGGTACATATCCCAGTGTATGTGCTACCATGCCCCACTTAAACAGGCAATCTTAACATTACTCATGATGTTCTTGGACTGTAAAAGTCCCCATCCAACCTCATCCACTGATGAAATTTCAGTCTCTTTTGGGTTTTGAAAATATTGCACCTAATCCTCTAGTCGTCTTCTTCTTGAGGATACTGTTCTTGTGGCCTCAGGTGAACCCAGAGCCTTCTGTGGCCAGTAAAAGCTCAGACAGAAGAATCTGTAAAATCTTTAAGCCATTTGAAGCAAGTATTCAAGCCAAGCAGTTAACACAAAAACACCAACACCCAGATCCAAGAGGTGCCTTTTGTTTTGTTTTAAAATAGGGTCAAGTTAGCTGGGCATGGTAATGCATACCTTTAGTCTCAGGCAAAGGCAAGTGGATCCTTGAGTTCAAGGCCAGCCTGATCTACAGAGCAAGTTTCAGGAAAGCTAGGACTACACAGAAAAACCTTGCCTTTAAAAAAAAAAAAAAAAAAAAAAAAAGCAAATTTTCTCTACATGTTCATCTCTCTATGGAGAACCAAGAGAATAAAAATGTTCATAAAGGGTGGTAGAAGAGTTAAGTAATGTGTTATAACGCTTAAAAGCTTAGATGACTCAGGCCTGGGGACGTCCTGAGTCAAAGGTTTGCTGGGTATGGTGACACACGACTTTAGTCCCAGCACTGGAGAGGCAGAAGCAGGTGGATCGGTTTGACGCCAGACTTGTGAGCGAGTTCCAGCACAGCCAGGGCTACACAGAAAAACCCTCTGTCAAAAACAAACAAAAAACCTAAGTAAGCCAAAGGTTTGCTTAAAAAGCATGTTGATCGGAGAATCTCAGAATTGGGGTACTAGTGCCTCAAAGTTTTTACTTTTTAAATTTTGTTTTCAATTTGTTTATACTTATGTGTGCATGGATGGGAGTGCACATATATGTGCTTGCATGTGCTTAAGGAGGCTAGAAAAGGACTCAGATCCTCTGGAGCTGAAGTTAATAGGATCTGAACTCTCATCCTTCAACGTCAAACGGGCTTTTTTAATTTCACGATGCCTCCTCTTGAAGGTCTCAGGTCTAAGCCAGTTGTCTCCAGGTATCTGTTTTAGTCCTCTGTGAGCCATTTAGTCCGGGGTGGCTGAGGCTTCATAACAAAGTGTTTAGGGATTTGTAAATATTGCTACATGACTGTATTTGTGACATGGTTGTGTGCAAGGGAAGCCTCAGAGGAGGAAGGCCAGGTGATCTGAGCCCTTGCTGGGCTCAGGGCTAGGGGTTGTGTTAAGAAAGGTAGGTTTGGGGCTGGGGATTTAGCTCAGTGGTGAGAGCGCTTACCTAGGAAGCGCAAGGCCCTGGGTTCGGTCCCCAGCTCCAAAAAAAAAAAAAAAAAACAAAAAAAAAAAAAAAAAAAAAAAAAAAAAAAAAAAAAAAATGGTTTTGGGGGGGGGATTTAGCTCAGGGGTAGAGCGTTTGCCTAGGAAGCGCAAGGCCCTGGGTTCGGTCCCCAGCTCCAAAAAAAAAAAAAAAGAACCAAAAAAAAAAAAAAAAAGAAAGAAGGTAGGTTTACCCTTGAGCAGGGATAGAGTTAAGGTGGAGATGAGGGACATGAGTCTGGTGGTGGTGTGCAGGCTGCATCTGGGGACAAATGCTCTGAGATGTATGCAATGGTGACACAGTGGCAATGGGAAGGAGTGTGCCAGTTGTGCTAAGTTCCACTCTTGGCTGTTTGTTGTATTGTTTTCTCATCACAGGGATTCTCCGGGTATGTAACAACTCTGGCTGTCCTGGAACTCCCTCTGTAGACCAGTGCGGCCTCGAACAGCCTTGGCTTTTTAATATTTCGTTTCCCAGTGCTGCATTTATACACATGTGTAGGAGCGGGAAAGAAAGGAGCAGGACAATAGATCCCAGCCTAATGCTCAGCTTGGATTCAGATTTTCTGGGACTCGTCCGATGAACACACTGGGCAGCCTTCCAAAAGCCTGACCTCCAAACTACCTTGAGTGATTTCCACACTCTGTTTCCATCCTCCCTCGCCCACCTGCATGCTTCAGCTGCAGGGAGCCCACTTACCCATGCAGTCAGTGGTGAGTACAAAGAGGCCTGTTGACAGTACATTATGAACCGAGAAACCGGCAGCACCAACTGCTCGGCGCCCCTCCTACCCAGCCCAGGGTTGAATTCCTCCCATCTGGACACATGGGACAGGAACAGAGCTCATGGCTACTTTTATAAAAAGGCTCAGCTGCACAGTCTCCATCTCTCCAGTGCAAGGCAAGCTGGCAGTCTCCAGCCTCAACACCCTCAGAACTGCCTGCTGGTAGTTTCAGCAGCTGCAGGCTATGACAAAGGAGCGGGCCTGAGAGATTACCCAAGGGCAGGCCCTTGTCACTGCGGCTGGCACATCTACACAGGAATAAAAATTCAGCCAGACACCATTACTTCTTTTTTTAAAAAATACTTGTGAGGTTGGGGATTTAGTGGTAATCCTAGCAAGCACAAGGCCCTGGGTTCAGTCCCCAGCTCCGAAAAAAAGAAAAAAGAAAAAAAAAATACTTGGATTTATAATTGATATTATAATTGTTCTTATCTATCAACTTATTAATAATGTTTACCTTTTTGGAGTAACTTTTTGACACATGTATAACAATGTTATTACCACACTGGGGATATATAAATTTTTTGTGTGTGTTAGAAACATTCAAATGCCTCTCTAAAGCTTTGCAGGATTTTTAAATGTGTCTGAGTGTTTTGCCGGTGTGTATGTATGAGTATGGTGTGTGGACTGGTGTCTTTGGAGGTCAAAAGAGGGGATCTCTTGGATCCTCTGGAACTCAGTGACATATGCTTGTTAGGCGCCATGTATGTGGATTCTGGGAATCAAACCATTGTCCTCTAGAAAAGTAGCCCATGCTTTTTGTAACTACTGAGGCATCTCTCTAGCCCCATAGCTTTTTTTTTTCTTTTTTTCTTTTTCTGTGTGTGCGTGTGTGTCAGAATCTTTTGTAACACAGCAGGCTGGTCTATAAATCAACATGTTACTGAGGATGACCTTAAACGTCTGATCCTCTGTCTCCACCTTCTGAGTACTGGGATTGTAAGATTGGCTGCCAGGTTTATGTTTATTCATTGCTGGGATCAAACCCGGGGCTTTGTGTATGCTGGACTCTACCTGCTGAGCCATATCCTTGCCTGGCACAAGTCATTTTGAAACATTGTCATTATCCTCATAACTAGATGAACCTCTGAAATTCTGGTGTTTCTTAGTTCCCTGAGGTCTGAATACAGCCTCACTTCAGTAGTATGATCATGAAGATTCCAAAGATGACATAAAGTTAAGGTTCTTTCTCTGTCTCCAGTTCAAACTGCATATCTAGAAGAAATGACCCTAAAATTTATTTTTGTTATTTTAAGCATGTCTGTGTATAGGTATATATGCACACATGGTTGCAGGTGCCCAAAAGGAGTTGAACTCTCCTGAAGTTGGAGTTACTAGAAGTTGTAAGCCACCTGACATGGATGGCTACTAGGACTTGAACCCTGGTCTTAGAACAGCAGACAAAGCCTGTAGCCACTGAGCCATCACTCTCTCCCTGGAGGTTGAACTCTGAAAACAAATTATAGAGAGAGAGAGCTGGAGAAATGGCTCAGCTATTAAAAGTATTACCTGTTCTTCCAGAGGACCTGAGTTTGAATCCCAGCAACCACATGGCAACTCACAGCTGTCTGTAACTCCAGTTCTAGTGTATCTGACATTCACATACATACATGCAGGCAAAACATCAATGTACATAAATATAAGAATAAGTAAATCATTTTAACAAATGTTCATGAGGCTGGAGAGATGACTCACTGGTTAGGAGCACTGGCTGCTCTCCCCAGACGTCCTGTGTTCAGTTCCAGGCACCAAGATGACTGTTCACAACCATTAGTAATTCCAGTTCCAGGGGATCTGAAACCTTCTGACTTCTAATGGAACCAGACTCACATTCATAGATATATGGAAAGGCAATGTATGTATGTATGTATGTATGTATGTATGTATGTATGTATATTTTTAACCTATTTTTATATGCTTGTGTGACTATGTGAGTTTATATGCACCACGCGTGTGCAAGAGGCCAGAAAAGGGCTCAGGATCCTCTGGAGTTGGAGTTAAAGGTAAGTTGTGGGACTGGAGAGATGGCTCAGCAGTTAAGAGCACTGACTGCTCTTCCAGAGGTCCTGAGTTCAATTTCTGGCAACCATATTGTCTTAGTCAGGGTTTCTATTCCTGCACAAACATCATGACCAAGAAGCAAATTGGGGAGGAAAGGGTTTATTCAGCTTACACTTCCACATTGCTGCTCATCACCAAAGGAAGGACTGTAACTTAAGCAGGTCAGGAAGCAGGAGCTGATGCAGGGGCCATGGAGGGATGTTACTTACCAGATTGCTTCCCCTGGCTTGCTCAGCTTGCTCTCTTATAGAACCCAAGGCTTCCAGCCCAGGGACAGCACCACCCACAATGGACTGGGTCCTCCCCACTAGATCACTAGTTGAGAAAATGCCTTACAGCTGGGTCTTATGGAGGCATTTCCTCAACTAAGGCTCCTTTCTCTGTGTTAACTCCAGCTTGTGTCAAGTTGACACACAAAACCAGCCGATACACGCATGGCCGCTCACAACCATCTGTAATGGGAATCTGATGCCCTCTTCTGGTGTGTCTGAAGTCAGCAACAGTGTACTTATATATAATAAGTAAGTAAATATTTAAAAAAAAAAAAGGTAAGTTGTGAATCACCATATGGGTTCTGGGAACTGAACTCCGGTCTGCAAGATCATTAAATGCCTTTAACCACTGAGCTACCTGGGATCAAACTCTGTTTGGCAGTAAGTGATTTTACCTACTAGGCTATTTCAATAGCCCCTTTAATACTTTTCTTTGTTGTTGTTGTTGTTGTTGTTGTTGTTGTTGCTTTTAGGGCTCTGTGTAGCCCCAGCTGTCCTGGAAGTCACTCTGTAGACCAGGCTAGCCTCAAACTCACAGAGATCCACCTGCCTCTGCTTCCCGAGTGCTGGGATTGAAAGTGCGAGCCACCACTGCCCAGCTCGCCTTTCTTACTTTTCAGGCTGTGGTTTTAGATCCTTGCAGTGTTGCAGGGGTACAGAAGCAGGTAAATTTCCACTGGCTTGTCCCTGGCATGAGCATCTGGCATTGCTGTTGTCTGCACTTGGCAGGTGTTTATTGCTGACACTTCTGTGGGTGCTTTATGTTCTCTCATTACTGGGACCTCAGCTTAGGCAAACATCATCCTTGGGCTCATTTCTTACTCCTTCAGCCCTAAGAATCTGGCCGTCTCTTTAGCTACTGCTGGCCGAGATCTTCTTGTCCCTCCAAGCTGCTCTCTTAGGTAAGACCTGCAGTCATGCCAGATGTTAGGTATGAATATGATGGGGGAGCAATCGCATGTATCCCAGGCTGGCCTTGAGCTCATGATGCAGTTGAGAACGATCTTGAACTCTGGGTCCTTCCGCTTCCACCTCCCCGGTGCTGGGATTACAGTTGTGAGTCATCATGCCTGGTTTATATATAAGGCACTGAGGAAGGTGGCCAAGGCTTTGTACACAGTAGGCAAACACTTTACCATCTGAGCCACATCACTAACCCTTATAATTTGAATATGAAATGTCCCCCACTGGCTTAAGCACTGGGGGTGAGGTCGACAGTGGAGGCTTCTGGGAAGTGATTAGATCATACTACTCAGTGCACTATATGTTTGGTGGGTTTAAAATGTGATGTCATTCCTGGAAGGCGCTTAGTTAGAAGAAGTAGGTCACTGGTACATGCTGGGAAAGTGTACATTGTTTTCCACCTTTCCCCTTTCTCTCATCTTTTCCTCATCTGCCATGAGGTGAGTTGGGCCCTTTGCCACATGCTCCCCACCATGATGTGCAGCCTCATCTCAGACCCATAGCGATGAAACCAATCAGTTATAGACTAAGCCTGTGAATGGTTAAAATAAATCAATCTTTTCTTCCTTAAGTTCTTCTGCTCAGGTATTTTGCCAGAACAATGACAACCCAGCTGCTACTCTAGATCAACTGACCTGTCACCCAGAGTACACACCTTTGCCCCCAAACTCTAGTCCAACCCTCACCGTTTCCATTCCTCCGGTTTGACACCTCTCATTTCCTAAGAGTGGGATGTGACTCAGCAGAATTCTTCCCAAAGAATGTCTCACCTAGGGTATGGGCATCTGACTGAGTCAATAAACTGTATTTGCCTAGCATGGCCAAGGCCCTGAGCTCCTTCCCTAGCAGTACAAAATCTCGGTGTAGTACATGCTTGACATCCCAGCACTCAGGAGGTAGAGGCAGGAGGATCAAAGACTCAGGTCAGGCCAGGTATGGTAGAATATTACTTCTACACTTGGGAGGCAGAAGTAGACAAATCTTGTAAGTTTGAGGCTATCCTGCTCTACATATGGAGTTCTAGGCCAGCCTGGGCTATATAGTGAGACCCTGTATCAGAAAAATAAAATAAAAAGCCCTACGTCATCCTTTAATGAAGGCCAAGTGAAATACATGTGACTGTCACTCAGTCTTTTTTAGAAATTTCCATCTAGAATCTTCCCCCCATCTTTTGTTACCTTAAATATACCCTGCCCACTTTGCAAATTCTGTTATTGTAACACTGTATTTTGGAGTTTAACATCCGTTTGTTATTCGGCTAAAGTGTCTATTTTAACATATAATTACATGTGATTGATGACACATCTTGAAGCACTCTGCCATCTACCATTTAGATTTATTCCCAGGCCAAGCCTTCTATGGAAAGGAGACTAATTAGAAAGAGTGAAAGGCTGCTGGGTGGTGGTAGTACACGCCAGCAGAGGCAGGGGATCTCAAAGTTCAAGGCCAGCCTGATCTGAGCGAATCCGGGAACAGCCCGGACTACACAGAGAAGCCCTAGCTTGAAAAGAAACAAACAAAAAGACTGAAAACATTCATTTCGATCAAGCTCTGAAAGCCTGGGAGCATCCCAGGATGGTACCCTGGTGGAGGGGAGGGAGCTGTTCCTGTTTCCCAGCATCCTCGGGATGGTGAGAGAAGGTGGCAGGTACCAAGTCCCCAAGTGCAGACTGGAACACTGCTGGGGACTTCCGGAAGGAATAGCTGAACTATGAACTGGTTTGGAAACTTGGGCCACGCAGAACCTGAGACTAACCTTTAGTCTCCTGAGCCTTTGTTTCCCGGATGAGATCTTGTGGAGGGCTTCCTGAAAGGTAGGCGCCCTGCATCTGTCCGGTGCTGATGGCTGCACTCCGTTTAGTTGTCTTTTCAGACTGAGGTCACCCTCAAGTCAAGAACTCCTGTTGTTTTTCTGCTCTCTGTGTGAGCACGGGTTCTCAGATAGGATTGTGTTGCTGTTGGCATGTGTCCGTGTGTCCATTTGGAATGTCTGGGTGTGGATCTGCTCTGCGTAAGGACATGTTTATCTCTCACATGCCCTCCTCCATCAGGCCAAGATTGAAATCAGAGATGCCAGTCCAACCCAGCCTCACCGGACTACTCAGAATGGGGCCAAAGTCCTTTAACTCTTTATCTGATTATTTAGGTTCTTTTTCCTAGATTTTTTTAAACGCTTTTGAAACATTGAGCCCAATTCCTTTTGCTTCTGGTTTTGCTGTGATTCAGATCCCTACCCCGGAGATTTCTTCCTCCTCCTGTGTTCTCTCGATCGTCTCTTCATCTGACTGCCTCTGGGCTTTCAGCTTGCCCCGTGAACTGTTATTCAGTTGCCCAGACAGGGGTGGAAGAAAGCATAGGCTAGGAAAACCCCAGCAACCTTGAGTTATGCACGGGAGCCCTCAGCTTGGTGATTACTACAATTGTTACTTAGTGGGAAAGCGCACCATTAACTAGGCGCTCAGCCTCCCATTAGTACCACCCTGTAATTTAGTGACAATTAGATTCCCAGAAACCTAGACATAGGAAACAATCTGGCAAAGGAGGCAGATGGCAGAAAGCAACAGTAGTCAGGGGGTTTTAGTTAAAGGCACTGCTCTCCAGAAGGTGCTAGGCCAATGATGAGGGGGGGGGGGGGGGCTTGGAGCAGGGTAATCATGCAAATGATTAAAGGAATTTCGTATTATCGGTCTTGAGGTTAGGGGCTGCCATGTTGATCCCTGATCTGGGCTAGGCCTGGTGGAGAGCAATGGGAGCAAAAGAAATCTGTTAGATCCTCCCACCTGCCCTGCTTCGTCTCCTCAGGATCTACGGTGAAGACGTTGGGCTCCCAGAGTGCTTCATCTAGCTTTCTCCCTAAAGGAGGCTATGTTGGAGCCAACATCCTGTCTATCCCAGCCTCTCTGAGACCACAGAAGGCTCAGGTCTGGAAATAACCATCCTCATTGACTAGGTATGCAGCTGGAGAGTGGAGATGAGGGAAGTGTGTGTAGCTATGGTTTGGGTGTGGGGATTTGTTTGATCTTCTAAGTTTGATCCAGTGCTTGTGAGGAAGTGGGACCTTTAAGAGGTGGGGCCTAGCGGAAGTCATTTTTCTAGGTCTCCAGTCTCTCTCTGGCATCCTATCTGGCTTATCTCTCTCTCTCTCCTTCCCCCTCCCTCCCTCCCTCCCTCCTGCTATTATGTCATATGTCATCCACCATGAGGCCTTCACTGGAGCCAAGCTGAGCTAGCACCATGACCTTGAATCTCCAGAACACCTTTTCTTTATAAAACCTGTAGCCTTGGATGTTCTGTTATAGTAAGAGAAAGCAAATCTATGCTGAAAGGAGAAATTGTGAGGCAGGGAAGACTGGAGAAGGATGTTCATAGACCCTGTCATAGAACTATTTTTCTGTTCAAGCTTCAGAAGGATTTTATCTGTGTCAAGCCCTAGAGTTTGAGATCCCAGTGGTAAATATTTCATCAACTCTCTTTCATGGACCTGATCCAGGAAGAAAAGAGCCAGTTGTGAAATTTCAGCCTAGCCCGGTCTCCCTTCATTCTTCTACAACAGTGGTCACCTTCGGCTACAGTCAAGCTCCTGATAGCATACTAGGGGCGTGTGGGAGAGAGAGTCAGAGACAGAAACAGAGGGAGACAGAGAAAGGTATGTGTATGTCTCTGGGGATGAGGTAGGAGTGGCCCCTGGCCAGGGACAAAGGATCTGCCAGCCCAGGCAATGTGAGGAACACTGGGAAACACTTTGGAAGACCCCCACTTCCCTTCACTCTCCACGTCTCATCCCTCTCAGGGTCCAGTCGTTCTAAAGCACTTAAACCCACTGAAGTATTTAGTACTGAAACACTTCTAGGATATTAGAAGATTCTAATATAGCAGGGAGTTGGAGAAACCCAAAACATTCACCCACAAATTTGAGGGCAGAACCTGGATTCATGGAGGGAGGGTCCCCTTCTGATTTTTCTTGGTGTCAGTTCTCCATTTCTCCCTGTAACCATGTAATCCCTAGTGATCTGGGGGATTTCCAGGACACTTTCAGTTTTTAACCATTATAGCCTATTGTCCTCTGAAATACTTATGAGGCCACATGCCCTGATTTTGTTGTGGAAAAAAACCAAAAGTACAGTCCTAGCTTAGAGCATTTCCTGTCTGGCTGTGACTACATAAATCTTTACCTTCTCTGGCACCTCAGAATTGTGGCATTTGGAAGATTTGCAGGAACCCCACCTAAGAGTTTTAGCTTGCATGTTGAAGAGACAAAGTTGGGTACCTTCTGTGATTCTTCTGCAAACAGCTTGATTCTGAAGCTCCCAAAAAATGTACAATCCCCCTTGTCATAGACAGGTTCAGCCCTCCACCTCCACCATTAAGCCTCAGTGGCTTCCAGCTCTTTAGAATTCTTTCTCACAGTAACAGTCAAAGTGCCTTCCACAGAGAACAGTCTGTTTTGTTTTGTTTTTTAAGACAGCATTTCTCTGTGTAGTCTGACTGTCCTAGAACTTGATCTGTAGACCAGGCTGGCAAAGTTAAGAATCTTAGCTGCCTCTGCCTCCCAAGTGCTGGGATTAAAAGTGTGGGTCACCACTGCTGGACTTGAACAGTTTTAATTTATAATGTAAGCGGTAACTGACCTCTTCTTGTGAGGTGCTTTGCTTACACTGGTCTCAATCCAATGCTGGGTCATAAATTCAGATGTATGTACCGAACCGTGGGCAGAACATCAAGGCTATTTTGTGTTTAGTAAAACTTAGGGTAGTAATATATGGCCTATAAACTATTATATACTACACACACATGGATACATTTAATAGAAGGGAAAACAGAACAAGCCAGACTGCAGCACACTCAGTTTAGATGAGGATTTCTTTCTTTTTTTTTTTTTTTAATTTTTGTTTTTTTTTTTTTTTCTCTCTTTTTTGAGAAAGGGTGTGTGTGTGTGTGTCTACAGAGCCCTGGCTGTCCTGGAACTCAGTGTGTAGGCCAGGCTGGCCTCAAACTCAGAGAGCCACCTGCCTCTGCCTCCCACATGCGCTGCCATCACCATGCATGGTTCAGATACGTATCTCATGAAACTTTGTTTTCTACTTGCTTATACATATGTGAGTTCTCTATCACTAGGTAACACAAGCTTTATTTCAAAGGACACAGTTTAAAATGTTTGAAGCCATTCTGCTGGGATGGGTCACACACAGTCACATAGAAAATGAGCTAGAAATAAGGCATGGGGCCCATTAGATGGCTCAATAAATAAAGGTACTTGCCATCAAGACTGATGATCTAGGTTCAGTCCCCAGGCCCCACCCACATGGTGAAAAGGGAGAACCAACTCCCATCAGTTGTCCTCTCACCTCCATTTATGCAGGTTTCTACCCCATAAATAAATAAATGTAAAAAAATATTCTATGAATGATGCCACAGGAGAAGAAAGAGGAGGGGCAGGAGTAACTTTAACTTTCTCAAATCCTATTTTTAACAATGGTTCTTAAATGCTTTAATCTCCCTTGTAGCCCACTACCCACCAGAGGTAGTGGAAAAGAAAGGATATGAGGGAAGCGGATCTGTTTAGAAAGGTTCTTTAGAGCAACTCTCATCTGTGTTGTCTGAAAATCCAATAGTTTGGTTCACAGGTCAGCAGGCAGCGACAGCTCGATCCACTCACACCATCTCACGGACACACCAGCAGTCCAATTTGGTGGAGTCCAGTTAGCCACAGCAGTGACATGACCTAGCAGAGACAGCCAGGCCTCAGCCTCTGCTTAGTCAGCAGGAGAGACCAACAGGAACACCAGGAGAAGTTCTTGGCTATGCCTCTCAAGGAAGCAGAGATCATCGAAGACTCGAGACCCACAAGCATTGCACAGACAGCTGTACCAGCAAGCCAAGCTCTGTCTCCATCACTCCTTTGAGTCCTATTTATACCCTTCAAACATCACATGTCCCCCACATGCCTTGCCTCAGCACGGGTCTTGCCTCAGCATGTGCACCCAATTAGCCTGAGTTCTTGAGTCCCGACAATGAAGCTCAACCGTACAATGTAAGGCGGACCAATACACCCGAGCTGTCCTTTCGCGTGCTTGTTTTAGCAGAACATCCTTTCTCCTTCAATGAAACATTCCTCTAGGAGTCTTTGTCTTTCACCTGTGTCCACTTCAGGTAGACACTTCATGTGTTTGCCCCAGCAAAACACCATCCAACATAACTGACTCTCCAAAGAATGCAGGGGTTGGGGATTTAGCTCAGTGGTAGAGCTCTTGCCTAGCAAGCGCAAGGCCCTGGGTTCGGTCCTCAGCTCTGAAGGAAAAAAAAAAAAAAGAATGCAGGCTGCTAAGTGCCCTTGGGAGAGGAGCCCGGCCTGGGCCAGTGAGACAGTACAGAAAGGAGAAAGGAAGGGTCTGTGAGTGTGCAGAGTCAAGCCACCTCCTGTCCCTCTGCCCAGCTGTCTACACAGACAGCCTCTGCCAGCAGCTTACATTAGTTACTTCAGCCTTGCCACACCCATTAGAGAAGCAGTACTGTTTCCGCTGTCCCCATTTTATAGATGAGGAAGCTGAGGTTCACTTGCCTGCAGTCACCTTGCTCCTATATTGCAGGCAAAACTTGGCCTAGAGCCCTGGGTGGTCCATTTTCAGCCGACTTCCCCACTCCTTCATCCCCCACCCCCACCCCCTTTTTTTTTTAGACAGGATTTCTCGGTGTAGCCCTGACTGTTCTGGAACTTACCCTGTAGACCAAGATGACCTTGAACTCAGCGATCTCCCTGCCTCTGCCTTCCCAGGGCTGGGATTAAAGGTTTGCACCACCTCCCAAGCTCTTCTTAAATCTGCAAGACAGCTCTCCTTTAGCATTTCAATGGGGTTTGGGGTTGGCCCAGAATCAGTGGTCAAGGTTAGCCAGCCCCAGGACCCTGCCTGAGGGTGCAGGATAGGCAAGGCTAGAAGTGGAGGAGCTCCTGCTTTTGCAGCCCAGGGATGGGGACTGGTGGCTGTGAGGGTGGCAGCCTTTCCCTTCTCCCGCTCTTGCTCACCACCTGCTCTGCCATCGCAGAATATGCTGCTAATTATAACCGAACACAATGAGCAATCAGAGCCTGCTGGCGCTGGAGCTCTCCTTAAAGTTCTGGCAGGCTTTTCATTAGAACTTCCCAGTAGCCCAGAGGCTGCGGCAGTCAACGCTCCCTCCTCCCCTCCCTCTTCCCCTCCCTCCTCCTCCCTCTCTGGGTGCCTGGTGCACCCAATGCAGTCGATACAGGACTTCTTCAGCTCCCACTGTGCCCAGTTCAGTGCTGCAGCAGGAATGGGAGCGGGACTTTGTTCTTGCCTTGAATGAGCTAATCATCTTCCCATCAGTCTCTTGATTAGAATAAAAAGGCCTGGCCTAAGGGAGCCATGCATGGGGTCAGGAGAGTTTTCAATGCCCTTGGCTGCTTTTCTCTTAGGCTTTCCTTTGGGCATTTGTGAACATTTATTCAGGCACAAAAGCACTCACTGTGGCAGTGGTAGTCTCTGCAGTATATGCCAGGGAGCGGAACCCTTCCCAAATTTGGGGGTATTTAAACCTGAGTCAATAAATATATGCACGAAGCCATTACAGTCCTTAGGACAGTGCTCACGTGTTTATTTTGAGGACTCTGGAAGGAAGAATGTAAGGGGAAAGGCACCCGGGGATACCAAATCATCTTTCTTGGCTTTTAGAGAAATGCACGTCGCTGTCTCCGGGCTGAACCCACCCGCCTGGTTATCAGCAGGGCAGCACTCTTGTGTCCCACCCGGAGCTTCTATGCTGCAGTTTTAGTCATTTCTTTTGTTATTCAGACAAAGTGCTTGACAGAAGCAACTTTAGGAAGGGAGATCAATAGCAGCCTCTGACCTTTAGGCCAATAGGAAAGCAGAGGGCTTAGGCAAGAACCCCTGGCAGACATCCTCTTCAAGGTCCTCCCTAGAGACTCACCCACTCTACAACTTCCCAAGACTGTGCCACTGCCAGGAGACCACGTGTCCGAACTCAGCTTGTGGGACATATTTCCGATGCAGTCCACAGCACTGCTGTTGCCCAAGGCACATTAAGGCTGTAGTTGGAAAATCATCAAGACATCATCATCCCTCCGGGGCGCCGGCATGGAGTGAGGGATGGTTGGGTCCCATCCGTTGAGGATTCTACAAAGTCTCTGGGGGAACAATGCCAACAACAACCCAGAGCAGCACAGCAGTGACGCGTACTGTAGAAAGGACGAAGGGAGATTGGAGTATCAGGAGAGGACATCCAGTCCCAGGCCGCCCTGGACGGAGGGCATTTCCAGGAGGTGAAGATGTGAGTCGAGTGGGTAGGTAGGGAAAAGGATGGCAGGGTGTGTGCGTGTCTGTGTCTGTGTGTCTTGTTTACTGTGACGATGACAACACAAGACAGAGACTGGAAAAGGAATTTTTTTTCTTTCATTAAGACAGGGTCTTCTTGGGTGCCCTAGGCTAGCTTGTGATCTCCCTGCTTTAGCCTCCAGTGTGTTAGCAGGACCACATCATCATACCTACCTAAGTGAGAAAGCAATTTGAGGCCTTACTTAGCTTTACAGTGCCTACATAGCGAAGGGTGACCTTGAACTGTTTCTCCTATCTCTTCCTCTTAATGTGGTTGGGTACAGGACTTATGCCACCATGTTGAATTTTATACAAGTTTGGCAAGCACACTACCATCTGAGCTACATCCCCAAGCCAAAATGGATTTTTTTTTTTTCTTTTTTTTTTTTCCAGAGCTGGGGACCGAACCCAGGGCCTTGTGCTTGCTAGGCAAGCGCTCTACCACTGAGCCAAATCCCCAACCCCGGATTTTTTTTTTTGAGACAGAGTCTCACAATGTGTGTCTGTCTAGCTGACCTGGAACTCAAACTCACAGAAATCTGCCTCCCTTCCTTTTGCCTCCCAAGAAATGGGATTAAAAATGTGTCACCACACTTGATCTACACACAGATTTTTAAAAGCAAAGACCTAAACCATCAGTGGTGGCACATGCCTTTAATCCCAGCACTGTGGGGTTGGGGGTTGGGGGTTTGGGGCAGAGGCAGGCAAATCTCTGTGAGTTTGAAGCCAGTCTGGTCTACCAGAGTGAGTTCCAGGACATCCAGGGTGACACAGGGAAACTCCATCTGGAAACAAACAAGCAATAACAACAAAACCCCACAAAAAAGCCACGAAGACATGGATATGGTCACTAAATACACAGAACAAAAGTTCAAAGTCACCAGTAACATCAAACTCAGACTAAAGAAATTTGTGCGAATTTGTCAGAGATTTGTCAGAGGACTTTCTATTTACTCCCCCAAAATTTAAACTGCTTCAGTCTCTCTGTAGAGAAATTTGATTCCAAATTAAAAAAAAAAAAAAAAAAAACAGAGGCTGGAGAGTTGGCTCAGCAGTAGTTAAGAGGACTTGTCAATTATCCTGGGGACCCAGGTTCAATTCCCAGCGTGGAGGCTCACGACCTTTGTTATTTTAGTCCCCAGGGGATCTCTTGCCTTCTTCTGATCTCCCTAGACACCCAGCACAAAAGTAGTTCACATACATACAGACAGACAAAACACTCATACACATAGATAACACTTAAGTATAAAGACGTGAACCAACAAAACCCAAGCTTTACTACATCTGGTGATGCCAGGAATAATGCTGTATGTCTTTAACCAGTGGCTCTCAACCTTCCTAGTGCCAAGACCCTTTAATTCATTTCCTCATGTTGTGGTGACCCCGCCTCCCCACCATAAAACTATTTTGTTGCCATTTCATAACTGTAACTTTGCTACTGTTATGAATCGTAATGTAAATATCTGATATGCAGGATATCAGATATTCAACACCACCATCCCCTCCCCCGACCCCGACCCCACTCTCGTGAAAGGGTCATTTCATCCCCAAAGGAGTCACAACCTACAGACTGAGAACCACTGCCTTTAATCCTAGCACTCTGGAGGTAGACACTGGCAGATCTTTGTGAGCTCTAGGTCAGCCATAGTCACATTGTGAGATCCTGTCTCAAAGTCAAACAAAACAAAACAAAACAAACAAACAAAAAACCAGTATACTGAGAACAATTAATCATTTTGTTGGGATTTGGTCTTTAGAAAATGACCAGAGTTATGATCCAAGTTTGGGGTACTGTGCAAGGATGCCACTTCAAAATAAAGTCAAATTGGAGGCAAACTAAAATTTTCCTCCACCAAATGTAACCCCAAGCTCCCCGCCCCCCCAAAAAAAACCCAACTACATTTCTCTCAGTCTTTAGCAAAGCTATTCAACTCTTTCTTGTTCTGCCCTCAATTCTCCATTTATGCCCCACAGCCTATATTTTAGACTCAAATGCTTCTTTTCCAAAGAAAAATGTTACCATTAGCCCTAAGGATATTTTTTCCCCAGTCATTCTTAGCTTATACAACTCATAGGCTGTTTGGCGCTTTTGGCTTAAATTCAGTCAGCATTTTTGGCTGTAAGTACTAAAAACCATCTCAGGCTGGAGAAGCATGAGGCAGAGGATGAGGAGGAAGAGTGAATGTTGGAACTTCATCTAAAATGCCTTGGGTTGAGGCAACACACGGTGGTATATGCCTTTGATACCAACACTTGGGAAGCAGCCAGTGGAGTCTGTGAGCTTGAGGCCAGTCTAGTCTACATTATGACTTCCCGAACAGCCAGACCCTATGGATAAAATAAAGTCAACAAGTAAATAAAAGTGCTTGGGGGGTGGGGGTGGGAGAGTTAGATAGATGGCTCAGTAGGCCAAAGCACTGGCTATTTATTAAAAATGATTCATTTTATGTATATGAGTACACTGTAGATGTCTGCAGACACACCAGAAGAGGGCATCTGGTCCCATTACAGATGGTTGTGAGCCACCATGTGGTTGCTGGGAATTGAAATCAAGACCTCTGGAAGAGCAGTCAGTGCTCTTAACCACTGAGTCATCTCTCCAGCCCAGCACTGGCTACTCTTATAGAGGACCCAGCTCTGATTCCTAGGACCCAGATGGCAGCCCACAACCACTTGTAACTCCAGTCCCAGGGGATCCAACCCTCTCTGGCCCCTGTGGGGCCATGAACTTGGCACAGTCATACATGCAGACAAAACACTCATACATATAAAATAAGATCCATGTGAATACTCGGGAAGTGGAGGCAGAGGCAGCTGGATCTCTGTGAGTTTAAGGCAAGCCTGGTCTACAGAGTTCCAGGACAGCCAGGGCTACACAGTGCAACTGTCTCAAACAACAAACAAACTGGAAATGCCTCGGGTTGGCTCTTCCTTTAATAGTTTTTCCTTTTATTTTGACTTTGACTGTCTACTTGACTCCTTACTGGCTGTGTGTCTACTGGCAAGTTACTTTACCTTTCCAGCGTCTTCCCCTGTAGATTATCTCATCCAGTTTATTACTTCCCAAGCACGTTGTGGTACAGAAACAAATATTCCCCTTAAAAACTGCATTTATGTTGGGGATTTAGCTCAGTGGTAGAACGCTTGCCTAGCAAGCTCAAGGCCCTGGGTTCGATCCCCAGCTCCAGAAAAAAAAAAAACAAACAAAAAAAAAAACCCTGCATTTATGTATTTAGTTACTTTGTGAAGTGAAACCTAAGGGTTCTTTGGAAAGTCAGTTATGTTGGATGGTATTTTGCTGGGGCAAACACGGGAAGGAACGTTTCACTGAAGTGGACAACAGGTGAAAGACTAAGGCAGACCTGTGAAAGAATGTTTTGTTGAAGCAGACACAGGTGACAGGATGTTCTATTAAAACTAACACGTGGGGGTTGGGGATTTTTTAGCTCAGTGGTAGATGAATTGTCTTCTTAGAAGCGAAGGCCCTGGTTTCCCCAGGACTCTAAAAAAGAATTGAAAAAAAAAAAAAAACACTTTGGTGATGAAGCATTTTTTTTTTTTGTTAATGGCATTTTTGTTAATGGCATGTATGAATTTGTTCTTCTTAGATTGTGTAGTTGAGCTCCATTTCCTGGGACTCTATAGAGAGAAACACACCAAAAAACTTTGGTGGTGGTTTCTTGTCACTTCCTCAGACTCGGCTGATTGGCAGAGTGATGTCAGCTGAGACAGACCCACATGGAGTTTTGTGAAGACTCAATCATGTGCTGGGGCAAGACTCATGGAGGACACATGGTGTTTGGAGAGAGTATAAAAAGGACTCGATCGTGTGACTCCAGCTTGTTTGATTTCCTTGCATATAGCAGAACACTCGTTGGTCTCCTGTCCTCATTGAAGTTTTTCTGGCGTTCCTGTTGGTCCCAATCTTTCCTGTTGACTTGTGCTGAGGCTGAGGCCTGGCTGTCTCTGCTAGGTTGTGCCACCTGCCACTATCCCGACCCTACTGAACTGGACTGCTGCTGTATCTGTGAATTTGTAAGTGGATCGAGCTGCCGCTGCTGACTTGTGAACTGAACTGCTGATTTCCTAACAACACAGATGGGATTTGCTCCTAAGAACCATTTTTTTTTTTTTCCCCAGAGCTGAGAACCGAACCCAGGGCCTTGTGCTTGCTAGACAAACATTCTACCACTGAGCTAAATCCCCAACCCCTAAGAACCATTTCTAAACACAACCCCTTCCCCCGCCCCATATCCTTTCTTTTCCACTACCTCTGGTGGGAACCATCATTAAAAATAGGGTAAAGTTACAGACAATCGGCCCGAGTCCACAAAAGTGACAAAAAAAAATCTCAACACACCACCAAAAGGTTTTTGGTACATTTCTTTCTATAGAGTCCCCACAAATGGAGCTCAACTGCACAATATAAGGGCCAATACATACCTGTCGTTATCAAAGAATCCTTTATCTCGTGACCTTTCACATGCTCGTTTTAACAGAACATCTTTTCACCTATGTCTACACCAGCAAAACGTTCCTTCAGGAGTCTGCCTTACCTTTCACCTGTGCCCACTTCAACAAAACACTCCCTTTCTGTGTTTGCCCCAGCAGAACACCATCTAACATAACTGACTTCCCTTAAATTTCCACTTCAACTTTGTAACAGTAGAGGTTCAATTGTTCCACAGTGTGTGTGTGTGACAAAGGACAGCTTGCAGGAGGTGGTCCTCTGCTCCCACCCTGCAGGTACTGGTGGTCAAACTCAGGTCTTCAAATTTGGTGTCTAATACAATTTACCCACTGTGGTGGTTTGAGTATGCTTGGGCTTTGGAAAGTGGCCCTTATTAGGAGGTGTGGCCATGTTGGAGGAAGTGTGTCACTGTGTAGGTGGGGTTTAAAACCTAAACTAAAACACCCACTCAGTCATCCTGCCAGCCTCCTATTTTGTTTTTTGTCCCCAGCTCCTCACACAGCTCTTAAAACCCAGGGAATGGGGTTGGGGATTTAGCTCAGTGGTAGAGCACTTGCCTAGCAAGCGCAAGGCCCTGGGTTGGGTCCCCAGCTCCAATAAAAGAAAAGAAAAAAAAAAAAAAAAAAAAAAAAAAAAAAACAGGGAATTTCCAGAGGTGGTAGTAGTTGTTGTTGTTGTTGTTGATTTTTGTCGTTGTTGTTCCTAAGAAGTGGCCTTAATCACTGAGTTTATCATAGTGAGGCAGAGTGGCCGCCATTACCAGCTCTCCCTACAAGCCCCCAGCTCCAGAGATCACCCCTCCCAATCCCTGAGCTTTCCCAATCACCCTCAAGTGTATTCATTCATCCCTCCACACCATCACCACCTTAGCTTCTCAGCTTAATCTGTGTCCTAGCACAATAAATTCTCTGATATAAGCACACACTATAATCCTCGAACTGGAGCTTGAAGCAGGATGGTTAGAGGCTCAAAACCAACCTGGTCTGCCTGTTCACACCAGGTATTTAAAAAAAAAAAAAAAAAAAAAAAACAAAGGCAAATAAAACCAACACTGACTTATAGTCTAGGCCCTTGTGTGATATTAGAATAGTTCTGCATGTTCTTTAAAACTTGTATCAATCTGCTTGGGCTGTCATAGTGAAATACCACATACTGGATGGCTGAAGCAGTAAATCGATTCTTTCACAGTTCATAGGCCAGTAGTCAGAGATCAGTGGAAAAGAGCTCTTAACTGTGAAAGCAAGAGGACCTGGGTTCAAATCCTTAGGACCCATATACAAGCTAGACATGACTGCCCATCCTGTAACCTGAATGGGAAAAGAAAGAAAAAGAGAGGAAATATGACTGTTCGTAGTTATGGTGGGGGAAGGTTTATTATAGACAGGTGGAAGAGTATGGGCCGAGGCAGGGACATCTGGGAGAGTCCAGAGTCTGTGTACATGACCAGACTGAACTGAGTCATGTGGGGAGGACTGGAGAGGGGAGAGAAGGGGAAAGGAGAGGTGGGGCAGAAAGGAGGCGAATGGAGAGGGAGGGGAAGGGAATCAGGTGTAGCAGTCAGGAGGCCCAAAGGTACAAAAAAAAATAATAATTAATAAAATAATAATAATAAAAATAATAATAATTAATTAATAAAAAAAAAAAAAGGTTGGGAATTTAGCTCAGTGGTAGGCGCTTGCCTAGCAAGCGCAAGGCCCTGGGTTCAGTCCTCAGCTCCAAAAAAAAAAAAAAAAGAGGTAACCAAAACGGGTGGATCCCCCCCACCCCCCCCCCCCCTGCTGGGGACCGAATCAGAGCTTTGCGCTTCCTAGGCAAGCGCTCTACCACTGAGCTAAATCCTCAACCCCACGGGTGGATTTTATAGGGAGGAATAGCCCAGAGGCCTGGGCTGGAGAGTTCAGGGTTAGAAAGGCGAGGTATACTAGTCAGGGGCCCCTGTAACAGGTAGTGACTAAGAGATGCAGGGAGAACCTGGAGGCCAGGTCCTTTAGTAGGCACCTTCACCATTTGTCCCAGGTTTGAGACCTATTTCTTTTTATTTTTTTACTTTTTTTTTTCAGAGCTGGGGACCGAACCCAGGGCCTTGCGCTTGCTAGGCAAGCGCTCTACCACTGAGCTAAATCCCCAACCCGAGACCTATTTCTTGTTTGTTTGTTTGTTTGTTAATTTAAAAAAAACAAACAAAAACTTAAGCCTTTTTGTTGATAATTGATGAATGGCGTGGGAGGACGCAGACATAATCTCCTCTCTTACTATTTCCTGCTGATTTAGGAGCATGAATGGCAGGGCGGGGCGTCAGGTGGGGGTGTGCTAAAGAAGCTGGTGCGCTGGCTGAGACTGGGAAAATCAGGCTGTTTCTGTGGCTGCCCAGGCTCTGCAGGACCTTGCGGAGTAGCTTGTGAGGCTGGATTACCTGGGGCTAGCCTCCCTGAAGCTGCTTGGGATGTGGGTTGTGGGGGAGCACCCGGGGCTGGGGACTAGTCGGATCTGGAATCAACTGGGACAGATAGACTAGGAGAAGAAGGGAAAGTTTATCCTGGGTGCACATTTGAAACTTTGAGGCCCAGGGTCCTCAAAGGTAGCTGGAGGAGGGGCGCTCTAAGATCAGGAAAAGGGAGAAAGATCGCACCCTCAGGAACAGGCAGTGGGCATTAAAACTTAGGCTGTTGTTTGACACGAGTACTTATTTGGGGTCCATTTGACCTGTGAGAGGTGGTTCCTGCAGCTTACAAGATTTTTTTTTTTTTTTTTTAAGATTATTTGACCTTTAGATCAGTGGTCTTGCAAGGCCCTGGGTTGGGTCCCCAGATTTTTTTTTTTTAAGATTATAAAGACAAAAGTTCTGATGTTGTTAGCATCACCACTTTTGTAATATGTACTGAAGTCCTCACTGTGGGAAAGAGCAGTAGACTCGTGCCTTTGAATGGAAGTAAAGTGTGGGAATGCCAAAATGATTTTGGGTTAGAAGCATGAACACTCTCTCCAGAGTGCTGTGTATATAGACTGGACAGAGATGTCTTTGGCAAACTGAGAAGCATTTTTAAGTCTGTACTTAGGAAACAACCAAAGGAAAATCTAACATTTTAAATTTGACTACGATACTATTACAAGTACTTTAGCAGAGCTAGATTGATGGCTTATCAGAACCCCAATGATTAATGTTTAAACTCTGAACTTTTGAAGTCTTAATAAAGATTGAATCACTTTTTCTTTTACATCCTGTTGTTTACCATGAGGACCCATGGGTGACGACGCAGTGCAGTTATTGCAAAGAGTCCCCTTAAAGAAAGGAATGGTAAAAAGTTACTTTGAAACCTCTTTAGTGAGTTTCTCTCTTTTTGGAGCCTAGTAGCAAGGTAAACCTTTGTCTTTCTCAGCTGGAGGCCCAGAATCTCTAAAGCAGAATCTCTGGTGAGTGAGGCCTCAGGCCTGGTCTTTACCCAGGAAGAGAACTGGGAAGGCCGCTGAAGCCTTGGGGGAGGAGCTGGTATGCTTGTTGCTGTTAAAGCTACAGTCAGTCCATAGCCTCAGAGATCTGAGGAGAGATTATACCTGGAATGACCGAGACTTCCCCATTACATGAGACGGGTTACCTTAGGGTCCAGTGGTCTTCACAGTTTCTTTGGGGGCAGTGGTCAGTCTTCAGCCATCACATAGCCAAATCTTTAGCTGTCATACAGAGGAGCATAGGCCTTTGGCTGTCAGATCTGAGAGATTTTTTTCCTAAAGGAGAACTTGGGAGAACTGACCTTACTTTGACCAGGCAAAATAGGGCAATCAACCCAAAAAAACGCCCACAGTTTGAGAAGAGCACTGACAGCAGATGAGGCACGGAACAGTTTATCCCAGTGGTTAGCACTACCACAATCCTGGTGGAGTCCTTGTGCCTCATATATCTTCTTTGGAGACCATGGGGTTCCCGCTAGGAGGCAGTTCTGTCTATTAGGGGAAGTTTGACCAAGCCAGCTCAGTCAGTCAACAGAGTCTCCAGGGAGGGAGGGAGAAAAGAAAAAGACAATTAGACAACATTATAACGTACCTCCAGCCCAGTGCTGAGGCTGAAGCGTGTTTAATTTTTTTCCAGTCTGCTTTTATATCACTCTATATAATACAAAGAATATGGTCAGTCCTAGGCATAAACAGAGTAGTTAAGGAACAAACAAAGCAGAAACAAAGGTCCTGTGATTACTGTATTCAGAGTCTTAACCAGACCCATCAGGACACAAAGAACACAGTCCTCAGCTGTACTCATCTTGAGCCTACTTCCTTGTCCTAGCCCAATGTCAAATTCCTGCCAAATTCCTAGAAGCAGCCCTGAAAGCTCTCCACAGAAGCTTAAACATTTTAATAATTTATTTTTTATTTTATGTGCATCGGTGTCCTTCCTGAATGTATATCTAGGTGAGGGTGTCAAATCTTGGAGTTACAGACAGTTTTGAGCTGCCACGGTGGGTGCTGGAATTCAATCCTGGTCCTCTGGAAGAGCAGCCAGTTCTCTTAGCCACTGAGCCATCCCTCCAGCCCCACAGAAGCGTAAGCATTTTAAATGCCATATTCAGAAGCTCTCTGAAGTGTTTGAGGGCCGCCTCTTTATTACATATACTTACAGGGAGCTAACTAAAGCTTGTTACTAAATGAATAGCTTATAAGCTAGTAGCTTTTATAAGGTTAGGATTTTAGAGCTTTATCCCTGTTGAGTTTGCATCTTAATAGTTGGAGTTGAAGATTTAATTGGATCACCTTCAGAATCAAAATAGAATTATTATGATTTTTTTCATATGACTTGGCTTCTCCAAATAGCTAAAGCTTAATGCCGTGAACAAAGATGAAAAAGCTAGACAGATACCACTGTGAACCTAAGTAGACCTTACAGATTTATAAACCTTGATTATCAAATATACCTTATTTATCAAATGTATGTTGTGACTTATCTAAATTCTCTAGAAGCCTGGTGTTGAACAATTAGCAAAGGCATAAGTAGTTAAGGCATATATCTTAAGTCAGCTTTTGTTAATCTGAGTAAACCTCTATAACTTAAATTTTGTCATCAGACAAAAATCCATACCAATCCAAAATATTTTAGAGACGGGATGTTCTTTCCTCAGTCTAGAAAAGATGATCAACGATAAAGGCGGGGCTCAGCAGGACTGAGAAGTTTTATATATAATTGTTGTTTTAAACCATGTGGTCATCTGAAGACAGTGAAGTCACATGACACAAATGGCTGCCAGCATTTGGTTGCTTACATTTTTGGTGAAGGAGGAGAACTACACGGTTGCTAGTCAAATACAATTTTTCCTAAACAAGAGTTGAATCTATGTTACATATATCATATATTCTACACTAGCATTAAATCACATATATAGGATGTTGCTGCAAATTAAAAGTCCTATGTATAGGTTTTAATTATAAGCCTTTTGTTGTAAGTTTTTTTAGGTTGGTTTTTTAAAATTATTATTTTATGTACATTGGTGTTCTGCTTGTATGTATGTTTGTGAACTGGAATTACAGACAGTTATGAACTGCCATGTGGGTGCTGGGTCCTTTGAAAGAACAGTCAGTGCTTTTAGCCACTGAGCCATCTCTCCAGCCCCCTTGTTATAAGTTTTAAGACAAATTTTGTTACATACTTTACAGATTCTTTAACAATACCAGTGAATTTACAAATCTTTTTGAACACTTTTTTTATTTATTTTTAAGATTTATTTATTGTATTTAAGTACACTATTGCTCTCTTCAGACACACCAGAGAAGAGGGCATCAGATCTCATTACAGATGGTTGTGAGCCACCATGTGGTTGCTGGGAATTGAACTCAGGACCTCTGGAAGAGCAGTCAGTGCTCTTAACCACTGAGCCATCTCTCCAGCCCAAATTTACAAATTTTAAGGCAAAATATTTGTAAGATATAGCATAGTCCTGAGAGATTTTTTTTTTTTTAAGAGCAGAGTGGGGAAATTAGAGAGAGCAAAGAATTTTGAGAGTGTCAAGTTGTAGAACTTGAGGTGTCAGAGACTTTGGGATCATTCGTGTGCACCAACTTTAGCCGTTGATCTGTACTGAGGCCAAGCTGTAGCACTAATATGAGCCTGTGGAGGGAGGGAGGGAGGGAAGGAGGAGGGTGGGGGTATGTTCTAGAAGCTCCAAAAAGGAGTGGAGAGGGTACAAGCAAGCAGGCTGGAGCAAGGGATAGCATAGTGGAACTGCATGGAGCAAAAGATAGCATAGTGGGACTGCAGGCTGGAGCAAGGGATAGCATAGTGGGACTGCAGGCAGGTTGTAAGGCAAAAGAAAGCTAAAGAGAGCCAGATGGGTGTAGCAGGCCAGAGCTAAGAAATGGGAGTAGCTGAGGTGGATAGAGTCAGGTGCAGAGGTGGCAAGAATTTCTGTCGGGGCATCCCCAAGTAGAACGGTAAATTTGTCCAGGAGAAAGATGTTTCAAATTACAAAGAGGTGTCCCTGGTCCTTGTGACTGGAGCCCAGTGGGGGAGAAAGGAGCTTCCTGACACACCTGTGTCGAAATTGTAGTAGGCAAAACGGGCAGCTAGGAGTGATATTTATCCAATAAAGAAGGAGAGGTGAGCCAGCAGGAGAAAGAGCAGGGAGAGGGGACACCAGCTGAAGAATTGGACTCGAAACTTTGGTTGGTTTGTTTTTTACTTTTAAGATAAGGTCTCTCTGTGTTCTGTGTTCTTGACTGTTCTGGAACTCTCTCTGTAGACCAGATGGGCCTAGAACTCACAGAGATTCACCTGTGTCTGCCTCCGGAATACTGGGATTAAAGGCGAGCATCACCACACCCGGCCAACCTCTAGGACTAGGAATCAAATTTTGTGAGCGGCAGGAGCCAGCAGAAACAAGTGAACCATGCACGCCTTAGCAGAGTCAGGTCCGCAGCTTGGTTCAGAATGGCTGAGTTCCTGGGGTCAGGAACTTACATTTATGCCATTTCTGGGTTTCGGCACCAAATGAATGAATAAAAGAAAGAAAGAAAGAAAACGAAGGGAAACATGACTACTGCTCTTGGGTATGGGGGAGGAGAAGGCTTATTACAGAGAAAAAGGAAAGCATAGGTAGGCACAGGGACTTCTGAGGGAGTCCAAGGTGGACAATGACCAGACTGAGCTAGGTCATGTGAGGAGAGGTAGGGGGGAGGCAGAGGGGAGAGAGGGGACCAAGATGCAGCAGCCAGGAGGCCCCAAAGTACAAAGAATGGGTAATCAGAATGGCTGGTTTATATAGGGAAGAGCAGCCCAGCCCCCTGAACTGGAGAATTGAGGTTAGGGGCTGGGGGATACCAGCTAGGAGGGCCCTGTTACAGGTCGGGACTGAGGGATGCTGGGAGAGCCTGGTGGCCAGGTCCTATTTGATACGTTAAATAGGGACCTCAGCCATTTGTTCCTGTTTGAAGCCTAATATAGTCCAGGTAGAGCTCTAGATCTATCAGCTAACAACCAAAAGGAAGACATTTCAGCGAGAAATCCTCTCTCTCTCTCTCAAAAAATAAAATAAAATAAAGTAAAATAAAATGACTCAAACCAACCAGCCAAACAAGAACACAAAGAGTAATAGAGAAAGACATCAGAACCGTCCTCTGACTTTTCTCATGTGTGCACAGGGGTACATAGAGCCACCTATACAAGTGTGCATACAACACATATGTCACATATATGTCTTCACGCGCACACACAGAGGACATGACTCCTGTCAGAGCAGAGCCCTGCCTTCAGGATCTCATCCAACCTTCATTATAGTCATGCAGATTAAATGACATTTCTATCGATGATGGGCCGTATGTAGGGTGGAAGTCCCCAAAGGTTATATCATCAGGTGACGTCACAGTCCTCTTTCGTTTGCGCAAGTTAAGTTTATAAAATAAAATTGCCTACCGACCCATTTCTCAGAATGCGTCTTTACCATTTATCAGTACTTGAGGGGCTGGAGTTGTGGCTCAGTGGGTTGAGTGCTTACCTGGAATGCGTGAAGCCCTAGATTTGAACACCAGCACCGCACATAAACCGGTCAAGGGGGCTCAGATCTAAAACCCACACTAGGAAGCTGAAGCCAAGAGGCCAGGAAGTTCAGCCTCATCCCAGTTACAGAAGACGAGGCCAGCCTGGGTTACGTGAGCCTATATGATTACTACTCCAGAAGCATCTCTCCAAGTGCAGCCACAGCGTGAGTTAGGGCTTCAACACGCGAATCTGGGGTGGAGCAATCACTCACTCAATCCTATGGGCAGTCCCCCCTTCAGAAGTCACGGTCTAGTCTCTAGGAGGTTGCGTGGACTTGGTGACCTGCTCCTAAATACAAAGTGTAGCCAGGTAATGAATTTCGAGTTCTGAGCAGGTCAACGCAGAATCTATATGGTCCGCTCAGTTCTCCCTCTTGGACTGAAGCTCGAGAGGAGCCAGTCATCAGGACACACTAGGCAGCCTGTGGAGAAGTCTCCTGGAGAGGAACTGCATCTCTTTGGTAACTATCGCTGTAGTAAGCCATATTGGATTTGGGCCTGGCCGCTTTGTAACTGCATGGCCACAGTTAAGAAGTCATTGGATTGTTAGACAGAGGCCTCTCCCATGTATTTACAGCACAGGAAGAAAAGACCAAGTAGTAAACACCTGGTGTCTCCACTGCTTGACCTCTGCTGAGCCCGGCTGATGCCTGTGGAACTGACACACCTGGACCACACCTGGGTGGTGGTCAATTTACTTCTGCCTTTTGCTTCCTCAGCCTTTATCCTTGAGATTTAGGCTGGTCGGTCTTTTGTTACCGATGTCACCAGCCAGGTAGTCACGAGCCAGGGTCTCCCACTGTGCTTCCCAGATATTTTCTACCTGGAGAACTTGGGTATATAAGGGTGAATAAAATTTCTTCCTCCCTTTTCCTTCTTCCGCTTCTTCCTCTCTCTCCTTTATCTCTCTCTCTCTCTCTCTCTCTCTTCCTTTACACGATAACCTGTGTGTGTGTGTGTGTGTGTGTGTTCTTTCATCCCAGTTACCATGTCACCAGGAGGTCCAGGTAGAAGAGAGGGGTACCACCTACGGGACATCCAGGGTCTCCCCTGTGGAGAAGGAGGATTATTTGGGCCAGAAAAAGGCCTGGATGAACTTGGGCTAGCCTGAGTAAAACTTGTCATAAAAAGGGACAAGGTGGGGTTGGGGAATTAAAGCTCAGTGGTAGACTCCTGCCTTCTTCCCCTGGTTCTCCCCTTCTTCCGAAAAAAAAGAACCAAAAAAAAAAAAAAAAAAAAAAAGGGACAAGGTAACTTCCTGTTTTTGCATCTCTCTCTTAGAGTTATATTTTTAGTCTTTGGACCCTGACTAGACTCGAGAGGAGCCAGTCATAAGGACACACTAGGCAGCCTGTGGAGAAGTCTCCTGGAGAGGAACTGCATCTCTTTGGTAACTATCGCTGCCAATCTGTCAGACCACCTCCTGCCCAGCAATTCTGCAGTCTTCTAGGGCAAGTCTCAGTCTCTTTCTCTTGTTTTTTTGTTTTTTGGGTTTTTTTTCCCCTGAGACAGGGTCTCTACAAAGCCCTGGCTGTCCTGGAGCTCACTCACTGTGTAGACCAGACTGGTCTTGAACTTACTAAGAATCACCCGCCTCTGCCCTTTGAGTGCTGGGATGGAAGGTCCCCATACTGGACCAACTTTTTTTTTTTTTTTTTTTTTTTGGTTCTTTTTTTGAGCTGGGGATCGAACCCAGGGCCTTGGCGCTTCCCTAGGCAAGGCTCTAACCAAGGGACGGATTAACTTTCTTAATCCTTGGCCAGAAATCCTCTCTTCTTAGGCCTGGATGATTTGGCTCCCTGAGTTTAAATCTTTTCTTCCCACTTAAAAAAAAAGAAGGGACAAAATAATCCTTATCAATACCAAAAAATATCTTTTCCCTGGGCAGGCCCACACTGTGCCTGCCCTCTGTTAGAGTTAATGGACTTTCCACATGTCTTTGAACCCTGACTAGAATTCTTTCCTCGCTTGGATTAAAGGCATCACTCCGGCAATTATCCTCTCATCTGCATCATCAAATGTTCTCTCTCAAGGGGATTGTTCTCATCAGCATACTAATGGGATATAAAAACTCAGATTCAAAAAAAAAAATTCCATTCTCCCTCATTCACGTCACCATTTGTCTGCTACCCAGGCTTAACCGCCAAAAATATCTTCCGTCAGACCACCTTTAATCTTAGCCCTTGGGAGACAAGGCAGGTGGATCTCTGCAGTTCTTCTAGGGCAAGAGAGATACTTTCAAACAAACAACGTCTCAAATTTATCTTGTTTTTTGTTTTTCGGTTTTTGACCTCATTCTGAGCACCCAGTTCCAGTGCACAGATCCCGGGATCCAAGCACCAAAAACACACACACACACACACAAATACAAATACACACACACACACACGCTTAAATGGTAAGAATAGTGCTAGGTAGATGGCTCAACTGTTAAGACCATTGGTTGCTCTTCCAGAGGTCCTGGGTTCAATCCCCAGCACACAAATGGTGCTGATAATCATCTATAACTCCACTCCTAGGGGAGCTAATGCTCTTTTCTAGGTTCTGTTGGCACTAGGCATGCATGTAGTGTCCAGACATACATACAGGCCAAACACTCATACACATAAAATAAAAAATATTTTTAAATGATAATAATAAGTCTTCGCTGTTGTTGGTTTTGAAATATCATTTGTCCGTGTAGCCCTGGCTATCCTGCAACTCACTTTGTAGACCAGGCTGGCCTTAAACTCTACCTGCCTCTGCCTCCCAAGTGCTGGGATTAAAGGTGTGTGCCACCACTGCCCTGCTAATAAAACCTTTAAAAAGGAAAAGACATATTTATACGGTTTCTACTTCACTTCCTAATCTCATTACGGCCCGAGCTTTTGTCATAACTGTGACATGAAAACCTCGCTTTCCAAGGTCACCAATGACTTCCTCATTGACAGATTTGATGGAGAAATTTTCCTTTCTTGCTTGAACCATCAGTAAAATTTTGCTCTTTATTACCCTGTGCCTCTCTTTTTGACTTCTCCATTTTCTCTAGTTGCTCGCAGGACTCTAGAGTCATCCTTCTGCCTCACTAGCTGTTTCCTTCTCGACTAGTTGTCCAGACCCACTTTCTCCCTTTTTATAGCCCTAAAAATTAGAGTAAGCCTCAGGTTTAATTCTCAACGCCTCTGCCCTCCTCCCGTCTTCTCTCCTTCTCCAGTATGACCTTCCATACGCTGCTTGTTTCTCTAAGCCAGAGTCTCACCGGAGCCCAGAATGAGCAGCCTCTTCCTTTTGGGTTTGTGAGTGTGCGCATGCGTGCTCCGGCTGTGCACGTGAATGCAGGTAGAGGCCAGAGGTCCCTGTAAACATTCTTCAGGAACTGCCTTGCTTGCTCTTAGGTACAGGGTTCTTACCAGACATAGACCTAATTGTGACAAGCTGGCTGAGGAGGGTTTGGAAGGAACCCACTGTCTCTGAATCTAAAGCTCTAGTACCGCCAGCGTGTGGCCGCTGTGCCAGGCCTCTTATGTGGGTGCTGGGGGTTAGACACGGGTTCTCAGGCTTGCAGAGCTAGCACATTACTGACAGATCTGTTGTCCCAGACCCCTTCAGACATATCTTTCCCCAGTCCTCAGCAGTTTTTCTTCCTTCCCTTGGTACCCAATGTATTCATGCACAAGGGGAAGAGCTAGGATCGAAATATCACCTCATGGGTTTAGTACAGCACATAACGGAAGTAATAATTTCAAATTTAGCTGAATTACCTCTTTGAGGAAGTATTCTTTTTTTTTTTTTTTTTTAATTTACGCTTGCCTTAAAGGCAAAGCTACCCTTCCCTTCCAGTGAAGTGTCACACTCGGGAAGATAGTGTTCCAGTCCCATCAGTTCAGGAAAGGAGAACAGATGTGGACTTGGGAGACGGAAAAGCTTTTCCCAGAATTGCTGGAGTTTGCTGACTGCTGACTTGACCTACCTTTGGGATATACCTGAGTTTTCTGTTTCGATCTTGTGATGCTAATGTACTGGAGAGTAGCAACATTGAGCACGTGAAAAGCTGTGGGTGTGAAAGAGTGAGAGGGGCTTTAAGAAAACACTACGAAGTGATCCTATATCTTCAAAAGATAAAATAAACTAACTCATTAAAAAAAATAAAAATAAAACTATTCGGGTTTTGGTAGCATCCTCATGTGCACCTCCTAGCTCTTGGAAATGGACTTGGACAGATAGCAACATCATCCTTTTTTTTTTTTTTTTTTTTTTTTTTTTTTTGGAGCTGGGGACTGAACTCAGGGCCTTGCGCTTGCTAGGCAAGCGCTCTACCACTGAGCTAAATCCCCTACCCCATCATCCTTTTCTACATACTGAGTTCCAAGCCAGCCTGGGCTTCCAGACTACCGAAAACAATTTAAAGAGACAAAATGATTGAGCCCCCCCCTCCCCCTTTAACGTTACTTTTAGTTACTGAAACTTTTTTTGGAAACTTTTAAAAATCATGGGCAGGGCAAACATGTCAAGCACATGTGGGGCATAGCATCTCTCTGTCTCTCTGTGTGCTTGTGTGTATGTGGTCTCTATTTCTGTGTACATGAGTACTCGTGCCTATGTGTGCACGTGTGCATCCATTTCTGTCTCTGTGTCTACTTGCATGCACGTCTGTGTGTGTGTGTGTGTGTGTGTGTACTCCCGTGGGTAAGCCTACCAAACTATAAGATATATAACCTGTCCAGAAACTTACCTCCTACTGGAAGGCCCTTTCTGCCCTTCCACTGACCTTCCAGGTACCTCAAAATCCTTCCACTCATCCATTACCAGCTGGGAGCTGGTGACCTTCTAGAGTCAGCTTCTGTTAGAGGCCAATGGACACCTGGAGCTGGGGAGTCCTTCAAGCTCAAAAGTAGAAATCACTTTTGGCTTTGAGACAAGCAAATGGAAGCAGAGGGTCTCTTGCAGGGAGAGGTCTTACACACTGTGTGCTGGCCCTATGTAGTCATTAGTGGTTCTCCTAGAGTCTTCCTGTGTGTGTTGCTTATTTTCACGTAACCCAGAACAAAGGTTATGCCATCAAACTCAAAATAAAGAGCAAATACATACAAGGAGGATGTAAGTTTTTATGGAGTGTACAATCTTTTTTTTGGGGGGGGGTGAAAATCTGAATGCACTTTCAGTATCAAGCCTCGCCGAGAGACAAGCTCTTCGAGTGTACAATCTTTTTTTTTGGGGGGGGGTGAAAATCTGAATGCACTTTCAGTATCAAGCCTCGCCGAGAGACAAGCTCTTCAAGCTGGAAGAGGAGCATCCGGAAATATGAGTTTGTCATGGAAACGCTGACAGGGCTTCATCGGAGGGGCTGCTCACAGGTGCAGCCCGGAATGGCGCAGCCTCTCATGGCTTATTTCAATTCCAGCCTGCTGACTGAGTCCTCTGTCCTGTAGCAGGCCCTGAGATAGTCTGAAGGTTTTCTTGGGTAGCTGGGTAGTTCTTACCAGGAAGGTGAGAGGGTTCAGATTCCCAGGGCTGGAAATAATCTTGGTATCAGTTTCACATCTGAAAAAGGGCTTCCAGGGAGGGTAGAGGGAGAGCGGCATAGAAAAGGAGGGCACGTTCCAGTTGTATACAAGCCTCAGTTTTAGGTCTTCATCCTGTAGTCTGCAGCCCATTGAGGTGCCTGACTTCTCCGTGTTATAGAAAAGCGAACAGGCTGATGATCGCCCCTCCCCCCCACACCCGACTAGGAACCAGGACCACATTTTCCGGTGGGTTGGGCAGACCACTGGTATGGAATTCAGGAGCTAGCCCCAAGCCAGCCCTTGTGGCTGAGACTAAAGTCAGGAAGTTCAGGCTTTACCAGGGAGAGGGCTGGAGAGACATTCCTCCGGGGAAAGCAGCACAATGACCACCTCTTGATCCTGTCAGGAGTGACTGAGTGACTGGAGTTATCAGCAGGCCTTTGCTTTAGAGTAGGCTTTGTGTCTCTGAAGATATTCTTTGTTCTTCCCAACAGCCCCTCCTCCCTGGGAGTCCTAACCCACGGCTGAGAAAGGCACTGACTAGCAGCTTGGGGAAGTCAGAGGGCTGGGTCTGAGTGGCTCTGAGTGGGTTTGGGTAAAGGAAAAGGCTGACCCTGGAAGCTTCCAACCGGTAAAGAAAGTGTGCTCAGTCTGAACTGGTAAAGGAGACATGGAGTCCAAGGATGGTGAAAGAAAAAGACCCAGTTCTTCATACATCCCTAAACAAAATCCCAAAAGCATTTTCCTACCCACACCACAAACCCCTGATCTACCATCTCTTGAACTGAAGCCATCCATGTTATTTGGACTGTGACAAGAGAGGAGGTAACAGCAAGATCCATTTACCGATATTCCGGTCCTGTACCTCTGAGGCTCCAGCCACAACCTTCAGCAGCTCTTCGTATTCCCTCCCTGTACTCCCTGAGGTGGGGGGCAGGGGCGGGGGTGGGGAGGAGGGGCGGGTTTGTGTGTGTCCTCGACTGGTTCCAGTCTCTGCTAAAGGGCTGCTCCTACTGGGGCTGATCGGATCCGAGCTCAGGCTGATTTCCGGCCCATCTGTTCTCTGCAACACAGATCCCACCTTTCTTGCCCCACCCGGAGTCTTCGGAGCTCGGGAGACCTTCCAGAGTGCTCAGGCTCGGTATGAATGTGTTGCTCAGTGCACTAGGCGATCAGAACCGACTCCTCTCCCTTTTCCCTCAGAGGTGTTGATAGTAACAGCAGCAACGAGCTGCCAAGTTGGCAGGAGAACAGAGCGGCTGTGCACTGCGGATTGAGGGGGGCGGGGAGCAGCAAGCCCACAGAGGGCTGAGCCAGGATGACAGTCTGTTTATCCTCAAATTAAAAAGGTCCCTCCAGGCTGAGCGACCAGCATCCTACCTGGGGGTGGGGGTGGGGGTGGGGGTGGGATGAGGATGCTGTGGTTTGAAGGGAGAGGCCCCAAGGGAGGCCTGAGGCTGATGATGCGGATGTAGCACCTGGGAGGCTCCCAGTCCGGGCTGTTGCTATAGTCGGATGGGAGGGATCTGCTGGCTGGGCCCAGAGGGCAACCCAGGCCTAGGAAGTAAGGCGGAGATCACCTTTGCTCTAGTTCTGGAGTAGGGCTGTGGCTTCCAAGTTGGAATGGCTGTGGGACACAAGAGGAGCTATCTATTGTGAATCTACTTCTTCCTAAAAATAGGGACAACTAGGGGCACCTGGGTGGGCACTCGTCCTCCATCAATCACACAGAACTGGGGATCTCAGTAGAATCATTCGGCTTCCTGGAGTCTCCACAATTAATGATACCTACTTCAGAGGTGTGTGTGTGAAGATTCAACAGACTCAGAATAGCCAAAGCTTACTGTAAGGCAGACGTACTAAAGAGCTTTACGGATGTCAATTCACTTGATTTGCAGACTCTACCAAACCCGTGCTGCTCTTAGCTTTCCTATTCTCATGACGTGGCTAAGGCACAGGGTCCTAAAGAAACGTAGTCGAGATCACAGAGCTGGTGAACAGCAAAGCCAAAGACTTGAGTCCAGTTGTGTGGTGTGTAGGCTGGTGTTACACTGACTTCACAGTGTAACCTAGCTCTGGGTGCTGTGCTGGCTACCACCAGGACACAATCGGATATTTCCAACAGGACCCAGAGACTCTGTGAGGCCCTAGTTCCCCACCCTGTCTTCAGTTTCCACTCCATGTTTGTCTTAGAAATTAGAGGAATTCTCCCTTTGGGAAGCCGTTGGCCTTGCTTGATTCTCTGTTCCTCCACCTCCCCCCCCCTCCTCCTTGAAGCAGAACAGAAGAATTCTCAGCTTCCTTTAGTTACCCTCAGCTTGCAAAGAAAACATAGTCTGCTGTGTCTGCTGCCAGTTCCTCTCTGGTGACAGCCGCAACCCATGTGTTGGGCACCAGCCTGTGTTGTGGGTAGAGCCAAAAGCCTGGGGCTGGACCTCAGGGCCCAACAAGAGAGCTTGAGCCTCTGCCTTAGAGCAGCCCAGAACTTTTAGTTGTAAGAGCTGAGGCCAAATGCTCTCTGTCTCTGTCTCTGTCTCTGCCTCTGTCTGTCTCTGTCTCTATCTCTGATTCTATCTTCTGTCTGTCTCTGTCTGTCTCTGTGTGTGTGTTTGTGTGTGTGTCTGTGTCTGTGTCTGTGTGTGTATGTATGTGTGTGTCTCTGTGTGTGTGTCTGTGTGTGTGACTGTGTGACTGTGTCTGTGTCTGTGTGTATGAGTGTTTGTGTGTCTGTCTCTGTCTCTGATTCTATGTTCTGTCTGTTTGTCAAGTGTGTGTGTGTGTGTGTGTGTGTGTGTGTTGCTGGGGATCTAACCCAAAGCCTGTGGCATGTTGGGTAGGTGCCCTCCTACTAAGCTCCATTTCTAGCTTTTGGCTCTGTAAGACTTTTGAACTTACTTTGTAATCCTTGCTTTTTTTGCTTTATGATACCTGATCCTCCTGCATTCCCGAGTGCTGGGATTATATATATATATATATATATATATATATATATATATATATATGATACATATTATATTATATATAATAGCATGGGCCACTAGGCCCAGCTATTATAGATCGTATGTGCAGAAATCCATTGCTTACTACTGGGCATAGTGGTGTAGACCTAAGGCCTCAGCACTTTGGAGGCTGAGGCTGGGATGATCAGGAACTCAAGGGCAGCCTGGGATACAGTGGAGCAGGAATCAAGTTTTGTAAATTAGTATTGAGCTTTCCAGGTCAACTAAACTGTGCCACTCTTGTCTCTTGCAAGAGACCAGACAGATAAGTCTATGCCACTTCCTGAGGTGCTAAAGCTACTTTCTGTCAGGTCAAACCAGGGCCAAGTGCCTAGTTGCCAACCGCTTCTTAGACTGAGCACCAGCCTGGGGTAATTAAACCTGCATCTTCAACATGGGGGGGATGGTGTGTGTGTGTGTGTGTGTGTGTGTGTGTGTGTGTGTGTGTGTGTGTAGCACACTATAGATGTCACAAAACAACACTTGTTCACATGTGTACTGAGGAGGTCTGATGAGGGGCTCCAGAGGCATCATCCTGATTACCTACTCAGATGAGAGGGCAGATGACTTCGGAGACTGCACAGGAGTGGTACAAATAAGTGAAGCCAGAGGGGACCATCAACCCACACATCACACGTCCAGATCAGAGAACAAGAGAGAGAGTATCTCCTAGTCAGAAACACAAAGGAATTCACTAGAACAAAGAGGAAAAAGAGAACTGGCATAAGAGTCCTTCTATATGCTAAGTATCCTAGAAACATGGAATAGCCTTTAGTTCTGAGGGCACCTCTCCCCACAACCAGAGAGGTGGAGGGGAAACTGAGGCACCAAAGCAGAGAGAAAAGCTCTGAGGAGTTTCAAGGCACACTCAGAAGGTTGTTGTCTATCTTCTCACCGTGGCCACCATTTTGGTCTGGGGTGTTTGTTGGTGGCTTGCTCTTGTAGTATCCAGGGGTCTCTGCGGCCTTACCTGGCTGCAGAGAGACCAGCTGAGGGAGGCGAGAGGGTAGTCAAGGTCAGCATGACTCAGTAGTGGGTGTTGGGTCAAACTTTTGGAGTCTGACTCCGAGTGGTTTATTTTAGGCATATTTGAGCACAACACAGTTTGGTAAAGACCATGTTGGGATAAACAACTCAATCTCTCTTGTACGGCGAAGCGTGCGTGTGTCTCCTTGAGGAACAAAGAAAGTAAATACAGATCAGACGTGACTCCACAGAAACTCTTTGCCCAGTCCATACAGATAGGTTCTATAGATGGACTGAGGAAAACACCTTTATGATAAAGAAATGAGGGCATGGAGGAGGGTCAGTGCCAGAAAAGTCTCTGGCCACACAGCAAAAAGGTCACAAGGCTAGAAAGCACATCTGTCCCAGCTTTCTGGGCAGAGAAGAGATATAGCATTCCTTCCCTGGATGAAACAACCCTGTGTGCTTACCATTCCAGATTCTCCCAGTGCTTGTCCGTAAGCACAAAGACCTCCACAAAAGTAGAAGTCACAGGCGTTTGCCTTCCAGTCAACTCACTGCTACATACATGGCTGTTCCGTGAAGCAAATACATGGCTGTTCCGTGAAGCAAATGACTGGAGCCTTGGAATCTTATGCTCAGAAATTTTTTTTCTTCTTCAGACCTTGAGGTTCTTCTTATCTATAACCTTCAGCAAGGATTCTGAGGTGGTTCTATAGGGGAGATTGTTTGTGTGTGTGGTGGTGGTGGTGGGGGGAACCGCCTTCTTCTAGCGCTGATTCTGTGTAGAGCTAAGCCCTTGTCCAAAGAAAGGCATGAGTCTGGGGAGGTGAGAAACAGAAGGCCAGGGCTGAGCAAAGATGGTGACACATATGAGGGACAACATAAGGGGAGGGCACGATGGAGGCCTGGGCTGCCCGTCTGTGGGAGACTGACAGGAGGGAGTGGCCTTTCCTAGGTGAGGTGGCAAGAGAAAGCATGTTTCTCAGCTTCTGAACACTTGAGGAAGGCATATAGAGGCCAGCACAGAGGCAGGGACAAGCCCGAGATGACTCTAAGAGTACCTTCCCTTCAGAGTCTTCTGAAGAAAGTCAGCGTGGACAGCACAAGTGGGTCGAGGCTCCGTTTTCCTGAGGAAGCTCTGTGCTAGAGGCAAGATGTGTTATGTTGCCTGTTCACTTATTCATGAGGCTATCGATTATAATGCGGCTTTTCCACGGGCTCCTGAGGTAGCATGAGTTAGGAGAAGAAAGCAAGCTAGCTCCATTTGCTCTGGAGCTATCAGGCGCTCAGGCAGGCCATCTGCCTTAACTGCCTCCATCCCTTTCCCCCAAACTCCTTTCCCACCCCTTCTGAAGCACTCATATGATCTGAGGGTTGTGAGCTGTGAAGAGCCCTCTGTATTAATTTCTTTACTTGCTGTTGTAACTAAAAGACGGACAAAAGCAACTGAATAGGAAAAGGGTTTCTTTTTGGCTCACAGTTCAAGGGTCCAGCCCACCATGGTGGGGAATCAGGTTAGCAGGCGCTTGAAGCCGGGTGTTCACATTGCCATGACAGTCAGGAAGCAGGGAGATGAGCGCTTCCGCTGCTCAGCCCCCTTATCGCTTACAGGGTCCAGAATTCCAGCCAGGGAATGGTGCTGCCCACAGTGGACAGGTTTTCTTGCCTCCATTAGTGCAGTCAAGATGATCCCTACAGGAATAGCTCTACATTTAGGGACACTTATTGTTCTTGCAAAGGAGCCGGGTTCAATTCCCGGCACCCACATGACCTGTAATAACCACCCACAGTTCAGGCGATTCAACACCCTCTTCCATAGGCACACACAGGTACACATAGACAAACACGCAGACAGAACAAGAAGTCTCATAAAATAAACCTTAAGAAAAGACAAACCGCGGGGCTGGAGAGATGGCTCAGCGGTTAAGAGCACTGACTGCTCTTCCAGAGGTCCTGAGTTCAATTCCCAGCAACCACATGGTGGCTCACAACCATCTGTAATGGGATCTGATGCCCTCTTCTGGTGTGTCTGAAGAGAGTTACAGTGTACTTGTATATAATAAATAAATCTTTAAAAAAAAAGAAAAAAAAAAAGAAAAGACAAACCGCTATACTCAGGCATGCTCAGAGGCACGTCTCTCCGGCTTCTGTCAAGTCAACATTAACCATCATACCCCTTTCTCAGGCCTGGCTACTCTGGAGGAGTTCCTTTTGGTATTTAGAGCCATCCCAACACACCAAATCCTAAGAGCCCAGGCACTGGTTCAGTCCAGATATCACAATCCTGAGCTCTAGAGGTCCTCTGAGTTTTTACTAATAAACCATTTTCTTTTGCTGGAAACAAACAGAGGCCAAGGAGAAGCCACACAAAGTTAGCCGTGTGACTGGACAACAATGGAGATCTCCTGATTCCCACACTCTCAAGTGACAATTCTCCCCAATGTGCCTCTTCTTACTTAAAATGACCCTCAGATCCTCAATGCTGCTCATCCTCGGCTCAGGGCTGGGAGGCTTCTGACCCTCGCTTTCCTTTCTCCTCAGCTTCATTTGTGTCTGGTGAAGTCTTTCCCCTCAGTGGGCCTTACTTCCAAATGGGACCAAAAGAGCTAGGGACGTTGATCATGAGCCTGCTCAACCTATCCTTGGCCTTCCACTTCCACCTCTTCTCCAGAGGCCTGGTACTCTCTACCCCAGCTTTGATTTTTCAAGACAAGGTTTCTCTGTGTAGCCTTGGCTGCCCTGGCTCTGTAGACCAGGACTAGGCTAGCCTCAAATTCAGAGAGATCTGTCTGCCTCTGCTTCCCAAGTCCTAGGATTAAACACTGGTTTTTTTGTTTTGTTTTGTTTTGTTTTTTTGAGACATGGTCTCTCTACATAGCCCTGACTGCCCCAGAATTTGCCATGTAGACCAGGCTAGCCTCGAACTCACAGAGATCTGTGTGCCTCTGCCTCCTGAGCACCGAGATTAAAGGCATACTCCACCACTGCCCAGTCATCTACTCTTTTTTTTTTTTTTTGATTCTTTTTTTTCCGGAGCTGGGGACCCGAACCCAGGGCCTTTGCGCTTCCTAGGCAAGCGCTCTACCACTGAGCTAAATCCCCAACCCCTCATCTACTCTTTCATCTCTCAAAAGTATCCCTATTTCTTCTCAGAGTAGTATACCTCGTGTGTTACAAAGTCAGGATTTGTTTCCCAGGGCCTAGACTCTCAGCCATTACACTAAACTGCCTCTCAAGAACTCACTGCCTCAGCCAACATCCCCCTCGTCAGCCTAGGGTTTGATTTGCACTTGGTCTATCACACAGCATTTCCCGTTGTCCTTAGGGGTTCGTTGAATGTGTTTTGAGTGAAGGAATATGTGTATGACTGAATGGCTCTGAGTCATAGCAAGGTCCAAGGCTTGTCCAAAGCCCTTCCATACCCCATCCCCCCATTGTGTAATAGGGAATTAGAACTCTCTTTCTGAAGGGTTCTGGCCTCCCATTGCCTTTTCAAAGGCATTCTGGGAAAGGAAGGGAATGGAATATTCATGGGTGAGTGAAGAGAGGACCATGAAGCTATGTGTGATTAGCAGAGTCTCTTCTGCTGGGTGCTTCAGGCAGCTGCCAGGGATGTGATTTCGGCCTTCCAGGCTGGGAATAGCAAGCATTACTGATTGTTTTGTGTGATTTGGCAGGGCTGTGATGGCAAGGCTGATAAAGCCTGAGTCATTCAGGGCCTGGACTAGGAGCAGAGGCCTCCAAGGTACATTCCACTTTGGGACCTGGAGATGTGGGCCAGTGGTTAGATGCATGTTTAACATGTTTGGGGCTCTGGTTCCATCTACACCAAACCCCCACTTCTAGTTGGGCAGGTGGGAATCTTTTATTGTCTTGTTTTGCTGTTGAAGAATGAGACAAGGTCTCTGACCTCCCTGACTAGCCTGGAACTCAAAGATCCACCTGCTTCTGCCTCCACCTCCCCACCCAAGTTCCAAGATTAAAGGCGTATGCCACCAGGCCCTGGAACTGGAAGGTGAGGCTCCTGGGTCAAACCTGAAAAGACAGTTTTTGGTTCTGCCTCTGGACAAATCCATCTTTGTTGCATGCAGAATGTGGATGAATGAGCCCACATTCCTCCCAGCCTCCTTCTTACAACCTTAGGTACAGCTGCTGATGATCAAAACAACTATTTAAAAATGCTTGCAGTTGCTGGCTTCTACTATGTAAGTAGACTTCTACTATGATCCTTGCACTTTCAAACTCAATGATGGTTCACCTCCATTGGATCAAGAGATACATTAAAAAAAATAATAACAAAGCATGCCTTCGTTGTATCCATGAAGGTTTTTCTGGAGATCATTAAATGGTGAAGACTTTTGCTAGTGAATGATTTAATCATTGATGGGTTCAAATTTCCCATACACTGAAAGGTCTTGGGAACTATGGAGGTGAAGGGACTGGTTAAAGCCAGTGACTTACTGAATGTGCATCTTGTACCTCCGATGTGTAGGCTCTAATCTTGGCCCTTTTCCATTACGCTGCTCTGCCTCTTTGTTGCATAAGGTGAACAGCCTTCACTCCACAGCCTCCCACTGCCAAGGTGTTTGTTCTGCTTTGCCCCAGGCCCTAAGTAATGGAATGAAATCCTAGGCTCAAACCTCTGAAACCATGAGCCAAATTAAAACGTTTCATTTACTTCTCTCAGGTATTTGTCACAGTGAGAGGATGTCTAACAAACCCACCTACTCACATCTTCTTTTTCTGTCCTTACAACAATCCCTTTGAGGCCAGCCTGGTCTTGGAACAAAGTGAGTTCCAAGACAGCCAGGGCTAAACAGAAAAACAGAACAAAACAAAATAAAATACAAGCAAAACAACAACAACAACAACAAAAAACCCAAACAAATAACAGAAGAAAAGCAAACAAACAAACACAATCCCTTCGGGACACAGAAAGCCAATTGTTTTATACACCAGCAAGTAGGTAAGACCCAGAGAGGCTGTGTCATGTGGTAAGTCTGTGGTGGAGTCCACAGATTGTACTCTTGCTTCATGTTTTAAAGATTTATTTATCTATTTTTACGTGCATTGGTGTTTTGCCTGCCTGTATGTCTTACATGAGGGTGCCAGGCCCTCTGGAACTGGAGTTATAGACAGGTGTGTGCTGACATGTAGGTGTTGGGAGTTGAACCCAGGTTCTGTGGAAGAGCAGCCAGTGCTTTTAACCACTAAGCTATCTTCCAGGTCACCATCTCACTATCTGACTTGTAAATTCTTAAGTCCCTACTTTTCTCTGGTTTTGGCTCTGGACCGCCTGTCTCTAGAAGGACAATTTTTCAGATCATGGCTCATATGACGTTAATGTTCCTAATTTAGGACATGCAAACAGCAGTTCTTTTTTTTTAAAAAAAGACTTATTTATTTATGTATGAGTAAACTGTCGCTGTCTTCAGACACATCAGAAGAGGGCACCGGATCCCACTACAGATGGTTGTGAGCCACCATGTGGTTGCTGGGATTTGAACTCAGGACCTCAGGAAGAGCAGTCCGTGCTCTTAATCTCTGAGCCATCTCTCCAGCCTGCAAACAGCAGTTCTAAAGCAGACTGTTCATCGTCACTCTCAGCATCCCTGGTATAGGATAAAGAAGCTCCTGTCTAGAAAAAATCATCCTTGTCCCCTGCCCTTTCCGAAAGTTCAGAAGCTTTCCTGGAAGAAGAACAGAGCTGTTGGTCCTTCCTGGGCAGAAACGAGCCAGTGGTAACTAGTCCACACAGGTTTCCTCTGCCTTTCCTCCTAGACTTGGTGGCCATCCATTGGCATCAAGAAGCCAACCTTGTTCATTCGTTTGGTAACAAGTCCTGGAATGTTGGCTATGAGTCAGCCTTTGATATAGGTGCTGGACGATACCATAGGCAGAGTTCTGATCACCCAAGAAAAGGAACATCTTCCCAGGGCAGAGTGAGGTAGCGAGGTGGGAACTGTAGGGGTGTTTCCTCCACCTGGAAACATTCCCTCCTGGAGGGAGGCTCAAAAGACTCTGGGCACTGACAGAACACACTCAGTTCAAGAATCTAAGAAGGCTCAGAAAGCTGTAGAACTCACAGGCTTCTCCCCAGGGTTATATATATAAGCAATTACCAGCTGGTGAGAGCAGAGTCTCCAGAGTGTCCAGCTGCCTCTAAGTCATGCAGAGCTCCAGTATAGAGATTGCATGAGTCCTCATTTATGCTGGGGTGAACTTTTTGAAGACGTACCTGCCTTTGAGTCATCTGCTCCAGTAAATAACCCTGCTCCTGTAAGTAACCCCAATAAACTCATTGGTCCAAGCCAGCCAGATTTGGGAGGAATCATTTCTCTTTCTCTCTCTCTCTCTCTCTCTCTCTCTCTCTCTCTCTCTCTCTCTCTCTCTCCTCTCCCTCCTCCCTCCCCCTTCCTCCTTCCTCCCTTCCTCCCAATTCTTACATATGTGTGGGTTATTTTGCCTGCATGTGTACCTGTGTGCCACAAGTGCAGTGTCTGTGGAGGCCAGAAGAGGGCAGTGAATGCCTGGGAATTGGAGTTACAGATGTTTGTTAGCCATCTTGTGGGTGCTGGGAATCTTACCAGGGTTCTTCTGAAAGCAGCCAATGCTCTTAACCCGTGAGCCATCCCTAAACCTGGAAAGTTTTAAAGAGCATGTATATTATGCTCAGCTTTGTGGGTTAGAAAAGTACTTTATGAGTTGGGTGGTGGTGGCACATGCATTTAATCCCAGCACTCAGGAGACAGAGACAGGTGAATCTCTGGGATCTTGAAGCTAGATTGGTTTACAAGCAAGTTCCAGGACAGCCAAAGCTACATAAAGAAACACCCCCCCCCCTCTCTCTCTCTCTCACACACACACACACACACACACACACACACACACACAAGATAGAGATGTCAGGAAGAGGTTTGGTTTGGAGCGAGTGGATATGGAAGGAGTGGGGATGATGGGCTCTAATGTAGACATATTAACTCTTCCCTAACCCGAGTGTGTGTGTGTGTGTGTATGTGTGTGTGTATGTGTGCACATGTGGATATGCTTGTGTGTGTGTGTGCTTATATGTGGATGTGAGTGCATAGATGTGCATATATGTGTATGTATGTGCTTTATGTGGATATGTGGATATGGGTACACATGTGTGTGCTTGTATGTGCACATGTGAATGTGTGTGTGTGTGCGCGCATGTGTGTGTGCAGTTGTCAGCTTGGTTGTCATTCCTCAGGAGCCGTTCACCTTATTTGCTAGGACGTGATCTCTTAGGAACTTGGGACCTGGCAGTTAGGTTGGTAGAGCTAGTCCATGAGCTTCAGGGATCCTGCCTATCTTCACCCCCTCAGCCCTGGGATTACTACTGCATTCCACTGTGCGTGCTTCTTACATGCTTGCAGGAGCTAGAATCCAGGCTCTCATGCCTGTTCAGAAAGCACTTTACTGACTGTGCTCTCCCTAGCCTCTAGTCAGATGGTATTTATAGAGTACCTATGATCACACTGTGATACGTAACTGTGTGACTGGTCACGTGGCCACTCAGAATGAGCAAAAAATATCGATCAGTCTCCTTTATAGATGTGTTGGTCTTCTTAATAAGGCATAATGGGTGGAGTACAAGCATGTGAGGAATGACTATAAAGCTGTCCTTTCAGACAAGGAATTCTGGAGTATGAGCTGCCATCTTGGATCCTGAGGTAAAGCTGAGGGTGCGTGTGAAGCTGGCAGAGAACTGGCTCCTGAGGTTCTGAGAACTGGAGACAGTGTACCAGACCCAGACTTTGTACCTCTGGCCTCTTTTAATCTAAGATAGAACTAAACGTCTAAGGGTATGATAGCTCAGCCGTCAAGGATGGGTGCACTTTGTTGTGAACCCAAGTTTGGTTCCCAGCACTCACATCAGGCAGCTTCCAACTGTAATTCCACTTCCAGGGGATCCAAAGCTCCCTTCTGGCCCCTTCAGGCCCCTGCACTCATATGTGCAACATGTACACATGTGTGTACAAAAGCACACATACACCAATATACGTGTAATTTAAAAACATAAATGTTTTCAACAAGGCTTCTGCCTTCTCTTCTGTCTGACATGAAATTTTTCTCGCAACTGGACATAAGTCTGGCAAATATATAAAAAGCATAATGATTAGTTAAAGCCGATGAATCTATACATCTGGAGGAGGGTAGTATGGGAAGGCTATCAGTAGACATGAAGTTACCAGTTGATGAGTGGCCACGAAGCCATGGCAACATGACATCACTAAAGGAGAGAACAGGACCTAGAGCAGAATTCCAAGGAACACCACATTTGAAGGATGGGCAAAGGAAGAGGAGCCTGACTGGAAGAGGAGACTGGAGGGAATAATCAGAGAGGTAGGAGAAGGCCAGGGAAGCCCCATGTTATAGAGCCTAGAGAGGAGAATCCCAGAAGGGCCCTGACCAACAGTGAGAAGGCAGCCCTTCTGCTGGTTTCTATAAGAGTTGATAGCACCATGAAACCCCAGAAAACAAATTTAGGTTTCTGTTGTCTCAGATCCTACTGGGTTAGCTTTCTGAAACTGTGACAAAATGCCTGTAGTAATCACCTTACAAGAAGGGGAACGTTTGGGTTTTGCCTCGTGGTTTCAGAGACCTCAGTCCACAGTCACTTGGTCCTGCTGTTTTGGGGTCTGTGACAGCGTCATACATCATGGCAGGGACATCATGGTGGTACCTCATGAAGACAGGAAGGGAAGAGAGATAGACAGAGGCAGTTATCCAACCAGGATAACAATGTTCTTCCCAAATATTCCCTCCAAAAGGGCATCCCCAATGGCCTACCCTTTTTCTACCTCTAAGTCTCCACTACCAGTTAGGCACCGAACCTACCACATGAAGTCATTTAGATGTGCTTTCAAGATCCTAAGGAAGGTTCATCACACCAACTTCCTGGCATTCATTAGGATTAGGTCCTAACTCCTCAACTCATCCTTTGGACTCTGGCACTAGCCTTTCTCATCTCATCTACTTCTTCCTCAGCACACTGTTCCTGATGTATCTGGCTTCCTGACATTCCTTGCTTGAGTCCATGGGCTTCTGTCTGAAGAGCGCCCCATCCCCCCTTAATCCTGCCCACCCTTTATATCAAATGTCAACTCTTCCACTCTCTGGTTCTTCAGGGAAACTGGTTGCCCCAACTCTGTGCCTTCCGAGTGAGCACTTTGCTTATTCCTAGTTTCCTGTCTCAGTGCAGTCTGTGTTAAACTTTGTTGTATAGATTTACATCTCCAACCACCTTAAGAACTTGGAAAAATTAATTTGGCCCTTGAGGACCAGAGGGTGCTGATTCCCCTGGGAGTGGAGTTCTAGGCAGTCGTGAGCTGCCTGGTGTGGATTGCTATGAATTAGTCCTCTGGAAAAAACAGTAAGCTCTTAACCTTTGAGCAATCCCTTGAGGTCCCTCAACTAGACTTTCTAATATAAATTGATAAATTATAGACTCAAGACCCAGAATGGATCAGTGGTGTGTGTGTGTGTGTGTGTGTGTGTGTGTGTGTGTGTGTGTGTGTGTGTGTGTGTTTGAAATAGTGTCTTTCCATGTAGCACAGCAAGCTGGTCTAGAACTCTCTGTGTAGCCAAAGCTGACCTGGAACTCATGACCCTCCTGTCTGTTTCCCTAGTGTCAATATGTGCACAGCTTCCCTTGACCAAACCTTGCGAGAGGCAAAGCAGGAGGAGTCCATTTACTGCTTAGTAGCTTCAGGAATGGAAACAGTGCAGAGCTGGCCCAAGGCTCAACCTGTAGGATCTATGAAGTGAAATTGACAGTCCAGAAGCAAACTTTTACATTTACAGTGGTTATGTTTTTGTTTGTTTTGTTTCAGTCAAGTTACTGTTAACAAGGGTCTCAAGGCAAGTCTGTGGTAACTCTTTTCAGCTAATGACCCAGGATAACTGGCATCACATCCAAAACAATGATACGGCCCCTACCTTATGTGTATACAGAAATTTACTCAGGACAGGTACAGTTGTGCGCACGTTTAAACACAGCACTCGGGAGAGAGGGAGGCAGGCAGATCTCTGTGTTTCAGGTCAATCAGGACTACATAGCCTATCTTAAAAAATTATTCAGATCATTGTCCTAAACAGTGATAAAACTCTTAGAAGAAAGCATAGGAGGAAGTCTTTGCAATTTGAGATCAAGTAATGCTTTTTGGATATTAAAGCACAAGTAGAGAAATAAAATAAAAAATTGTATGTTTTCAAAAATTCAAACTTTTGTGCTTCAAAGGACAGCCAAGAAACTGAAAATAAAACCCACAGAAAAGGAAAAAATACCTGTAAACCATGGGTCTTATGAAGGTCTAGTATTGAGAGTGTATAAAGAATACACAGAGGCTGGAGGAAAACTTGGTGTTTAACAGCATGCACTGCTCCTCCAAAGGACTTGAGCTCAATTCCCAGCATCCAGATCGAGCAGCTCACAACCGCCTGTAACCCCAGCTCTGTAGTGCACCTGAATTCACATGCAGAGACACATAATTTAAAGTAATAAAGATGATTCTAAAACACACATCTCAATGAGTTAAAATGCTAATAACCCAATTTAAAAATGGATAAAGGATGGCAATGGACATTTCCCCAAATAAGACAGACAGTGAACAATGCGTGAGAGAAGATGGCAAACACTGTTAGCTATCAAAGGAAAACCCCAGTGAGCTGCGACTTCACAGCCACCATACTGTCTATAATTAAGAAGTCCATAATGTGGCCAGCAAGATGGCTCTGATAAGCTGATCCTAGATCCCACATGGTGGAAGGAGAGACCTGACTCCCACAAACTGTCCTTTAACACACACACACACACACACACACACACACACACACACACACACCCCACACACTTTTTTAAAAGTCCAATAATAAAGATGGGGTGAGTTACATGGCTATAATCACAACACTTGGGAAATAGAGGCAGGAGGGTGAGTTACCCTTGCCAACATAGTGAGTTTGAGACCAGCCTGATCTACACAAGGCCCTGTCTCTAAATAAACCAATACATGTATGTTTGTACATACATACATACATAGATACATACATACATACATGCGTGGCAGGGTGTGGTGACACACACCTTTTTCTCAGTTCTCAGAAGGCAGATCTGAGTTTGAGGCTACCTTGGTAGTCTAGTGAATTCCAGAACGTAGTGAATTTCAGGCCAGCCAGAGATACACAGTGAGACCTGTCTCAAAAGCATAAACAAACAAACAAACAAACAAACAAACAAACAGATATGGGATATTAAGTTTGCAGAGACACAAGAGGCTGGAGCCCTCATACACTGCCTGTTGCAATGTGAAGTTACACAGATGCTTGGGGAAACAGTCTGGCTTTGCCTGGGAAGGTAGCATAAAGATACCATAAACCCCAGCAACTCCACTCTTAGAGAGAGGGGAACTTCATAACCAGGGAGGGGAAGACTTTAACCACACAGATCTTCCTGGCAGCATTATTTATAAGAGCTAAAAAGCAGAACAAGTGATAGATTTCTTGCTTAGCATGGGCAAGACTTTGGGTTTGAGGCCCAGAAGAGAAAAACCCAATGTCCATTAACTACTGGGAAAACAAAGTCTAGCGTACTTGTTCAGTGCAATCACCGTCTTAAAATAAATCCCTGGGCTGGAGAGATGGCTCAGTGGTTAAGAGCTCCGACTGCTCTTCCAGAGGTCCTGAGTTCAAATCCCAGCAACCACATGGTGGCTCACAACCATCTGTAATGAGATCTGATGCCCTTTTCTGGTGTGTCTGAAGACATCTACAGTGTACTCATATGTAATAAATAAATCTTTAAAAAAAAATAAAGCACTGACTTACTCTGACACATGTAAGCCTGCAAACATCATGCTAGCAAAATAGCCATAAATGACAATCCACTGTATGTACGGTTCCATGTACACCAACCGTCCAGAACAGGCAAACCCACAGAGGTAGAGAAAGCAGATGGGCAAAGATTGGAAGGGAATAGAAGGATAACTCTAATGGCAATGATTTTTGTCGTCGTTTGGTTTTCTGAGACGGTCTATGTAGCCCCTGGTTGTCCTGGAACTTGCTATGTAAACCAGGCTGGACTTAAACTCACAATGATCTGCCAACCTCAGTGCTGGGGTTAAAGTCATGTGTCACCACGCCCAGGAAGTCTTGTTTTGAAGGTGATGAAAAGTTTTAAATTTTGATACTGTGCTGGCTACCAAGTTATCTGAAAAAAAATATATATATAATCACTGTGTTACTATTCATCGTTAAGACTTTTTAAGTTAGCTTTGGGCAGGCAAGATGGCCTAGTGGGTACAGGCACCTGTTGCCAAGCTTGAGTTTAATCACCAGGTGCCATATGGTGAAAGGCAAGAATGACATCTTGTTCAAGCATTAGGTTTCTAAAGCTGTGAAAAACACCATGACCCAAAGCAACCTTGGGAAGATAGGCTTATTTCATGTTACTTTTAGGTACCAGTTCCTCACGGAAGGAAACCAGGGCAGGAGTTCAAGGCAGGAGCAGTCCACAGAGGAACACTGCTTTCTTCCTTGCTGCCTACTGCTTGCTCAACTGGCTTTCCCTATACGTTCAGGGCCATCTGCCCAGGGGTAACCCTGCCCACAGTGGCCGAGTCCTTCCCATATCAACCATTAATCAAGAACATGAAGCTGGGCAGTGCTAGCCACACCTTTGACCCCAGCACTTGGGAGGCAGAGGCAGGTGGATCTCTTGAGTTTGAGGCCAGCCCCATCGGTCTACAGGCTGAGTTCCAGGACAGCCAGAACTTACATAATATTCTGTCTCATAAAAAACAACCAGCAGGGGTTGGGGATTTAGCTCAGTGGTAGAGCGCTTGCCTAGCAAGTGCAAGGCCCTAGGTTCGGTCCACAGCTCCAAAAAAAAAAAAAAAAAAAAAAAAAAAACCAAAAGAGATAAAGGGAAATGATCCACCAACAATGTACCCATAGGCCAATTTGATAGAAGCAATTACTTAACTGAGGTTCTCTCTTCCCAGGTAATTCTAGTGTGTATGAAAACTGACAAAAACTACCTACTTAGATAATGTGGGAAAAGTATGACTAACTTGTGTTGAAATGTAAGTTTGGCCTCCATTTTCCTAGTGAAGATTCCCCTTAAAGTTCTTTGCTGGCTTGCATTTTTGTATGCCTGGCGAGTTAAAAGGCTTATGTTCTGGTTGGCTTGTTTATTTGGTCTTATGTTTTTCAAAATTACTCTCAAGAGAAGACTGGAAGAGTGGGCTGAGTGATAGATTTCTTCCTTAGCATGGGCAAGGCCTTGGGGTTGATGCCCAGATCAGAAGAAAATAAAAATAAAAAAAATTCAAAAAGAAGGAGGCAGTCCTGGGGACACTACTGAATGCAGAGAACTTGATTGACTTGTGTGGGGCCCTGGAGTCTCCCTATGAGCTAATCTCATTATTTTTAATCACACTCTGAAACCGAGGACAGGAAAGTGTATATGTTTTTATGACCACAAGGACAGAGTCTTCCTTATACATAATTCATATTTCTCTCTCTCTCTCTCATTCTCTCTCCACTCTCTTCTCCTCTTCTCTCCTCTCCCTTCTTCCCTATCTCCCTTTTCTGAGACACATTATAGCACAATTTGGGCCAGAACTCACTGTATAGCCCACGCTTACCCTTCTTCAATTTCCTGTGGCCTTTGAAGTAACTCACCTGATAAAGGGTAAAACGAATTCTGGTACCTCCATAGCCTGTGGACTCCTCTCTGTAGGCAACCCAGTCAGCTGATGTTTACCTAAGGATCCCAGCCACTCAGCAGAAAGTGAGGAGGTTGTCAATTTAGCAGCCGAGACTGGACCTTCCCCAGCACTGACAAAGATTTATCTTAGCTGGCCATTTGTTCTGGGCAGGGAGAGCCCGGTGTAAATAGTCTGCATTGCTGGCTTGGGGAGAGAAACAGAGGAGCCTGCCGCCTGGAAGAGAGAGTGGGTTCGTTCAATTGTACTTCTTCAGCCACTGATGGGCACGCCCAGGTTACCTCATATGTGGGGAAATTTCTCCTTGTTTCAGGAACTGTGTTAGGTCTGTCAGTGTACGCCGAAATCACACGTGGTCCCTCTCAGTAAGAAATACAGACAAACTTAATATTGATGAGTTTAATAGAGAATGGTTAGTGACCTGGAAGTTACAAAGTATGCAGCAGATACATAATCCCCTGTGAGAACCAGGGAAGGCGTCTCAGATGTAAGGGTAAAGCCAGGAAGGGAGGCTACAAGTCTCAGGGGGGAAAGAGCCACTGGAACAAAGGTGTGGAACCTGCATGTGGGAGAGGCAGTCAGCTGAGGTGTTAGAGCAGCAGCAGGCAGGCAGTGGGAAGTGTGGGGAGACCTGGCAAACAGAGAGAGGTGTGTGTGTAGGGAGCACGCTATGGAGAAGGGCCAAGTCTTTCCTCTGAACAGGGGCGAAATGTCTGCATTGTTAATGGATTCCTGCTGTAGAGCAGAGCTTCGGGAGTCAAACCAACCCCATTACAAGGGTTGCATATCAGACATTTACATTATGATTCACAACTAGCAAAATTAACAGTTGTGAAGTAGCAACGGAAATTCTTTCATGTTTGGCGAGCCTGAGGAACTGTCTATAAGAGTCACAGCCTTAGGAAGGTTGAGAAGCACCAAGCCTAAAGTGCGAGAGCCAACGGTGATGCAAAGAACCAAGAGGTGACGAAAAGCAGTCTGGATGGGAAACATTTACAGGTGCTGGAAACACAGGCGGGGAGCAGGGATGACTATGTGGTGGGTTCCAGAGGAAGACACAAGTCCAGGGAGGATCCCTGGTTTCTGGCTTGTGCATGGGGTTTAGAGCGGGGGTAAGAAAGAACTCCAGGGGCTGGAGAGATGGCTCAGCCGTTAAAGGCTAGGCTCACAACCAAAAATATAAGAAAGAACTCCAGGAAGGGAAAACTGATTCACCAGCTACATGGATGGACAAGGCATTTGGGCCGAGAGTTTTCATGCCTTTTTTTTATTGTACCTTTATAAAGCAGATATTATTCCCAATTTACAGTTGAGGAAACTGGGAGTTTGTGATCCAAATAACTTGGCCAGATCTGCACACTACAAAGCTTTTGAGTTGTGGAAACAATTTAGAATCAAAGGCACCCATTCCTGGTCCGATGCTGCTAACCATCAGTGTGTGCGTGCATGCGTGTGTGTGTGTGTGTGCGTGTGCGCGTGCACGTGCACGTGAGCATCTGAAGGGCCTGTGTGGAGAAATCTAGGGATGGGAAGAGTGCCCAGGGTCCAGGCCATAGTTAGAAGAAATAGATATGGGTGAAACTTGTAAGTTGAGGGTGATTGCAGGAGCCTTGAAATCAAAACAGAGGGTAAGAAGCCCACAGACAAGACAAAATCAACCCCTTCCATTTTAAACTAAAGTCCGGACTGATAACTAAAGAAACTAGGCAGTTCCAAACTGCCCTGTCAAATAGACACCCACCAAGTTAGGCAAAGCCATTAAGTATCACAGTTACAATGCAAGTACTGTCAAACAACGATAGCAGTTGTCTCAGGTAAGTATTTGCACAAACAGCATTAATTACCATAGAACAAGTTTCCTAAACTCTGCTCCTGGAGATATTAATGTTTGAATTAAAAAAAATACTTTGGGGGTTGGGGATTTAGCTCAGTGGTAGAGCGCTTGCCTAGCAAACGCAAGGCCCTGGGTTGGGTCCCCAGCTCCGAAAAAATGAAAAAGAAAAAAAAAAATACTTTGGAGCTGACCATAGTGTTGTGCACCTTTAAACTAGCACCCTAGCACTTGGGAGGCAGAGGCAGAGAGATCATTGTGAGTTTGAAGCCAGCCTGGTCTACACAGTAAGTTCTAGCACAGACAGAGCTACATAGTGAGAACCCTGTCTTTAACAAAAAAAAAAAAAAAAAAAAAAAAAAAAAAAAAGGAGGGGGCTGGAGAACTAAGAGCACTGGCTGCTCTTTTAAAGGAACTCGTTTAATTTCTAGCAGCACCCACATGGCGTCTTACAACTATATCTACCTAACTGTAATTTCGGAATCTGACCTCCATGAGGACCTAGGCAAAACATTCACACACACAAAATAATAATAGACAACAGTAGGAAAAAAATATATTTTAAAAAGGACTTTACGGTTAGGTAAGTCTAGGAGATGCTGGCGTGATTTAGGCAGAGAGCCAAGTCCTATACTTTTATGTCACTGTTAGGTGGTACGGTAGTCTAATGGCTAAAGTGGTAAGCACTTGGAACAAGCTGGGCTTGAAACTTGCAGATGAGAAGCTGGGTGGCTTTAGGCAAACCACTGAACTACACTAAGAACTACTCATCCAAAGGGGGACAGTAATGCAATCACTTCAAAACCATTTACTATAGTGGAACAGAATGCATTACATTAGAAACAATACCTGTACAGAGTAAGGGCTTCATAAAGCTTCATATTTTCTATAAACCATACTATTTGGGGTTCAAACTCAGGGCCTTGAGTATGCTGAGCTAGCATATACTGTCCCACTGAGCTATATCCCCAGTCTCAAATATACTTTTAACAAATCTCATACCCATCTTCTCTCTCTCTCTCTCTCTCTCTCTCTCTCTCTCTCTCTCTCTACTCTCTCATGCATGCCATTCCAATCCCCAAATTTCTGAAGAGCCATAAGTCTTAGTCTAACTTTTGTTATCTGAGAGTTTTATTTCCTACTTCTATCCCATTATAATTCACACTGGGAATAATCTCTCTCTACTCTGGGCAAGAGGAGTAGGGAGAACACAGCAGGGTCATGAAAGTTCATAGTCACTTTTGTGCACCCTTGAAAAAGGTCATTTGAGTGTTGGCCTGTATCCCTTACTGGAGGTTCTTGGACAATGGACATCTTGTACACAACCTTACATCATAGTTGTGACCTTCAAGTCTTTGAAACTAATGAAGGTTGGGAAAAGAGGGTATTAGCACTCCCCCCACCCCCCTCTCTCAGAACCTCCTAAGAGTTGCTCCACAAGAGCCCTAGGTGGATGATCCATCCTCTAGCCCCGCCCCTCATTCATTAACTCAGGCTGACATCAGAATACTCCCTAAATGAAGGGATACCCCAGGCCTAGCCTGGTGGAATCTCTTACTGGAAAAAGTCAGAGCTGTGGAATGGAGGAGCCTGAGGGCATAGTTTTCCAAGTTGTCCTACACACATAATGAACACTACTAAATTATGATACTCCCAAGCAGGGCAAGCTAAGGCCAGACAGAAGTCTTTAGATAGACCGTTTGTGTGTTAAAGTTTAGGAAGAAAAATCCCCGTGTTTTTCCTGTATTGGAGTACCATGAAACACACACACACACACACACACACACACACACACACACACACACACACACACACACACACACACAGTGTCTGCTTCCTGAACTTAAAAGCCTCCCATTCAAGTGTAGTCCAAGCGAGGAGCTGACCTGGCCAAGGGTCTGAATCTGTTGTCTACACTTTTTGGTTTTTTGAGACAGTTTCTCTGTGTAGCCCTGGTTGTCCTGGAACTAGCTCCTAGCTCTGTAGACTAGTCTGGTGTCTCAGAGACCACCTGCCTCTGCCTTCCAAGTGCTGGGATTAAAGGGGTGCGCCACCACCGTCCAGCCTGTTCTGTCTGTATTTGAGGGCCATGGATACCTCGCAGGGGTTGGGGATTTAGCTCAGTGGCAGATCCGCTTGCCTAGATAAGCGCAAGGCCCTGGGTTCGGTCCCCAGCTCCGGGAGGGGGGGAGGGGGAGAAGATACCTCACAGCTCATACTTTTAGGAATTCCTTTCAGTCCTCAGGACCGACTGACAGGAAATGGTTCTCACCTCTATCCCAAAGGCCATAAACTGTAGTGGCTGTACCTCCAATACCTTTGAATATCGTGTAGTTAGGGTTCCAGCTATGGATAGGCAGAAGGGTATCAAGATTCGGGAACAAAGGCTGAGTTGGAAGCAAAAGGGAACGTGAAGGCAGGGGGACCATGAGGACTGTTTAGGCCTTTATTTCACCCATGGGGCTTGACTGTTCCTCACAAGTGTTGCCAGCCTAGGGGAATGAAGTCCTGAATTTTCCTCCTTCCCCGGTGATTTTTAATACCCTGTCCTGCCTTTCCAAAGTTGGGACCTGGAGCCCTTCTCTCCTGAGTCTGAAATCTTCATCCCTCCCCTCTTTCTTTCTTAGAACTGGAGTCTCCATGCTTCTCTCCCTTTTCCTTTCTGGGCCTACTCTACTCCTCTGGAGTCAGGCTTCTCCAAGCCTGGGAAGAGGGGTCTGCATTCTTCTTTCTCCTTCTTAGGCCACAGCTCCCTCCCCCCACCTTCTCCAGCTCCCCTTCCCCACCCCCTCCTCCGCCCCGAGGCATTGTGGGACGAAACAAGATGTGGAGCGAGAGCGGCGCGGGGAGAAGCCCGCAGTGCGGGGCCTGGCGGGCGCAGCCAATGGGGAGCGCGGACGGCGGCGCGCGCGGCAGGGGGGCGGGGGCGGGGCTCTATTTCAGGGCCGCGCGTCGGCCGCGCTCAGCGGCGGAGCAGAGCGGACGGCGAGGTATCAGCTGGGACAGGCGGTCGGCCGGGTGGCACGAGGCGGAGCGCGGGCGTCCGGGGAAGCTCGGAGGGCGAACAGCAGCGCGAGCGCTCGGCCCGGGGCTGCGGGAGCAGGGGGATACCGCGGCGGCAGCGACTGCTGCTGCTGGACGAGCCCAGGGGACACCGCCCCTGCCCGCGATTCGTTTCAGCCCAGCGCTGCTCCCCAGGGGCCTGTGCGGACTCGCCTGCGTGACGGTGAGCGGGGGCCCCGGGGGCAGCCCTCGCCCTGCTCGGCCCAGGCTCTGGAGACCCTCGTGCGCTGGCTGGAGGCCCCGCAGCCCCAGGGGGAGCCAGCCTGGGGTGCGCGGAGGCTTCTGGGGTCCGGGACGCGCGGGCAGGCGGTGCGGGTAGAGAGGGTTCGGGCACGACGCGGCTCCTCCCGCCGCCGCCGCCGCTACCACCACCCTCTCGGGCGACCTTCCTGCAGCGAGGTCGCCCGGTCACTCCGGCGCCTCTTCAGGCCTGGCGGGGGAGGGCGGAGGACTGGCCGCGGCCTGCGGACCCGGCGGGGCGGCGGGGTGGTGGATGCGTTCTCATTCCCCAGGTGCTGAGGTGCTGCCCTTCGTGGTCCCTGCCCTCGGGAGGAAAAGATGGTGTGTGTGGGGTGTACTGGGACGAGGGGTTACGGCCCCTTTGGAAATCCGAAACGAGGCAATAACGTTTGTACGTGTTAAAGAACGGTGCAGGACGATCCTTGTCATTTGGAGCCTTAGCCTTTTTTTTTTTTTTTTTTTTTTTTAGCCTTTTTTTTTTTTTTTTTTTTTTTTTCGCAAGACCAGGGACAGAGGTTGAGAATTGTCTTGGAGTGCTGCTTTTGCGTTCTCACTGGAGCTCCTGGCTCGTGACTCAGGGAGCTGGCTGGGGGCCCTTTGGCCATCCTTTTATCTGGAGGCCCAGCTCCGCCCCCCTCCCCCCCTCTGGAAGGAAAGGATAGCTGGGCGTCTAGCTCCCTGTCCTTTTCTCACTGGTACCTTGGATAGGGGTTGCCCAGTCTGGGCCTCACCTTTCTGCGACGCCTGAGGGGCCTGGGGTGAAGAATCGTGGCATTGTAGTCACAAGACCAGCATTATGTAATCGTAGGCTCTCGGTTGGAGAGTGAGATAGCTTTTAATTACTGTGACAAAGTTGATCCTTTGGACTTTGGGGAGGAGGCAGTGAAGCAGGTGAGCTTTTTGGCAAAATGGTGCCAATTTCATACTTCGTTGTCTGTAGCCAGGCTCCACCCCCAACCTCTGGATTTGTAAACACTGCCCCCTTCTGAGTGGGAACCTGGAATAGGCCGCCAGGTGACATTGTTTTTTGTTTTTTTTTCCCTTCACTTCTAGAAAGGTCTCACCACATCAGCCTTTTTCTCTTCTCAAACCTCATGGAGATTGTTCCTTTTCTCTCATTTCAGCTATTTTTTAAACATGATTGTTTGCCCAAGGTCATAGAGCTAATCGGCCTTGAACAGGCATCACTTGACCTTTTTCTTCATTCACCACAGACTCCTTGAGGCTCCAGATTTCCTCTGGGGTAGGGGGATCTGAGCTAAACACTAGCCAGTGTTGCTTAAGTGGAAGAAACCTTGCCTCATTTGACAGTGTCAGACCAAGGTGCCTTGCCTGGAAGCCGTCATGCATATATTGTGTGCATTTAACGGTCTGGGTTCTTTTCATCTGGGTGGGTAGGGTGCACTTAGATAAGAAGTGGCTTGGACCGATACCAAGAATCTCGCCTGGAGCAGTCAGGCTACTATGTAGCTTGTGTTAGCCTGGGAGGGGATAGCATCCTTCTTTTCCCCATTGAGCCCAGCCAGGGCTGGTGTTGCTTTTGGAGTTGAGGTGAAGGGGGATCAGTACTGCTGTGAGTGATGAGAACGGGCAAGGTTCTGTAGCTTGTTTCTTTGGACGTAAAGTAGCTCACATGACTATAGGCTGCCAGGGTAAGAAGGGTCCATGTGGGTCAGTGTTGGAAGTCTGGTTACTGGACATCTGGTGACTGCCACGGCCCAGGAAGCAGGCTGTGGAATAAGGGCTATAAAATACTAAGCTTTTCCTTAGTCCTCACAGGTCAGTGTGGCGCACCTCCTCTGTTTTGGTTGTTTGAAACATGCCTCGATGTAGCTGAGGTTGGCTTTAAATGCCTGATCTTCCTTCCTGCCTCTGCCTCCCAAGTGTTAGAATTTCAGTTGCAGACCACCACACCTGGCCCTGTTTTTATAGTTAAGGGAACGTTCTCAGCACTCCCATCAGGTGATATTTCTCCAAGTGTTCACTACATTAATGCTTTTTGAATGGATAGAAATAATTTTTACATGAGGAGGCAAAAATCCAGAGAAATGACAATCATTGTTGGGTTTGTGACTAAAAGTTAGAATTCAAAAATCATATTGTACTTTGGAGACTGAACACTTGTGAGAAGAGTAGGTGAGGTGACATGTGACTGCTTCTCTGGTTTGAGGTAACATCAGCACAACATTTGAGAGGTCATTATTACCTCTTTGCCAGCAGGCCTTATGCTTCAGACCCCCCCCCTCTTATTTTTATCAAAGTGGAGTTGGCCTTTTTTCTGGGAGAGGACAGTGAGTATTTTAGGTTTTATGGTCAGAGCAGTCTCTAGAACTCTACTATTGCGACGTGTTCCTATAAAACTTTGATTTATGAAAACAGTTAGTGGCTGAGTCGGCTGAGGGACAGACAGCTCCCTTGCTAGGCCCTCTTTATTTGCAGATGCTCTCATGTAACTGTAGTTAATTCTTAAACAACCTCCAGTTGAGGGCTGACCTCATTGCTAAAATGGAAGTAATCGATACAGAATGGCCAGGTGTCTTGTCGAGACCACAAAGGTTCAGAGTCAAGACCAGAAGTCAGGGATACTGATTTCTAGGAGGGTTTCTGCTGTGAGACCAGTAGTAGATAACTACTTTAAGTCATGTGCTTAATATCTTCAGGTGTGAGCTTCTGGTTCATTCTTAGGATAATGCTTCGACCCCATTTTACAGATGGTGACATAAAAACACAGAGGGGAATTAACTGGCTGAAAGATGCAGTCAGGCCGTTACATCTCTTCGGCTCTCAGTGTTGTGCTGACTGATGTTCAGAGTGTATGAAATAGGTAGCTGTTAGGAGTTAGAAAAATCTTATGTGTGCTTTTAAAGCACAGTATCTTTTCCCTCTTTCTTTCTTGTCTTGTATTTCCACAGGTAGAGACCATATTTCTGCTGAAAGCATCTGTCTTTTTGTTTGTCTTGGACAAGGGTTTACTGTGCAGCTTTAGCTGGCCTGGAACTCCCTTTGTAGACCAGGCTGGCCTTGAACTTAGATCCAGTAACCTCCTAGGTGCTGGGATTTAAGGCATGTTCCACCTTATCCAGCATGAGCATGTCTCATCTGTGTTCATGAGCTCCCACCTGTCTACCACCCTCGAACCCTAGCTCCCAACCATAGCTCTGTCTGTTGCTCACACCGAGACAGCGCCAGCTTTACTTCTGTGCTCCTATTGCAGTGTCACAATGTCTGACCGGAAGGCAGTGATCAAGAACGCAGACATGTCTGAGGACATGCAACAGGATGCCGTTGACTGCGCCACTCAGGCCATGGAGAAGTACAACATAGAGAAGGACATTGCTGCCTATATCAAGAAGGTGAGCAGGCGTGAGGCTTGACAGCTGAATTGCATTGGCTGGGCTGGGGCAGGAGCGGGGGCAGCAGTTTCTGACCCCTTCAGACAAAACCCTGCAGACGTGAGGCAGCTGGATTACCAGGTAATCTTGAGCAGCCAAAGCAATCTCCATCAAGACCTTGATAAGGCTGTGCTGAAGCTGTGCTAGTACAGATAGTTATGTCGATGCGCGAGGCACTGGGGAAGGCTATGCAGAGGGACTTCAGAGCAAATGTTACTAGCCCAGTTGAGAACATTTAGTATTCAGAATTAAATTTGAATGACTATGTGATCCCGAACAGATTTTCAGGGACCGTCTTCATTTACAGTGGTGTCCCCTTTATAATCCTCATCATAAGGAACATTTCCTTTTCCCTAAAAAAGGGCTTAGGTTCTGCATATTTTACAATATTTACTACTACTCTCATTATAGTTTCATTTTTAAGAAAAATTTACCTTACGTGTATGTATAATTTGCTTATGTGTATGTCTTAGACCATACTGCATGCCTGGTACCTGTGGAGGCCGGAAGCCCTCAGACCCCTGGGACTGGAGTTACAGGTGGTTGTGAGCTGCGGTGTGGGTGCTGGGAAAGGTCCCAGCTCCCTTGAGGAGCAACAGGTGCTCTTAACTGCTGAGTCAGCTCCAGTGACATCGTAAAAGAATCAGCTTGAATATTCAGTCCCTGACTTCTGTAGGAAATGATAGAGAAGGAAATCTGTACATGTTCAATACAGGTGTGATTTCCTGAATATCTTAAATCTATAGTTGGTTGACTATATGGATGTAGAATTCAGTGATGTAGAAAGCTGACTAATTTTTGTGAGTTTTGTAAAAATGGTTCGATATTTAGAGTTCAGTTATTGAGGGAATTCTAAGTGGTGCGGGTGAGATGCACCTGTGGGCAAGGGTGCCGCTGCCAAGCCTGATGACCCGAGTTTGAGCCTTGGAACCCACGCAGTGGGAGGAGAGGATGGACTCTTGCAAGTTGTCCTCTGACTTCCACATGTGTGCTGGGGCACACTGGCCACTCCCAGGTAGGTAGGTAGGTGGGTAAGGTGGGTGGGTGGGTGGGTGGATGGATATGTAAACGTTTAAAAGAGAAATTCCAAATGAGTGCCTGAGTGGAGATGGCTGGCCCTAGAGAGGAGCCGAGCCTGGCCTAGTTGCAGTTCAGACCTTGTGGTTTGTCTTTTTTTTTAAACTACTCCATATCTATATTTTTCTTGTATGAATCTCTTGCCTTCATGTATGCCTGTTTGTCATGTGTGTGTTTGGTCCCCGTGGAGGTCTGAAGAGAGGGCATCAGATCCTTTGGAACAGGAGTTACAGGGTGGCTATGAGCCACTATGTGGGTGCTAGGAATTGAACCCAGGTTTTCTGCAAGAGAAGCCAGTGTTCTTGCCAGCTCTCAGCTCTCCCATTTCCCCAGCCCCCAAGACCCATGTTAAACTAGAGCCGCAGGCCCAGTCTGTGGTCATCTAAGCGCTGGTATTCTAAGAGCATGCATAGGAGTGTGGTGTAGTGGCAGTCCACAGAGTAGTCGGTATGCCTAGGGGCTCTCCTAGTGGGCTGGCAGTCTGTGAAGGATACTTCTAGAACCAAGCTGTAGGCTGAGCCACAGTGTGCTAAGGAGCTGTCTGATGGCTCACAGGGATGCTTGGTTTATAGAGTGAGGGACTAGTGCTTCAACAGTTAGTTCCCATTTGTTCTGTGTAGAATGTCAGTTTAGAAACGTGTAAGGCAGTGGTGGCCAGGCCCTACTTACTATGCTTATGACATCCTGGTTTTCTGATTAGTATCTTGAATTATAAGGTGGACAGGTTTGGGTGTGGAGTAACTGGAGGATAGAGAGGTGATCAGGGTGTAGAGTGCAGAGGCTTGGCCGAGGGGAACAATGGAGCCTTTGTGGTGGTCCATTATTGATGAGGGTAAGAGCCCCGTTGCCAGCCTTAGAACCTGAGCTTCTGAGGTCCTGGGCTGGAGTGGCAGGGTTGGGGGTGGGTTACTGGACAAGGTAGGTGGGAACAACTAATGTGTGTGCTGGAATTGCTGAGAGCAACTCCTGTTCTGACATTTCAACATCACCAACTACTTTTCTTTCTTTCCCTCTTTTATTCTTTTTTAGGAATTCGACAAGAAATATAACCCTACCTGGCATTGTATCGTGGGCCGAAATTTTGGCAGCTATGTCACACACGAGACAAAGCACTTCATCTATTTTTACTTGGGTCAAGTTGCAATCCTCCTCTTCAAGTCAGGCTAGGTGGCCGAGGTGAAGGTGTCAGTGGCGGCGGCAGCGATGGCAAGCAGGCAGCGTTGCTGGGACTGTTTTGCACTGGGGCCAGCATCAGGAAGTCCTCTCCAATGGCTGTGCTACTGCATGGACTGTATACTCGATTTCATGTGTGTGTCGCAGTAAACAAAAACCAAACTTCTTTCTGTTTAGTTGCCTGGGGAAGAAGGCTGCTTTATGTTTAAGACGTTAACATTATTTTTTTGGTTGTACTGCACTAGGAAATCTCTCCCACCCCTCCTTTTCTCTTTCTCTCCCTAGATAAACATAGAAGGCCCTCAGCGAAGCCCTAAAGACTCGGAGGGCCGAGGAGTAGAAGTAGGTCTGCGGCGGACGTTAAGCTGCAGCTGCCTCTTGGATGGTGGGCACTACTGTAGGAGGCCGGGGAGGCTGTGAGGACAGGGTTAGGGTTGACAGAGAGAGGGATAGGAAGTGGGCTGGGGGATTGCTCTAGTACCAGGGAGATATTCCACTGAACTGTGACTATGGCTTGGGGCAGGGTGGGTGGGGTGCAGTCTCTAAGGGGCCCTGAGATATTTGTGGTGTAGGAGTGGGGAGCAGACTGTCTTGCCGTCTGTCAGGGTTTCTAAGTGTGTCTTTGTGGGTTACCTTCCATGTTGGGAGGATGCTGGGAGTAGGATTAGCTTGACTTTCCCCCCTTACATTCTGTCTGCTCCCTGCTTATCCCTCGTTTTTTCTCATTCCTCACAATTCTCTTAGAGCAGCCCCTGTTGTTGGCTGGCAAGGGAATTTCTGGTGACTGTAGTTCCTTAGTTAGGTCTTAGCAATCAAACCAAATCAATGTCCCCTCAATTCTTCTTTGTGTATGTTTGTGTTTGTCTGTGTGCGTGTGTGGGGTGGGTTTGGGGTAGAAGGGTGGGAAGGGGCAGGATAAGTGGAATCTCTAGGGTTTCTGGGAGGTAGGGGCAGTTAGTTCTAAGTGGGCTTTCATGTTACCTGATGGGAGGGTAAGGACAGGTTGGTGTCAAACCATCCTCCTCCCCTCGGTTCATCTTGAACACTGCTTTGCCTGTGGCTGTCTGTTCCCTGGAAATGTTTTTGGAAGGTCACCCAGAACAGGATGGCCATACTGCCATCTGTCCTGGAGTTGGGTCTGGGGCAGGGGGCACTTGGTGGCTGGTCTCTAGTGGGAGGTGAGGATGGAAGTAGTGGGGGGAGGGGCTCCTTGGAACAGGTCTGAAGTGTGTAACGACCTCTGGGAGTGAGGAGGTGGAGAAGGGCTGGGAATGAGGAGATTCCGGAGAGAAGTGCAAGGGAAATCTTGTCTGTTGGTGGAGTGATTGGGGTGGGTGGGGGTTGTCCTTGCCAATTGAGCTGCTGATTCTTACGGATCACATTCAGAACTCATGTAGGGTTGACACTGTAAGGGTGGGGAAATCTAGCCGTTTTTTCCCCAGCCCATTCTTGGGGGTCGGGGGAAGGCAGGAGAATGCCCCTTCCTCCTAAGCCCTTAGTGTGTGTTGAACTTTTGTTTTTCTTCAGTGCTGGCAGGGGAGGGTGGGAACTGGTGGTGACTGAGTTCCCTGTTCAAACCTTTATTGGGTACAAGATTGAATGTTTGATTTAGGTTTTATTTTTCTTATGAATGTCCAGGTCTGTGTTTCTCCCTGCCCTCCCAGACTCTGGCCAGTTGGAAGTGTCTCGTTTTTGTTCATCTCTCATTTCTGTGCAGGGACTGAGACCCTGCCACATCTATGCTCTGCATCCACGCCTCTTTTGGACATTAAAGGTCGATTGATGCACTTCTGGGCTGTTGGGGTTTCTTTGGGGTGAAGGGTTGGTGGGCCTGGTGCTGTTAGTGCCACACTGTGTGGGAGTCGGTTGGTGTTTCCTTTGCTGGTTAGTAATTGAGAGCTGGAGGCTTGGGGTGTTCCAGGACTAGGGTTCAGCTCAGGTTTTAGCAGAAATGAGGGGACTGAAGGACCCCAAAGTTAGCTATTTCTGTTCCAGATAATCACCTGTGACAACACATTCCTGCACAGGTAAGTGCAGTCTCATTCTGTAGGGCTCCTGGAGACCACCTTGTGGAGCCCTAGAAGGCAGTGATAAACAGGGTCACATGATACTGTGGAGAAACAGACACTCAAAGCTGTGACCAGGTGGGATGGAGAAAAGAGACTCTGCTTGTGTTTCAGTCATAGGACCTCCTCTAGCCCTTTGAGAAGGGTTTGTGGGAGGGGAGGGCCGTGTCAGTCCTCTGCCCCTAGAGAACAAGAGCACTGGGAGTGAGTGCAGGGTAGCCAGTAGAGACTAGCAGTGTAACTGGATAGGAAGTATCCATAGTGTGGCGGGCAGTCTCCCTGTCCCTGAGCTAGTGATCTCTAGCCTAGGCTCAGGGTATAGCTATTATTTGCTCAAACACCTGGACATCATGCAGAATGGTGCGTGTCTCCCTCCACCATTGACTTGACCCCTTTCGTTCTGCATAGTCTATGCCAGCTTGCCTAGCTTGTTTCTCTGCCCACATTTCTCACTGCTTTATCTTGAAGCCTAGCTGTGCCCATCTGCAGCAAGTGCTAGGAAAGTATTTCCTAGCCAGATGGAAGCAGCATACACCAGTCTAGGCCACCCCTTGAGGGGGGTCACCTGGCCCTTCTGGAAGAATCTTGGATGATAATAAGGCTTAGACATCTTGCTTACCAGCTCTATGAGAGGAATAAAGATGCATTTCATTTTCAAACATTTTCACACTGCTTGAGGCTGCAAGAGCAGTCATTAGTCACATGATTTTGGGATGAACAAACTGAATTGTTCTAAACCTACTCAGCTGTTAGCATTGCTAGAGCTCCAGTTTAACAGGCAGGAGTAGTGGGATTCTCACTGGCAAATCTTAAGGTTTAGGCCTTGGCCTCAATTGGGTAATGAACCCTAGTTCACTGGTGTTCTTCAGTTGCTCTGCTTGACCAAGGGCAGGAAGGATGAGGTGCTTCCCTTCCTACACCTATCCTCCTCCCAAGGGTTGAGCTGCCCCCTGGTAAGGCCTTCTGTCTTAGGGGAGAGAAGCCACTTTCCTAATTCAGATCTCTTAGGTTTCCCCTGAATTAAAGACATGCTCTTCACTAAAGGTCAGTTGTACCTGTATCAGATGGATATGAACTTGGTGTGTCAACACCAATAGCCACAAACATCAGCGATGGCTGCTGTGTTGATGGAGAAGCCTGTGAGGCTGAAGAGGAGCAATACTGCCCTCTGTTCTGCTTGTGACACCTGCCTATCTAAGTTGGGCCTTTTAGAGAGGCCAGCATGTGAAAGCAATGTTGTGGGGGGGAATGTGCAAAGGGGCACCAGCCCCTGTCCACTATACATATGGGCAAGTTGTTCAGCTTTTCTGAACCACCTGAGCATGAAGACGCCTCTTCCTGCAGTGTGACTGAGGATCCAGTGGCACCTACCAAAGCACTTTGAATTGGAGAGATAATTGAAGATAATCTGCCTAATAAAGTCAGGCAGGATTCTGAGGGAACTCAGGTCGTTCTCACACACATTGCATCAGCCTTTTCCTCCCCCACACAGTTGTATACACACAGGAGAAGGACCAGGAACATGTGGTCATGTGGATGCTAGGACAAGTAGAATGTAAACTGAACTCTGCTAGTACACAGCTCAGGATTTTAGTATGTCTCAGAAACACGCTTGTGCAAACTGGAACATTTATGCCCCTCTTGAAAGAAACCCTGTAGCTATTTGTAGTTCATTTCCACTGCCTTTTCGGCCTTTAGAAAACACTAATCCACGGTGCACATGTGTGTGGGCCCAGTGTGGAGCCCAGAGGTTAAGACATGAGTGTTTCCATCACTGTCCTTAGTTCTGAGACCATCTCACTGAGCCTGGAGTCCGCTGCCTTGGCTGGACTGGATGGCTAGCAAGTCCCTGGCTTCATATTCCTGCCTTCCCTCTGCCAGGATTGCTGCCCTGTACCACTGCATTTTTTTTCTAATTCATTAAAATATCTTAAAAACAGTTGCTTTGCAGATATGTATACCTGCACAATATATGTGTGTATAGTGCCTGTAGTACATGTGTATTGGATCCCCTGGAACTGGAGTTAACAGACAGTTGTGACCAGATGGGTGCTGGGAGTTGAACCCAAGTCTTCTGGAAGAGCAGCCAGTGTTAACTGCAGAGCTGACACTCCAGCTCCTACACCTGATTTCTAAAATGGGAATCCTGAGGAACTGAGCTCAGGTCCTCATACTTGTGTGGCAAGCCATCTCCCCAACCCACCAACTTTGTGTCTCAGAATTTGCCCAGTCACACAAATAGAATCCTGTGACATCTAGCTTTTGAGTCTAGCTTCTTAGTGTGTTTTCATGACTTGCCAATGCCCTATCTTTCTGGCCAAGTACTGTTCCATTAAGCAGACTCACTGCATTCAGCTTACTGTTAAAGGGTTTTTTGTTCTTTGGCCATTGAAAACTGCTGCTGTGAACGTTTATGCCCATGTTTTTGTGTGGGTAGCTTGCAGTTGTAAGTAGTCGCCACGTCTACTGAACTGCCATTGTAGCAGAAAGCAGTGATAGTATGTAAGTGAACACTCTTCCAGTCAGCCTTTAAATGCACAGTGAAACCAGATTTGACTGGACCACACTTGGCCAACTTCCAATCCAGCCACCTTCACAGGACTTGGTACTCCAGAAGTACAGAAAAGGTGATTTCTCCTCCATTCTGCAGCCCGTAGGTTTCCCTCTGAAGTGCAGTTGGTGTTAGGATAGGTGGTATCGCTAGCCAGTTAGAAGAAGCTGGTCCTGGCCATCATCAAAAGTGACTGCTTATGTGCTGTGACGTGGGCAAGCCCTCGTCCCTTGCCACCAATGGCAGGCAGGAGAGCTGGCCCTGACCCTCACCTGCTGTAGTACTCAGGAGAACCAGCCCTGCACCTTACCTGAGCAGCTCAGGAGAGCTGGCACTGGATGTGGGGTTACTGATGAGCTGGTTCCAAGGGTGTGAAAGCAGGAGAGATGACTGGATGACCCACGCAGATACCTCTCAGGTCCAGATCCAGACCCAACGTCCACCCCATCGATGAACTGCTGGAGTGCATGAAGGGGCCGGTCTTACAGATCCAAAATGACAGGCTCTCCATGACACAGGGCAACAACAGGATATCTGAGAGAGATCTCAGTGCTGGTCCAGATTGATAGTGTAGCAGAAGCCAGGAGCCTTGTACCAGACCAGCAACTCACTGCAATGAACATATACAAGCAGAGAAGTGTGGACAGACACACTATGCCACGCTACAGCTTCCATAATGAGATTTTTTTTTCTCTGTTGATGGGGAGGTTGCAAGGGTGGAGGGGGAAATAAGGGAGAGAGGAGTGGAATTGGAGTGCATGATGTGAAATACATACACACACAAACACACACACACACACACAATGAGTGGCTGTGTAATGCTATGGTACGGCGCTGAAGGTTGAATATGAACAGACTAAACACTGAGGAGTGTGACAAGTCATTGCTTGACTCTTCTATCAAAGCGATCCTTTGAATTCCTGGGACTGGCCATGCCTGTCTTATTTTGGTGAAAGTCAACCTTCGGGTCTCCAGGGAAGCAAGATTTTCTCTGATGATTTATATAAAAGTCACTTCTACTCTAGAAACAGCCAATGGCCCAAGTAGGTTGTCTTGTCCATTAGTCGCCTATCTCCCTTGCAAGGGATTGCCTTATATATGCGTGGGGGCTGGCTAGGCAAGGCTGAAGTCTGTCCTCAGGCTGGAGCTCCACATGTGAGATCTCTTCAGGGAAAACCCCGGGCCTCTACTAGGAGGTTCCCCATCATCCAGGGTAATCTCATTCAGATGTTAGCTGACTGCCAAACAGCTTCTTCACAGCAACCCGCAGTCTTGCAGTAACCGGTAAAGGTCATCCAGCTCAATGTGATGTGGACCGTCCCAGTGTGTGTCTTTCCTACTTGGTCCCCACAGAGCTCCTTAAACTCAGTCTAAGGTTGGAGAGATGGCTCAGTGGTTAAGAGCACCGACTGCTCTTCCAGAGGTCCTGAGTTCAAATCCCAGCCACCACATGGTGGCTCACAACCATCTGTAATGGGATCCGATGCCCTCTTCTGGTGTGTCGGAAGACAGCTACAGTGTACTCATATACAAAATAAATAAATCTTAAAAAAAAACCAAACAACTCAGTCTCTACAGAGGCAAACAGTCACACTTCTGCCTGTCACAGCACAGCCACCCTGAGGACAGCTGGAGATGAGTAAGAGGCCCTGGGAGCTGTTCTTGCTCCATCAGCAAACTTCAGTGGTGTGGGTGTGATGTACTTAGCTGTTATGAGCACAGTTATGGTAAGGGAGAAAAGGGAGGAAAATAAGTATGAAGCATATACACAAGACAAAAAAGGGCACACTCAAAGTCTTGCTGGGTGGAGCCTCGGGGCTCAGCTTCTCTGTCACTGGCACGGCAGGCACCGGGGTCAGAGGACCTGCATAATGACAGCACCCTGGACAGCAGCCCACGCCCGCCATAAAGATGCCTCTCTTGGGATGGCCCTGAATCCAGCAGTGGTGGGGACCCTTGGGGAGTGAGTAGTGGTGCACTGAGCTCGCTGCTCACGAGTGAGTGATGAGTTTTTATTATTTGTTTATTTCTTGTGATGCTGGATGAAACCCAGGGCCTCACAATTGGCAAGCAGTCTGTCACTGCTTTGCAACCCCCTGGTCACAAGGATGAAGATCTGACCTCCAAAGTCCAAAGAGACTCACCATGCCCTCAAGGGCTTTCTTTCCCCTCCTCTGCCCTCTGGCTATGCAAAGGACCCCATGCAAGAATTTATCATTTACTTTGGAAGGGAAATCTTGGCATAGCCCACTCAGGTTACGGAACCCCCAGAAATTCCACAAAAAAAAAAAAAAAAAAAAAAAAGTCTGACAGATTATCACATGGATTTCCTTGTCCTGTGAAATGCAAATATCTTACTAATGCTACTGTGTGCTCACTACTAGGTCCTGGAAAGACAAGGTTCCAAGAACTAAATGATGACAAAGTAGGAGAGCTATTCCCTGGATGTGGGCCAGTGAGAGTGCTTGTGTTGACAGTCGGGGGCAAATGGCTTCTGGTCTTTCTTTACAAGCAGGTGCTGAGAAAGGCATTTGCTACCTCAAAAGCTGTATATCAGATGCCCAGAAGTGTGCGTGGAGCAGGCAGGCCCTTTCTCAGGGCAGACATAGTCACCGGGCAAACTTGTACTGGGAATTGAAGCCCTGACCTTATGCTCCCTCCCTCAGCCACCCTCCATCCCCCCTCACCCGGTTTTAACTGTGTTAGTTACTTGTTTCTGTGACAAATGCTCTTAAGGAAGGACTTGCTTCAGCTTGGAGTCTCAGAAGCTAGGAGCAGCCGGTCACATTGCCTTCAGTCAGCGAGCAGAGGTGAATGTTGAAATGGTGTTACCCACAGTTAAGGTGGGTCTTCCCACCTCAGGGACCCCTCGAAGGCTGCGTCTTCTCGGTGGTTTTAGATTCTGTCAAGTTGGCGGTTGCTATGGTAATATGCCGGAACAAAAGCAACCTCAAGAGCGGAAGGGTTTATTTGGTTATCACGGCGAAGTCCGAAGTCAAAGCAGGGACTTAAAGCAGCCGAGTCACAGGCACGGTCAGGAGTAGAGGGAGAAGAAATGCTCGCACGTTTGCTGTGTTTAGCTCCTCCTCCTGTACAACCCAGGAGCACGGCCCAGGAGAACCCAGGACTCAAACCCAGGGAGGGGATGGTGCTTTCTATACCGGGGGTTCTTCCCATCTCAAGGTAGTCAAGACAGCCCCCTACCCAGGAGCTCAACCGGCCAAGCTAATCAGGACAATCCAGGAGACAGCCGGTGCCCATCTGCCTGTTGAAAAGTAACCATGGGAAGGGTGTGGTATGCATCTCACCTTTGACCCCTGCTTATGGGAGGTTAGAGGAAGGTAGATCTCTGGGAGCCGAAGCCAGGCTGGTCTACAAAGCAAGTTCTAGGTGAGCCGGGGTTACATTGTTAGACCTGTGCAAAATAAAAGTAACCATCACAACCGTACCCCTTCTCAAATGTATCACTTTAAGCCGCAGCCTTCAACCCCTTGTCCCCAATATCTCCTGTTTCTCTCATAATGTAGAACATAGCTTAGCTTTAAACGACCCCCGTGGTGTCTTAGTTAGGGTCACTATTGCTGTAATGAAACACCATGACCAAAAGCAACTTGGGGAGCAAAGGGTTGATTTGGTTTACAGTTCCCTGTCACTGTTCATCATTAAAGGAAACCAGGGCAGAAACTCAAGCAAAGCAGGAACCCAGGGGCAGGAGCTGATGCGGACACCATGGAGGGGTGCTCTTTACTTGCTTGCTCCTCATGGTGACCAGCCCGTTTTTTTTTTTTTTTTAAAGATTTATTTATTTATTATATACACTGTAGCTGTCCAAACTCTCAACTTTGAGCTGGAATAAAATTAAGCAAGTTTTATGCTTTCTTTCTTTATTGTTACTTTTATGTGCATTGGTGTTTTGCTTGGGTGTATATCCTTGGTCAGAGCCTCATGCAAATGGCTTCTATCAATGTCCCTGCTAAAGTTTTTTCCCTCTCTGGGCTCAGAGCTGGATGTCCAAAACCCACACTTCTCCCTCACAAAATCAGTTCCCAACCACACATAGCAATGACCCCCGGGTACCAGTTTCTATTTACGTTTCATTCTGTGACAAAACACCCTGACAAAAAGCAACTCAGGAGAGAGGGTTTGCTTGGTTTCTAGTTCTAGATTACAGCTTGCCATCACAGGGAGGCCAAGGCAGGAACTCAAAGCAGACAGTCACATGCAAAAGTCAGGGACGGAGAGAGGATTCGTGTGTGCATGCCCACTGTGCTCAAGCCCCCTTTGCCCTTACACAGTCCGGAACCCAAACAAATGGTACCTTCTACAATGCATGGCACTGCTGACCTCAGTTGAGGCAATCACGGCGGCTTCTACCACATGATGACTTGAGGTCTGTTGAGGTTTGGTCTTGTTGTCTATTCTAGTGCTAAGTGCAGGCCCCCAAGACCTGGAGGGTGCACATGGACCCATGACCCTGCCCCCAAGTTATTTCCGATTGTAAATAAAGATGCCAACAGCTAATAGCTGGGTGGAGGAGACATGGGTGGGGCTCCTTTCCCAAGGCTTGGGGTTGGAGGAGAAGATGAGGAGGAGGAGGAGGAGAAGAAAAGGAGGAAGAAGAAGGTGCAGGAGGAAGAAGCTGCCAAGGATTAAGCGAGCCATAAAAACACGGGCCTGAGGGCCAGTCAGTTGGAGTTAAGAGCAGCCCAGAAGAAACACAGTAAATAGTAATTCAGGGTTACAGACAGGAGAGTAGATTCTAAGAGCCTGGAAGGTAGGCAATGCCCAGCTCTTGTGCTGTTTAAGGATTATTGTAAATATAAAGGCTATGTGTGTGTTTTATCAGGAACTAGAGGGTCAAAGGCAGGGTAGAAACTCTGGGTTGGGATTAAATAATTTCTTCAACAAAGGTCTTTCAGTGTTTCCACCATACGTGTGCAAAGGCAGGATACATTCGGTGAAAAGCATACTTCAAACCCGAGAGTCTTTCTCAGTGCTGCATATTTGAATTCCTTGGGTTCTTGACCTGTGGTGACCTGTGGACCTCCTGTCCAGCCATGCACTTACCAGAGTGAGCAACAGTTTTGGAGAAAGCCACACACACACACACACACACACACACACACACACACACACACACACATATGCACACACACATACATACATATACACACACACATATACACACATACACATACACACACACACACACACACGAGAGAGAGAGAGAGACAGAGACAGAGACAGACAGACAGAGACAGACAGACAGAGGACAGAGACAGAGAGAGGAGAGGGAGAGAAAGAGAGACAGAGGTGGAGAGAGAGAGAGAGAGAGAGAGAGAGAGAGAGAAACACATGCTCACCACTCCTTCATTCCTTAAGCCACTTCTACCTCCCTTAAAGTGCCCTCATGGTTATACAGATACATACTAATCACTATGCAACTGGTTCTGTATATCGGATGTGTCAACATTTCCTAGTACCTGTGTACCTTGTCTTGACTCTGCTCCTCTGTCCTTCAGGACTGCCTACTCCCCAGGGAAGCAGAGTGATTCATGTTTCTCTAACTCCACTGTGTATACAATCGTTTTGATTTTTAATTTAAAAATTACATTTGTTAATATTGTACGTGCATTGCGTGCGTGTGTGTGCGTGTGTGTGTGTTGAAGCACTTGTGTGGTGGTCAGAGGAAGATGTTAGGAGTTATCAGTTCCTCCCTTCTCCATGTGGGTTCCAAGGATTAAACTCAGACTTGGCAGGAAGTGTTTTTCTCCACCGAGCCCATCTTACTGACCCCACACAATCTTTTAGATGGGAAAAATGAGTCAGGAGTGGTGGTGATGCCTCTGATTCTAGTATTCATGGCTGAGGCAGGGGAATCATAAGTTCAAGGCCAGTCGCAGCTCAGTAGTGGCTTATCCTGGTGCTAAGTTAATTTTGTTAGAATATATTACTTGACTATAAACTAGGGGTTAAAATGCGCACAGAATTCTTACGTGGTGGGTGTGACTACAGCTAAATGCAAATTCATAAAAATAAAAATTCATAAAAATAAAAAATTATTAAATTCAAACGAATGACACTAATGCCCCTTTTTTCTTCCTTTGTTTCCAAGTTAGAGCTCCTGTGAAGAATATGTGAGGACTGTCAGCCACTGTGCATGACCCTGTACTTGCTGTGTAGACCAGGGTAGCCTTGAACCAGTCCTCCTGCTGTTACCTCCTAAGCGCTGAGATTAGGGGCATGTCCCATCACACCTGCTCACACATGGCTGGATGCTGCCTCTGTACTGTTGAAAATCTGAGTCAGGAGCTGGAGAGATTGCTCGGCTCTTCTGGCTGTTCTTCTAGAGGTCCTGAGTTCAATTCCCAGCAACCTCCTGGCGGCTCATGACCTTCTATAAAGGGATCTGCTGCCCTCTTCTGGCATGCAAGTGTATGTGCAGACAGAGCATAACCACATTTTAACAAAGAAAGGTTTGGAGTTTGGGTCCTGCCTCTACGAGCAATCTTGGGTTTCTCACCTGTAAAGTGGAGATGGAAACCGTTGTGTTGCGGAGTGACATTCAGGCAGAAACGTTTCACTCATTTGAGCAAATGTCTGGAGAGCACCCGCCCGGGGCCAGATTCTGTTTTCTGGCTACTTCTTTTAAGACCTCGTTTTCTAAGTAGGAATTGTAGCGTTTGGACAGTACCCTCTCTGGTTCTGACCTTCTGGTTAATTTTTAGGTTTCCATCTGCAGTTGTGTGGTAGTTTGAATGAAAATGGCCTCAGAGGCTCCGAGGTACTATTGGGAGGTGTGGCCTTGTTGGAGTGGGCGTGGCCCGCTTGGAGGAGGCGTGTCAGAGGGGGCGGGCTTTGAGGTCTCAGAAGCTCAGTCCAGGTTTGGTGGCTCACCATCTCTTCCTGCTGCCTGCAGATCCACATGTAGAATTCTCAGCTCCTCCTCCAGCACCTTATCTGTCTGTGTGCTGCGGATCTTCCTGCCCTGGTGATAACGGACTAAACCTCTGGATTGTAAGCCAGCCCCAATTAAGTGTTTCCTATATACGAGTTGCCATGACCATGGTGTGTATTCACAGTGATAAAACCCAAACTAAGATAAGTGGCAATTCTGTTTCGTTGATTGTTAACTTATGCTCGGAAGTGGGCAGAGAAGTGGAAATCAAACCTGGATCTGCTAGCTTTGTATTTTTACCATCTTTGAACATTAGAGTCCGACCCCCACCCTGCCCTGTTTGTCTGTCTGTCTCTGTCTCTCTCATTCTTTCTTTGAGAAAGACTCACGCTCCATATCCTTGTCTGGTCTCAAATTCACAGAGATTCATCCACCTGCCTCTACCCCTGAGTGCCGAGGTCATATCAGGTCTGTTTTTGTTTGTATATGTATTTTTTAAGTGGACAAGTAAAAGTTATGCATACTTACAGTGTACATAACAGTATATATTTTTGTTGTTGGTGGTGATAGGTTGGGGATGGAACCCAGTGCCCTGATACCCTAGGGAAGCATCCTACTGCTGAGCTCCAAACTCAGCCCTTTTTAATTTTTATTTTTCTTTAGAGATAGTTTCATTGAGTTGTCTAGACTGACCTCAAACTTGCTATCCTATTGTCTAGCTCCCTCGTGGCTCAAATTACAGCCATGTATTACCACACCAGGCTGAAAAAAATGATATTTAAAAAATTTTAAATATTTATTTTATTGTAAAGTGTGTGTGTGTGTGTGTGTGTCCTGGAGCTGGAGTTACAAGTGGTTGTGAGCTGCCGGATATGAATGCTGAGAACTGAACTTTCATCCTCTGCAAGCCTTGACCTCTGAGCCATCCCTCCAGTTCCTGAAAAAAAGAAAGATGTGTGCCTTGTGGAAAGTAGCGTGAGCTTTTGGAAGGAAAGCTTCTACAGCAGCTAGCACAGTGTCTGGCACTTTCTGACATTTTTACCCGGAGAAGTTCTAACTTCTTATGATTACAGTGTAAGGTTCTCAGAAACGAGGTCCACCCTGTAGTCGGCGTTGTGTATTACTTGTGCCTAGCTAGCACCATTGTCCCGGTTATACAAACCCTCAAACCATTTAGGGTCAAAACATGAACGTACTTGAATACCTGCGGAGAAGCAGCGCCATCTTCTGGCCTGAATGAATACTGCAGCACAGAGCCGGAGAGGTTGGTTGACCTGCACCGCAGACGAGAGGCCGCGCAGGAAGCAGAACTCTTGTGTTAGAAACCACTCCCTGAGCCTGGAAAATCATTCCTTCCTGAACGCTGTGTTTTGGCTTTTAAACCATCGTCTTAAGCGGATGTGTAGCTAGGAAAAGTCACTTCGTTTAGGCTTTTGTAAGGGTGGAGATGTCATTCACTGTGTTGTTTGCTGGGCACTGTGTTTATATTTTTACTTTGTGTGTGTGTGTGTGTGTGTTTGTGTGTGTGTGTGTGTGTGTGTGTGTGTGTGTGTTTATGTGTGTGCGTGTGGAGGTCAGAGGTTAACCTCTGGCGTTATCGTCAAGAACCATCCACTGCGATTTTTGAGACAAGATCTTTCGCTGGCCTGGGGCTCTCCTGCCGAGGCTTGTCTGGCTAGCCTGGGAGCGCCAGAGATTCACCTGTTTCTGCCTCCAGGTGCTGAATGCAAACCCAAGCCACCATGTCCCCAGGGTTTTGTTTGTTTGTTTGTTTATTTATTTTTGACGTGGATCCTGAGGATTGAACTCAGGTCCCCCTTACTCCCTTTACCAACTGAGCTATGTTCCCAGCCCCCAACACTGCCTATAAAATATCCTAGACTTTATCATTTGTATGGTAGTGGTAATGGCATCTCTTTATTGCCAATAAAAATGTCATATGATGTAAAGTGCTTGCAGATGGGTAAAGTTGTTGGAACACAGGAAGCATGCTATGAGATTTCGTTAGATTTTCTGGATCCAGTTATCTGGTAACTGCCTGGTCCTTTAGGCCTTGCTTTCTTTAGGAAGTTTTGGAAGGATACTCAGCCTCACTATTATTTCTGGCTCTGGCAGGAAATAAAAGGCTGTGAGCTCGGGTAATCCTGGCTCCCTTATCGTCCCCTCATCTGCACTGAGATCTGGGGCCTTTTTACCTAGGCAGGACGGTGGGACGCTCATTGTGTATTCTCTCCTGTCTCTCAGGAGTTGTGGTAACTTGTTAGCCTTCCCCCCAGCGCCCAGATTCTTGCCTTGTTATTTTGATTGTTCGACCGGAAGATAAATCTGTTTGGCGATTGTTCATCTGGTATGGAAGTCTGAACCTATCGGCTGGATCTTACAGCCTGCCTTACACCCTGGCCTTCAACAGCAGCTGTTTCCTCAGCTCTGCAGCCCGAGGGTGGCCTGAGGCGAGGGAGGGCTGCTGGTGAGGCACTGGTCTGCAGCCAGCTGCGTCTCCTGGCTGTTGATTGGAGCGGCCTTGGTAACTGGGCCCCGAGTCTCTCATCAGCTGGCCGACCAGCCTGGGCTTGTTAGTGTAGCGCTTGCTTCCGAGAGCGCACGCACACCTAAGAAGTCAGCTGTCACTTTGCTGTTTGCCAATGCAAGTCACCATCTCAAAGGGCCTGATGAGAAACAGACCAACGGTGATGGGAGGAGCCTGATGGGAGGAGCCTGATGGGAGGAGCCTCGGAGTCACCCGGGACTGCACAGAGACTGGAAGGGGCGGGGATGTACAACCAAGTTATCTTTTGTATCCATTATCATTATTTTGATCCTTGAGGCAAGCCGGGATATAGATCTTGTCATTGATACTTTACAGACATAAAAGTTCATAGTGGGAGGCAGAGCCAGGGTTTGAACTAGGGTCTTCCTGCCTCTGCCCTGCCTCTAGCCACTGTGTCTTGTTCTTGGTGTGCTGCGTGTGTGGTTCTGAGATCTATTCAGCACCAGGAATTAACCATTCCCTACCCTGGTCCCTGTTGAAAGGTGCCACAGTGTTTGAATTCTTCCTAACTTTCTGAGCAAGCACAAGGCCCTGCCCCTGGGGTCCCTTCCCCTCAGGGCCTTTGGGGCTCAGGGACACTCTAAGGGAGACTTTATGTGTAGAGTTCCAGGTGCTGACCATCTGTGTCTAGCCAGTCTGTGCCTCAGGTCAATCTTTCCTCTCTGTTTCTGAATTGTTCCAGAAACCTCCATGACCCCCTGGTCTCCCCGCTCCAACTCCTCACTTTGTCATGTTTGATTGAACTGCTCTCTTTCCCTGGGCTTCTGCAGGGGCCTCTCTCTGTCTCCCTCTCAGCCTCTCTCCCTCTCTGCCTCTGTCTCAGTCTCCATCTGCCTGCCTGCCTGTCTGTCTGTCTGTGTGTCTGTTTTTCTGATTGTCTCTCTCAGTTCCCTGGCACCCAGCCCTGTCTCACTTGACCCACTTCTCCATGTCATTTCTCACCACCCAGACCCGCTCCCTCCCTAATTTGGTCAAGGGCACCTTGGCTTTCTCCTCTGAGTGTGGCTGGTCAGGTGCCCTCCTTCTCCAATCCTGATCTATCGTGACTCCTCCCACCTTTTCTCTAGTATGTATGCATTGCCTGATGACTGTTTTGTGGTTTCCAAAACATCTACAGCAAGCAGACTTGTCAGTGCCTGGGCCCAACTGGGGTCCAGTGAGGAACCCAGAGAGATAGTGTGGGTGATCCACAAGTCCATGGCTGCAGCTTTCCTGCAGAGGTCAAGGCCAGCCTGGTCTACATAGTAAGTTCCAGGACAGCAATGCTACCTACATACCAAGGCAGTGAGACCCTGTCTCAAAAGACTCCAAAGAGAAACAAACAGAAAGACAAAAATAAATGAGAGTTTCAGGACTCTGGAGGCCTGAAATCCTCAGATTGGAGGATGACCTTGGATAGCAGAAAGCTCAGGGATCCTTCTTGGCAGTGAAGGGGGCAAACACGTTGGGAGTTGGGTGATTTAGGTCCCTCGGGTCCCTGTCCTCAAAGGCACCTCCTTTGGCCATGTGTATAGCTGGTCCAGGGAGATGGGTTCCATCAGTAACTAAAAGAGGGCTTCCCGGGAGACTGGAGACAGAGACTGTGGGAAGCCACCAGCCAGCTCCCCACAAGGCAGAATCCTGCTCCTCCTTCAGATGTGCTGGGAGGGGCTTTGCCTCTGTCACTGTCCATCCATGCTGTGGTTTCCAGTTACGGTCTAGAGACTGCAGCATTGTAAGGAGAGCTTTGGGAGAGAGGCCAGGCCTTTTGTCTGTGTGATGGTTTTGTCCCAGAGCTGGACCCAGACTCTTTCCAGCTGTGGTGGTTTGAATAGGAGTGGCCCCCATAGACTCACGTGTTTGAATGCTTGGCCACAGGGAGTGGCACTATCAGGAGGTGTGGCCTTGTTGCAGGAAGTGTGTCACTGTGGGGGTAGGCTTTGAAGTCTTAGATAGTCAAGCTAGGCCTAGTGTGGCATTCACTTCCGCGGCCTACAGATAAAGATGTAGAGCTCTCAGCGTCTTCTCCAGCACTGATCTGCCTGCACGCTGCCATGCGTCCCACCGTGACAATAATGGGCTAAGCCTCTGAGACCGTGAGCCAACTCCAAATGAATGTCTTATAAGAGTTGCCCTGGTCATGATGTCTCTTCACAGCAATAAAACCTAATAAAAGACAGAAATCGGTTCTAGAAGTGGGGTATCGCTGTGATGGGCTTGATTGTGCTTTTGTTTGGAGGAATGTGGTCTTTGGGTTAGGAAAGGAGTTTAGTGGGCCATTCTAGTAGGAATATGAGGGAGATTTGAACTACGGGGGCCTGGTGCGAGAGGTTTCAGAGGAGAAGCCATTCTTGCCACCTTTTGGCAGAGAGTGTGGCTGCTTTTTGCCCTTGTCCAAAAAGTCTACCTGAGGCTTAAGTGAAGAGTTTTGGAATGTCAAAAAAGGCAAGTACTGATGTTGTCCTGTGGTTACTAGTGGTCACTCTGACGAAGATCTATAATGAGAAGGAGTAAACTGAGCAAGGAAAAATGCAAAACCTACAATATGAGGGGAAAGGGGCACCAGGAAGTGGCGTGGAGCTAAATTCTGAGTTCAAAAGGAGAAAAATAGAAAAGAAAAGCCCGTTATTAAATGCAATAAAGGGGGTGGTGACTCTGGGGGAAGATCCCACCCAGCTAAGCTTTCAACTTGTGAAAAGGAATTAAAGAACAGTTTAGGTCCAGGCATGGTGGCACACGCTTTTAATCCCACCGCTCGGAAGACAGAGGATCCAGAGGCTGGTGGATCCTTAAGTTCAAGGCTAGCCTGATCTACAGAGTGAATTCCAGGACAGCCATGCTCAGGCAGTGAAGAAAACCACTGGGAACAGAAAGCTGGTGAAGATGTAACAGAGCAAAGGCCATGTTCCAGCCCCAGAGAGCAGCAGAACGTGGCAGCCTGGGCCATGTGGCTCTGGCTTTAGAGTCAAGGGTAGAAAAGGGGGAAATGGAATCTCCCTCCATGACTAAGGGCAGCTGCTGAGGCCAGGAATGTGTCAGGGGTGTCCCTGCATGGAGGCCTAGAGAGGCCGTTGTGTGAAGTTGTGAAGGTGAAGCCTGGGTTGCCTTGGAGACCCCAAGATGTTGGAGATACCAATGTTTTATTTTATAAGAGTTGCTGAGGTCATGGTGTCTCTTCACGGAAATAAAACTCTTACTAAAACACTAGGACCCCCTTGAAATATCAACCCAAGACTTGGGTCTAAACAAGTGAGCTTCAGTGGCCCACAAAACTACATAGACTTCTGCTCATGACTTTGGAGAGGGGTAAGAATGCACAAAAAGGTGGAGTGCCTCAGTAGGGGGCGGAGAAGTAGGGGTGAGACAAGCAGAAAGGAGGGTCAGGTCAGGGGCCAGTGAGGAGTGACACCTCCCTGGGGCAGCCACGGGTGCTGACATGGAATATTTTTGTTCCAGTCTCACCTTGCGTTAGGTGAACCATGCTCCTCGATTTGGCTGCTGAAATGAGTAAGATTGACAGATGTCACTTCTGGCTGTGTTAAAAGCCAGTGCTGCTTTGCCTTACTTACTACATGTCCTGTGGATACGGCAAGGCTCTTTAACATGGATCCTGAGTGATGGTGGGGCCTGCCGAGGCTGGAACAGGAGACTCCAAGCTTGTCAGTCACATGACGTAAGTAACCAATCCCGAAAACGATTGATTTCTAAGGAAGATGTGAGGTTGGGTCTGGTGGCTTTCTGGTGCGTCCTCAGTCAGAGAAGGCCAGGAGGAGAGGGAGGGACCAAGGAGGCAGATGGCTTTTAAAGCTTTGCTTCTCTATTATTTGGGGATGGTGACATGCTCAGTGTTCTCTCAGCATCAAAGTCCTTCATCTGCCAGGCCTTAAACTGAATCTTGCTGGAGACACTCACTGGCTTGGTCTCAGGCAACTTGCTTTATTTCGCTTCCTGGTCAGTAAGTGCAGCCTGGAGTACCTGTCTTGAGGGTCAGAGGAAGCACAGAAGGCCAACCTTGTCATGTGGTACGCAGGTACTCATTATGTGCCTGCCATTCTTCTCTATCTGACGAGGCCCAGTGCTGGTAGGGGTGGCAAAGGAAGGAACACTTCCCCCTATAGGTATGTCTCCTCAGCTGCCTGTGTTGACCAGGAAGTCACACACAGGTCATCCTAAATGCTTTCTGTCACTAAAGGCTCCAGGGTAGACATGTACGTATGTATACATGCACATGCATGTAGCCGAAGTCAGAGGAAGCACTGGCCTCAATCAGAAAATAGTTTCTGAAAAACATTTGTTCTGGTTCATTGAGACTCTGGAGACAAAGCAAGACATAGGCCATTTCAGAGATCAATGGGCCTAAAACCCACAATAGTGACTGATGATGTCGTTAGTTGTCATGATGATGCTGGTAGGGATAATGATAGTGACAGTGGTGATAAAGATGTGCTGTGATGATGTGGTGATGCTGAGGATGCTGGGGATGCTGGGGATGGAGGTGGGGGGTGATGCTGGTGATGCTGGGGATGGAGGTGGGGATGATGCTGATGATGGGATGGAGGTGGGGGTGATGCTGAGGATGCTGGGGATGCTGGGGATGGAGGTGGGGATGATGCTGATGATGGGATGGAGGTGGGGGTGATGCTGATGATGGGATGGAGATGGGGGTGATGCTGATGATGGGATGGAGGTGGGGGTGATGCTGATGATGGGATGGAGATGGGGGTGATGCTGATGATGGGATGGAGATGGGGGTGATGCTGATGCTGGGAATGCAGGTGGGGGTGATGTTGAGGATGCTGGGGATGCTGGGGATGCTGGGGATGGAGGTGGGGGTGATGCTGATGATGGGATGGGGGAGGTGGGGGATGGAGGTGGGGGTGATGCTGAGGATGCTGGGGATGCTGGGGATGGAGGTGGGGATGATGCTGATGATGGGATGGAGGTGGGGGTGATGCTGATGATGGGATGGAGAGGGGGGTGATGCTGATGATGGGATGGAGATGGGGTGATGCTGATGATGGGATGGAGATGGGGTGATGCTGATGATGGGATGGAGATGGGGTGATGCTGATGCTGGGAATGCAGGTGGGGGTGATGTTGAGGATGCTGGGGATGCTGGGGATGCTGGGGATGGAGGTGGGGGTGATGCTGATGATGGGATGGAGATGGGGGTGATGCTGATGCTAGGGATGGAGGTGGGGGTGATACTGATGATGGGATGGAGGTAGGGGTGATGCTGAGGATGGGATGGAGGTGGGGGTGATGCTGAGGATGGGATGGAGGTGGGAGTGATGCTGAGGATGGGATGGAGGTGGGGGTGATGCTGATGCTGGGGATGGAGGTGGGGGTGACACTGATGATGGAGTGGAGGTAGAAGTTGTGGTTGTAACTGATGCTGATACTGATGGTTCCATTTGTTGAGCATCAGGAAGTTCTCTGGTGCTAGAAAACCCTGGGTTTGAATCTTGTTCCTCCTCTTTCTGAGCTGAGGGATGGATGGGCTAACTTGTCAGTTACTCTTCAGTGTGTATGGAAATGGGATTATGAGTATGGGACAAGAAAATGTGAATTCTCAGCACAGAGCCGGGGCATAGCAGCACTGAAAATGTTATTGTTGGTGTCATTACCGTCTCGGGCCAGATATATACATTTCCAATACTTGATCTTCCTCTGATGATTGTGAGAACAGCATTTTAATGAGCTAATTGAATTTTTTATTAATTAATTAAATTTTCAATTGATTAATTAATTTTTGATTTTTCAAGACAGGATCTCTCTGTGTAGTCCCGGAACATGCTTTTGTAGACCTCATAGATCCACCTGCCTCTGCCTCCCGAGTTCTAGGATTAAAGATGTGAGTCACCATGCCTGGCTATTATTATTAAAAATATTTTAGCTTATTTATGTGTGTGCATGTATTTGTATGTGTATGAACATTTATGTGCCCATGGAGGCCAGACAATGATGTCAGATCCCTTGGAGCTGGGGTTTCAGGCATTTGTGAATCTCCAATTCTGAGTACTGGGATCCGAGCTCCACTCCTCATGACTCAGCTACAAATGCTTTCTTTTTTTTTTTTTTTTCAGAGCTGGGGACCGAACCCAGGGCCTTGCGCTTCCTAGGCAAGCGCTCTACCACTGAGCTAAATCCCCCACCTCACAAATACTCTTTCTTAACAGCTAAGTTATCATCCCAGCTCCCAAGACAGCCTCAGTGTTACTGTCTTCATTTCACAAGTGAAGAAACAGACACAGGAAGCAAAAAGTCTGAACCAAAGTCATTAAATAAGCCACACTTGAACCCTGGTTGATCCTAGTCCAAAACCTTTTATATGAGAGACAGCATGTTTTTCCTTACAAAGGTGGAAAATATTACAATCCTCTGGGGGGAGGGCTTTGCCGTAACAATCTAGAGTGTGTCTGTATTGTCCACTGTACACAGTGTTTAGGGAGGTTTTGAAACAGATTAAGAGAAAAGTATATCTTAGGGTTTTATTGTTGTGAAGAGACACCATGACCATGGCAAGTCTTATAGAGGAACACATGGGACTGGCTTATACTTCAGAGGTTCAGTCCATTATTATCGCGGCGAGAAACATGGCAGTGTTCAGGTAGCATAGTGCTGGAAAAGGAGCTGAGAGTCCTACATCTTGATTGGTAGCCCCACAAGACTGTGTGGCCCACTGGGTATAGCTTGAGTGTATGAGACCTCAAAGAGCGCTTCGCTTCCACAACGACACACTTCCTCCATCAAGGCCACACCTCCTAATAGTGCCACTCTCTATGGGCCAAGCATTCAAACACACAAGTCCACGGAAGCCATACCTATTCAAACCACAGTGTAAAATGATGCTGTACAATATGGTCTCTACAGAGGAGGGCTTAGTGTGCTTGAGCATAGACCACATAGAAGCAATGATATTGGGTACCACTCAGGACGGGAACTAAGTGGCTGGGGCTCAGGGACAGGAGGGAGAGAGTATTCCAATATACTTTATTTGTGTGTGTGTGTGTGTGTGTGTGCATGCGCGCGCACGTGTGTGTATTGTAATATATGTATATGAGTATAGAAATTTGTAGAGGCCAGATAAATATGTTGGATCCCCTAGAGCTGGTTACAGATGGTTGTAAGTCACCTGACACAGGAACTGGGCACTGAACTTGGGTCCTCTACAAAGGCAACATATGCTCTTTACTTCCAAGTCATCTCTCTAGCCGTGGCCACCTCTGTTTCTTACAGCATTTTCCTTATAGAGCTTCCTTTGATCTCAAATTGTATTGCTCTCCCAGTTTATTTTCTGTTCCTACGAGGAAACTAACACTTCATTTTTGTTGTTGTTGTTTTGTTTTGTTTTGATTTTTAAGACAGGGTCTCTCTGTGTAGTCCTGGTTGTTCTGGAATTCACTCTGTAGACCAGGCTGGCCTTGAACTCACAGAGTGCTGGGATTAAAGGCATGCGCCACCAATGCCTGGCTTACACGGTTCCATTTTAAAGTCCATCCTTGAGAGAAGCCAAGGCAGGAACCTTGAGGCAGGCCTTGAAGCAGAGGCCATGGAGAAGTGCTGGAGAAGTACACTCAGAGGGCCCTGAGCGGCTCTCTGTTTCCTTTTTAATCCTCGCTCCTGCCCTGGAGAACCTGTTGGCTGACTTAGCTGGCTTGGTCACTATTCTAATCAACTCTCTTTAATGTATATCGATTCATTTCATCTGTTTTGTTCCTCTAGGGAACCCCAACAAATGCAGGCATCAGGATCATCTGACAGAGTCCCGCCTGTCATTTGGTCATTCAGACAGAAACTTGTTGAATGCGTTTAACACACAGCTGTTGCTCTTTGCTGGAATAAACCTTTTTTTTTTTTTTTTTTTTTTTTTTTTTTTTTTTTTTTTTTTTTTTTTTTTTTTTGGGGCGGGGGATTGAACCCCGGGCCTTGCGCTTTCTTGGCAAGCGCCCTACCACTGAGCCAAATCCCCAACCCCTGGAATAAACCTTTAATCAGTGCATTAATTTGCAAAGTGTTTTTGAGCACCACTGTCATGGTATCTTTCTGGGGAGGCTTTTATAATCTGGAATTGTGTAGTAGAAATTTTAGTTCCCAGATAAAACCCACACACAACCTTTATATTTACAGTAAACCTTACAAAGCACAAGATCTGGGCAGATATTTACCCTCTGTGCTATTAGAACCTACTTTCCTATCGATAACCCCGAGTTATTACTTACTATGTTCCATCTGGGCTGTTCTTAACTCCAATTGGTCAACTGACAGAGTAACATTTTCTTGACCCCTAATCCACAATGGCTTCTCTTTCCTCCTCCTGCCTTCTTCTTCATGGTCCCCCTCTAACCCCCAAGCCCGGGAAACCTACACCCTACCTATGTCTGTTCTGCCCGGCCATTGGCTGTTGGCATCTTTATTTACCAATAAGAAATAACTTGGGACCAAGGTGTACATGCAGAATCTGTCTCTGGGACAACTAGGTCTTGGGGGCCTCCACTTAGATTACAATAGATAGCAAAAGACAGAATTGTGTCTTAGTTACTGTTTTATTGCTGTGAAGAAACACCATGACCAAGGCAACTTTTATAAAGAAAGCACGTAACTGGGGGCTGTCTTACAGTTCCAGCGGATTGCTCTATTATCATCGTGGGGAGGGGAGCATGGTTAGAGGCAGGCAGGCATGAGAGTTTACCTCCTAATCCACAGATAGAGACACTGTCCTGGTGTGGGATTTTGAAACTAGCAACACACCTCCTCCAACAGGGCCACACTTCCTAATCCTTAACAAACAGTTTCACTAACCGGAGACCGAGTATTCAAGCATAGGAGCCCATGGGGGCCGCTCTCATTCAAACATCCACACTTGGAGAAAGACCCTGGATTTAGCGTGCTGTAACTAGAAAGCGGCGTGCCGCTGTCCGTGGTCCTGAATCACTCTCCTCACTCTTAGGCCGGAACTATAACTTTTTTTTCTACTGCAGGAGCACAGGGCTCCTATCTGCCATCTTTCAGAGATCCTGACGTGGATAAGGAAGAAGAGAGTGAGAAAACCAGAAGAGATGGATGGATGGATGGATGGATGGATGGATGGATGGATGGATGGATGGATGGGTGGGTGGGTGGGTGGATGGATGGATGGGTGGGTGGATGAATGGGATGAGGTAGAGAGAATAAATAGAAGGCGTTAGAAAGGCAAATCCCCGAGATAGTATCAGAGAGGTCCATTTCCATTGTGAAATGAACTGCCAAAATTTAGGCAGGGCCCAAAATCCTGAAAAACTGAGGACTGGAGAAATACGTGGGGCAAGCTGTAACTGGGCTTTTCCATTCCTGTTCTAGTTCCCAAATAATGACTCAGAGGCCTATTTATGTGTGAATAAATACCTCAGCCATAAGCTTGGGCTTGTTCTCCAACTAGCTCATAACTTATATAACTCATTTATTCTATTCTATGTCTGCCACATGGCTGGTTAGTTACCTCTCCTAGTTTCACTTATCTGAGTTCCTCAGAGTCTGGGTGGCAAATCTTCCTGTGCCTATCTCCCAGAATTCCTTTCTCTCTCCCGGATATCCCACCTTCTAATCCTGCCTCAGTTCATTAGCCATCATCTTTTTATTGACAGGCGATGCCTCCACACAGTACACAAGAGATTGTCCCTACAGCAAGCTAAGCTAAGGTGAGCGAGTATGGATAAGGCTGAGAGGGAAATGTCAAAACGGCCCAGGTAAAGCATCAGTTACAACAGCAAAGAGTCCATACTATAGAGAAAAGGTTATGTATTCATAATATGATATGTATCTTGGCATATGAAAATTATATCTTCCAGATGTCATACATATTAAGAGTCTATTATATTACACACACACACACACAGCATTAAATATAATGCCTTTATACTCATTACAGAAATTAACCAAGTTGTAAAGTTTAAAGAAGCAAGCAACAAACTATTTAGCCCTGTTTCTCATAAACACCAAATTTGATCAATTCTAGGTTTGGGTTGTAATCCATCCATCCATCCATCCATCCATCCATCCATCCATCCATCCATCCTTCTTCGCACTGAGGCTGGAACGCAGGGCACCTCATATGTTAAGCACTGCCCCTGACGCACCCTGTCAAGTCCCGGAGTCTTAAGTCTGAGTCTTACTGTCTTTTCCTGTTGCTGCGATGAAATACCCTGACAAAAACAACTTAAGTGAGGAGGGTCTATCTTGGCTCGCAGTTCATGGTTCCCATCCATCCTGCTGGAGAGGACATGGTAGCAGGAGTTTGAGGGAGCTGGTCATGTTACATCCACAGTCAGGAAGCAGAGAGAGTCAAGTGCTTGGGCTGTGTTCTTTCTCTCTTTTGTGTAGTCCAGGATCCCAACCCAGGGCACGGTGCCACATATAACAGCTGTGCCTTCACATGTCAGTTAGCCTAAGATAACCCTCACAGGCATACCCAGAAGCCCATCTCCAAAGTGGGTCTGGATCTCTGCTAGTTGACAGCTGGGGTTAGCAACCACATCCTCTGACTTCTTGAAAAACGTTTTTTTTTAAACATTACTTATCTGGAGGCATAAAAATGAAGTTGGTTGTTATAGTTCTGAAACACCTTCCCATTTTAATTCTTTGGATTCACTTTCTTTTGAAACAATATATAATTCTGTGTCTCCGGTTGACTTGAACTCACTATGTAGCCCAGGCTAGCCTCACACTCACTGGATCTTCTTGCCCTAGTCAACTAGGTACTGGAATTACAGACAGACGCCATCATGCCTGCTCTCAGTCACTTTTTGCCTCAGCCATCTGTGTGTGTGTGTGTGTGTGTGTGTGTGTGTGTGTGTGTATTCGTTTGTCTGAGTGTGTCTGTGTGTGTCTGTGTGACTACAGTAGGCTCATTTGGGCATAAAGACTACCAACAACGCAGCATCTTTTAAAAGACTCAGTAGACATTTGTCTGGACTTTCAAGGTGCCCGGATAGTTTTGATGCCGGCACTGACGTTACTTTGCCAGAAGGTGTCAGCAGTGTCAACTGCTTTGTGATTGCCACTGGCCCCACAGCCAACATGGTTACTAGACTGCTCATTTGTAAGAAAACTTACATTTTAGATCAGTAAAAAATGAGTCTGGCCAACATGATCTCAAGTATACTTCTTTGTTTGCATGCAAAAAGGGGTGTGTGCAGGAGGAGTAAGTTTTATCATCGGGCGGGATTAGAATGAAAGACTGCGTGCACCTGGATCTGGCTCCTTATTTCACCCAACGTGCAAGTGATACTTAATTCTATTCAAGTCTAACAGAAATCCAAGAGGCAAGCACAAGAACCTCGCTTCAGTTCCCCAGAATCCACATTTAAAGAGCTTGGTATGGGGGTGTATGTTTGTAATCTCGTCTCTGAGGCAATTATAACTGGATCCTGGGGGCTCACTGGCCACTGTCTCAAAAAACAGTGTTGACACTTCTTGAAGAACATACCCAGTGCTCTGGCCTCTCCTGTGCAAATACACACACACACACACACAACATACCACACACATCACACACATACAATGCACACACCATATGCACATTACATATACCACATGCACACACATAAACGTTACACAAACCACACAGAGACACACTTTCACACATCACACACACATACACACACAATACACACACCATACAGTCATATACATGCAGACATACACACATGACATACACATACACACTATACAAACAACATAGACATACATATGCAATACTGCATTCAGACACAGACATATATATACCACACAGAGACACATACACACACACCACATATAGAGACACAAAAACATCACACACAGAAACATACATATATTATACACTACACATACACAACACACACAGAGACGTGCACATATTACACACTATGTACACACACACCACACATACTATACCACTACACACACGCATACACCACACACCACACCCATCACACCCCCCACACCACACACACAGAAACACACACATACTGCACCACACACATACCACCCAACCCCCCCACAGAGATACACACATACTACACACCACACACACACACACACACACACACACACACACACACACACACCTCCCTCACAATGAAGCAGAGCTGAGAAAGATGACTTCCCTTTGGTGGCTTTTCCTCCTTAGGAGAAATAAAGCACCATGAGACCTCCATGAACTTAAATGAAAGCAGCCAAAGCCATAAATCATGGCAGAGTTGGAGGCACTGATCTCCAGACTCATGCTTTAATCTCAGGCCATGCTGTTACTTTCTTTTTTTTTTTTTTTTTTTTTTAACTTGGGACCGAACCCAGGGCCTTTAGCTTGCTAGGGAAGCGCTCCACCACTGAGCTAAATCCCCAACCCCAATGCTGTTACTTTCTAACGGTGAAAGGCTTACATGATTTGAAGGAAGCTGAAGAATAGTATTTATTTAAAAAAAAAAAAGCTGTTTTGAAGGAAGCTCATCTACAATAAAATTTACTAATTCAGGTACACAATTTTCTGAGTTTTGACAAATGTCTACAGCCAGGTAACCACACCCACAACCACACCTGACACAGCCTTCTGTAACCACGCCCACAACCACACCTGACACAGCCTTCTGTAACCACGCCCACGACCACACCTGACACAGCCTTCTGTAACCACGCCCACGACCACACCTGACACAGCCTTCTGTAACCACGCCCACGACCACACCTGACACAGCCTTCTGTAACCACGCCCACGACCACACCTGACACAGCCTTCTGTAACCACGCCCACAACCACACCTGAGATGGCTTGCTGGCACTCACTGACCTTTTTGTCACTACAACTGAAGTTTTAAAAAGTTTTATTTATTGTATTTATTTCTTTACTCGTTTGTTTTTTGAAACAGGATCTCATGTAGCCCAGGCTGGCCTCAAACTTGCTGTGTAGCAGAGGCCTTGAATTTTTTAAAAATTTAATTTTTATTTTTACTTATTCACTTTACATCTAGCTCACTGGCCCCCTCCTGGTCGCCGCCTCCCACAATCCTTCCCTCATCCCCCATCCCCTTCTCTGAGCAAGTGGGAACCTCCTTGGGTATCCCCTCACTCCTGGCACTTCAAGTCTATTTTTAATTGAGAAGTGATAATTATATATCATGAAATGCAATGTGAAGCTTTGGAAACATGTACACGGTGAAATCACACTGTCATGGTTTGAATATGATTGGCCCAGGGAGTGGCACTATTTGGAGGTGTGGCCATGTTGGAGTAGTTGTGTCCCTGTGGGCGTGGGCTTTAAGACCCTCATCCTAGATGCCTGGAAGTCAGTCTTTCTAGCAGCTTTCAGATGAAGATGTAGAACTCTCGGCTCTGCCTGCACCATACCTGCCTGGATGCTGCCATGCTCCCTCCATGATGATACTGGACTGAACCTCTCTGAACCTGTAACCCAGCCCCAATTAAATGTTGTCCTTACAAGAGTTGCCTTGGCCAGGCTGGAGAGATGGCTTAATGTTTAAGAGCACTGATTACTCTTCTAGCGTTCCTGAGTTCAATTCTCAGCAACCACATGGTGGCTCACAACATCTGTAATGGGCTCTGTTCTCTGAAGAGAGCTACAGTGTACTCATAAAATAAAAAATCTTAAAAAGAAAAAAGAGCTGTCTTGGTCATGGTGTCTGTTCACTGCAGTAAAACCCTAAGACACAGACCAGTGAGCACACAGATTATCTCAAATACTACTTGTTTGTTATAAAAGCACCTAAGTCTTCCCTTTTGATATTTTGAAATAAACATCTTGGTCACCTGTTGCCATTGAACCTGGGTTGAACATGACTGTTGCAATGGTGAATCAAAGCTCCTGTGGCCATCCTTGAAGGACCTGCATGAGCTGGATGAGGTTCAACCAATTACAATTCTGTCATGGAGCAGGAGGTCTGCAGGACCCGTGAGCCCTTGTGAGCCCTCACAAGAGTCTCATGAGTCACCCATGTCCTTGGAAGTAACCCCAATACACTCACCGTCTCACCAAAGTGGACTGTGCAGACTCCTTTTTTTGGCTTCCGGTGCTCTCTCTGTCTGGGCGAGCAGCTTCCAATGGGAAGACTGCATGGTATATATCATCAATACAATGTGCAGCATAGTGCCAGAGCAGCATCCTCCTGACTGAATCTGCTGACCAATCTCGACCTTTCCTCGTCTAAACACCCCTGGTGCCTTTTGGTAGCCACTAGATATGGTCTCTCTCTCTCTCTCTCTCTCTCTCTCTCTCTCTCTCTCTCTCTCTCTCTTTAAAAGAATGATTTATTTATTATATATACAATGTTCTACCAACATGTATGCCTACAAGCCAGAAGAGGGCACCAAATCTCATTATAAATGGTTAGAAGCCACCATGCGGTTGCCGGGATTTGAACTCAGGACCTTTGGAAGAGCAGCCAGTGCTCTTGACCTCTGCGCCATCTCTCCAGTCCTAGATATGGTTTCTATGAGTTTGATTTTTTTTTAAAAAGAAGGTTTTAAATGTAAGTGAAAATCATATTATATTTGTCTTATTCAACCCAACACAATGTCTTCCAGGCTTATTTATGAATGAGAGAATGTCCTTTTTTTACTTTTTAAAAACTGAACAATAGTTCACTGTGTATACACAATACACTTCAAAAAACCTACTCCTCTGTTGATGGGTATTGTGATCATTTTCTTATCTTGTCCGCTATCATGAGATTGGGGTTATGGGTGTCTCTGACACTTAGGTTTTAATTTCCCCGGGTATAGATAGACCTAGCTTACTGGATCACATTTATGTTTCTGAAGAACTTAAAAACAGTTTACAAAAATGGCTGTTCTGGTTTACAGCGCCATTAGCAGTATGTAAGGCTCATTTTGCACCCCACCCCCACAGTGTCCTTCTTCTCAGACTGGGCTCAGTAGCGGCCTGTGGCCAGCCAGCATGCTTGGCCCCCTGCACCCGCAACACAACACTGACCCATCTTAGTTTTTTCCCCTTTTGAAGACAGGGTCTTGCTACCCCAATGTGGCCTGGAACGTGTGATCCTCCTGCCTCAGGCTCTGTAGTTCCGGGATTCAGGCGAGCACCACCACTTGTTTTCCTACGTATCAGCTACTGTAACATGCGTGAGGTGATCGCCTGTGGCTTTCATTTGGTTTTCTTTCGTGACCGAGATGGTGAACGGTTTCATCTATTCACGCTGACCATATGACTATGCTGAGAAATAGATATTCAAGCCTCTCGCTCATTTTAAAGACAGTTATTCGTGTTCTTGGTTTTTTGAGCAATAGAAGTTTCTATGTACTTGGGAAAACAGCCCCTATCTTAAAGTGTGCACCCTGTGGCTGTTTTTCACTTATAATCATTTTTTTCTGTGTAGAAGTATCTTAATTTGGTGTAATCTCATTTGATTACTTAATTTTTTTTGTTTTGTTATTTTCTGTGTATGGGTGTTTTGCTTGCATGTATGTCTGTGCACCGTGTGGGTGCCAGGAATCAAACCCAGGTCCCTTTGAAGAGCAGCCAGCGCTCTTAACCACTGAGCCATTTCTTTACCCCCTTCCCCCCACTATTTATTTTTGCTTTCTTTGCCTGTGCGTTCAGGCTTGAAAAAAATCAGTTAACGGTGAGCTGATTGGGTAATTTGCTCTATGCAGACAGAGGTCATAAGTAGTCCTGGCGCCTGAGTGCTGAAGCCTTAGGGGCTGACAGACTCAAGAACTCCAGATCCAAGCCCTTAGAGCTAGACTCACAGCCCCAGGCATTAGAAACCAGAGGCTCACAGCTCTAGGGCTCTGGATTCTGGAATCTGGACTCTGAATGCCAACGGCTTGGTGCTTGCACCAGCTAAGGAAAGCAGCCGGGAGTGCTGTAGTTCCTAAGCCTCGGGTGTTGGAGTCCTCTGCCCTCATAGGAGCTGCCGGTGTTCTCGGGCCTTAGCTCTGAGGACCTTCGCCCCATACAGTGGCTATGGTGGCAAGTTTTGAGACTTGTATGTGGGTATCCTTGACTTCAAAGTTTGGAATCTCCAGGGACCTCTTGTAGTGACCAGGGTCCGCAGTCTATCACCGACTGGTCCCGCCTTCTGGAGTCCGGACACCGCCCTTTCTCACCTCCTTATCGCTGCCATCTTTCCTCGGCTCTGCCACGTCTCTCCTGCCATCGATTCTGCTTCCTGCCGCTGTTCGGAATTCTCCTGCTACCCCTCAAGGCTGCTGCTACAACTGTCACTGCAGCAGCCACCCGTCCCACCTAGGACTCAACTGCCCCCATCACTTTCCACTTCAGAGCCAGAGTTGAGGCTGATCTGGGGCCAGTGAGAAAATTCTCACCACAAATGTCCAAGTACAAGGACCCTTCCCTTCCAGGAAGAAAAAAAAGCTGGTTTAGTTCCTGGAACAGCTGCAAGCCAAACTGTCACACAAAACTACCTGACTCCCAACTGAAAGTCCTGAACGATACACTGAGTCGATTTGAAAGTTGTTTCGCTCCACCAAATGCTCACAGTACCCTGCCTGGTTACCACTGTGCAAATCTGCCCCAATTGTTTGCAAGGTATATAACTCCCTGTTAGAGTCTGCTCAGGGTCATCTCCCCTTGAAGTGGGACACCCCCGACATGTTGGAATGATTAAACTCCTCTTGCTTTTGCATTGATCACTGCCTCCATGAGTCTCCTTCAAGAGGTCCTGGAAGAGGTTCAATTTGAACCTCTCACGTAGCCAAAGGGGATGCTATTTAAAATTTCCTGGTACTTTGGGTTTTTCAGGGTTTTTTTCCTTTGCAATTTTATTTTCTTTTATATGTACAGGTGTTTCGCTTGCACCTATGTTTATGCACCATTCGTGTATTTGCAATCCCAGCTCCTCCTCCTCCTCTTCTTCTCTTTTGCTACCGTTTTCCTCAGTCCTGTGGTAGACTGCTACCATGTGACTAAATTCCATGCTGGCTTATCTTCTTCATCCTTCTTCTCTTCACAGCCATGAGATTTACAGCTTGTTTGCCCCGGTGTTTCTCTTTTCAGCTCTAAAAAAACCAAACCAAACAAAACAAAAAAAACAACAAAAAACCTGTCCTTGAGCTTCTGTTTGAGTCTGTTCTTGTATTCATCAGTGACACTAAGAACCCGAAGAGGGGACCCTGCTTTCCCCATTGCCATATGGTGGCTTTGGCGGGACTCCCCAACATCTTCCAGCTTTAATTTTTTTAACTTATGTAGAAAACAAAGCTATTTCTGACTCCGAGGTGGCGTTCTTCTTTAGATCCTCCCAGAGCAACACCGTTTATTTGGGAATCTTCAATAATGTGGGCATTGTTTCTATACACGTTCCTCTCAGAATTTCTTTTGCTTTTAATTACTTGTGCCTTACATTTTATTGCATTGCGCCTCAGTTTCTGTTTGGCTTGTGATATCTTTTAATCCCTGCTCTTGCTTCTTTCCTAATTGTTGCTTAGGAACACAATGCTTAGCTCTCATGAATGTGCTAGCTTTTCTTCCCCCAACCATCATCCTGTGTTCACTCTCTTGAGGCAGTTGACCTGCTGTGGTAGTTCAGGCTGTAGATGTTTACCTGGGTCACATTCCTAACACACATATTGTGGGATGTAAAACCATGACAGGAAGTTTGTAAGGTAGAGCAGGTCAGGACTGGGAGACATGGTGGGCTCACCTGAGTCTTAGGTGACCTCAGCTCCCTGCCAGACTCCTGACTTGGAACAAGTGCCATGCTTCTCACATAAAAGAAACATGTCACATAGGCCCAAAACAGTGCTCTCCATGCCAACAAGGTATCTAGAGGCCTGGAGGACTTAGTCAATAAGCTTCCCTTCCCAGACATTCCTCCCTGCAAAAGTTATTTAATCTCAGGCCCACCCAGAGAAGTTGGGTATGGAATATTATACATTCATTTTCCATCATGACAATAAACTGTTTATAACCATGGACTGTCTCTTTTCATCAAGATCCACCATGGGGATCCATGAAGAAGGCATTTGCCTATAGAGCTGCCACTTAATTCTCCCATAGAAGGCTTCTCTGTGCTCCCAGCCACAACTGCCACCAAGCCTGCCTCCGTCAAGTTAAGGACACTGGTCTAACTGGGACTAGCCAGAGCTCCCCCTTCTCCCCCTGGTCCCTGGCCCCTGGCCCCTGGCTAGAGGCTGTCTCCAGCCCGAGGGCCCGGCTCCATTCTCTGCTCCTAGCAGTGCCTGGATGTCCCAGAGTCTGAGAACGCCATGCCCTGGCCTCATCACAGGCCCGGGGACCCCCAAACCGTCTCAGGTTTCCCCACATCCCAGACTGCACCTTTCCACCCCTAGAGCGGTGCCCGGAGCTTCTCTACAGCCTTGCATCTGCTCCGGCAGCAGCAGTGTTGGGTAAGTGCAGTCAAACTCCTGGCCTTCCGCCTCCCCAAGCAGCCATGCTCGGGGAGGCATCTCATCCTCCAAACATAATTATCTCCGCTTTCATCCAACAGAGGCAAATATGTATGATGCCAAGATTGGCTTGTGTTTAATCGCTTCTCTAAATGACATACTTATTTTCAGAAATAGTCACAAAACCAAACAATCAACAGTAACTATCCAAAAAAGAAAATTGTCTTTCATTAGACTTTGTGTATATAATAGTGCCAGTGAGTGGACAAACTGGCAAATGCTGCAGTATGAAGAGAGGACGTGGTCCTCACAGTCCCGCACTCTTCCTCACATGGGTGTTGACATGCAAGCTCATGTTTCTTTAGATTTTTTCATTAACTTTTATGCTTCCAAGTAGATTTATTGCTTTTTAAATATGCCTCCCTTATTGAATTCTACCAGATAATATTGTTTTTCTAGCATGGGTGCCCCACTTTAAGCTTTTAGAATTTAGAATAAGTAGGAACCAGTTGCTGGTTTCATGACGGTGTCATAGATGACTGCAGGTGTTTCCAGGTTGCAGCAAAGAAAGAGCCACGTGTTTTAATTATACACCTAACACTTTGGTAACGGAGACCAGACTGACGTTAGCAGGTTTTATTGTTTTGGGGCCAGCCACAGCAATACTGTCCCACCGCATGCCTGCTTGGGGAGGATTGCACCCATCACCCTGTGTAAACATGTTTCTATTTTTCCCTCATGCAGATTTTCAAGTCTGGGTTTCATGTTTTTCTCTTACTGATGCCAGCGTTTAGGGCAAGGCTCTCAGGTCTAGTCAGATGTGGAAGCATATACCTTTAGACCTAGCACTTGGGAAGCAGAGGGATGTCTGTTGCTGGTCTTTGCTACTTCGTGGGTTCTTCTTTTTCCCACCTGTTATCCCCCCAGTTTCACCCCCTATTGCTAGATAGGAGAAAAGAAGAATAGAAGGGGAGAGAGATAGAGATCTCTGAATCTAACTTCTTTCTTCTTTGAGCACAATTAATTAACTGCGTCCAACCCCCTTGAATGACCAACAACCATCAACCCCAGATACTGGGACCCTAGCATTTATATAATCTTCTGAAAAGTTTCCAGAATTCCAAAGTCACACAATTGTAGGAATCCTCTGCAGCTGGCAAAACCACACCTCTGCTAGAGCATGAGGTAAATCATAGTCAGCTGCTGCAGACAGTCTGAAGCAGCTCTGTGCACACCTGGGATTAAAATTAAAACACATTTTTAAAATATTTCTGTGTTTTTAAAGAAGCCAAAGTTCCAAAATAGTCACTACAGATGTCTATGAGTTCAAGGTGAGCCTGGTAGATATAGCAAGTTCCAGGACAGCGAGGGCTGCCTAGCAAGACCCTATATCAAAACTAAAAGTTTCAGTTTGGGGGTCCTAACAAACTGGACATGGCTTTCTCTCCCAGTGTGTCAACCAAAGAGACAAGTATTGGTGAAAGGCAGAGAAAGAAGATTTAGTCAACATGGTCAGTGACCCCAAGTCCTTTTTCAAAGGACTGGCATGAACTTTGGAATTTTACAGAAAATGGAAACAAAGGAGGGGTTGTGGTGTGCACAGCGGGCAGAGCCAGGGATCTGCTCAGGCCGCTCGTCTGATTGGTCATTACCCCACCTCCCCCACTCAGTTCTGCAGGAGCCTCTGGGAACCCTGTCTCTGTGATGACTTGAAGGAAACAACACAGCCCTTGATATGATCACTCCTGTTCCAGGGGTCTCACCATGGAGGGTAATGCCCTTACTGGGGAGTGAACGGTCCTGTGAAACCCATTGTTGACAGTTGGAAAGATTTACTCAGGCCCTGCAGCTCCTGGAATGCAATGTGACTGCAAAAGAGAGGGGGCAGGGATAAGACAGTCAAGGAGAGCAGGACAAAGCTGGGCAGGGGAGACACTAAGTGAGTGAGGGCAATGACTGCTGTCTTTCCTTCATCTCCTTTCCCCGCTCATTATGATAGCATGACACCATTTCCTCTTTGGAGAAATACTGTGGTGGTTTGAGTAGGCATGGCCCCCATAGACTCCTGTGTTTGAATGCTTGGCCCTTAGGGAGTGGTGCAATTGGGAGAGGTGGCCTTGGTGGAAGGGAATGTGTCATTGTGGAGGCAGACTTGAGGTCTCAGAAGCTCACGTCAGTCCCCTTTGGCTGCCTGCAGATGAAGATGTAGAACTCTCAGCTCCTTCTCCATGACCACGTCTGCCTGCAGGCTGCCATGTCTCCCACAACAGGGATAAAGGACTGAACCTCTGAAACTGTAAGCCAGCCTTAATTAAATCTTGTCTGTTAGAGGAAATGCCGTGGTCATGGAGTCTCTTCACATCAATGAAACCCTGACTAGGCAACAGAGCACAGAATGCTTAAGAACTTCTTCATTTTTACTTATGTGCGTGTTTGTGTGTGTGCTGTGTAAGTTTGTGTGCACCACATGCATGCAGGTATTCTCAGAGGCCAGAGGGTGTCCGGTGTCCTGAAGTTGAATTACAGATGAGGGAGCCATGAGTGGCCTGGCGTGATAGCTGGGAACTGAACCCAGGTCCTCTGTACGAGCAGTATATGTTCTTAACTGCTGAACTCTCCAGCCTCCATAAAAACTTTCATCCCTCAAAAACCTCTCTCTCTACTCCTCTGCAGTCTTGCGGTTGTTGACCACCAGTTAGTTCTTTATCACTGTTCAATTGTCTTTGAATACGTCAGTCATACATATGTAATGTGTCAGTCATACATATGTAATGTACTAGTCATACATATGTAATGTGTCAATCATACATAAGTAACATTAACATCTGGGGGATTTGTTCTGAGACATGTGTGTATCTGTGCCTGAGTATGTTTGTGTTATCACTGTGTGTCTCTCTGGGTGTATGTATGTATCTCTGTGTGTGTCTGTATTTGTCTGTGTATATATGTGTGTGTCTGTATTTGTCTGTGTATATATGTATGTATCTTGCTTTGCTTATCTGCCTCTCTCTGTCTTTCCCTGTGTGTGTCTCTGTATCTCTGTTTCTGTGTCTCCATCTCTGTCTCTCTGTCTGTCTCTGTCTGTCTCTGTCTCTCTGTCTCTCTCTCTGTCTCTGTCTCTCTCTCTGTCTCTCTCTCTCTCTCTCTCTCTGTCTCTCTGATACTGGGGACTAGACACAGTAGTAAAAGTGTTCTATTACTGGGGTTGGGGATTTAGCTCAGTGGTAGAGCGCTTGCCTAGGAAGCGCAAGGCCCTGGGTTCGGTCCCCAGCTCCGAAAAAAAGAACCAAAAAAAAAAAAAAGTGTTCTATTACTGGGCTACATCCTTTGCCCTTTAAAACTTGCTTCATTCACACAGAATAATGTCTTTTCAACTCACCCAAGTGGTGAATTTCAAGATGTTTCAACATTCCCTTGCTTCCTGGCCTCTTTAGTTAGGCACTCATTCCAACTTAAACACAGAACCCTAGAAATTCAAAACTAGGACCCACATATGGGAGAGAATATATAGCATTTGTCTTTCTGGGCCTACGTTACCTTACTCTATCCATTTTCCTGGCGACTTTATAATTTCCTCTTCCTTTAGTGATGAAGAAGATCCCGGTGAGTATATGTATTGTGTTTTCATCGTCCACTTGTTAGCTGGAGAAGCCGACTCTTTCTTAGTTATTGTGACTAGGCCAGTTCTGAACACAGATGTGTGAGCATCGCTGTTGTAGGATAGAGCTCTGCATGTGTATGCCCAGGGATGGTAGAGCCGAGTCATATGGTACTTTCATTTTTAGCTTTAAAAAAAATTTAAAATTAAAAAATATTCATTGCTTTTTTTGTCAATTTCATTCACATCATGCGCCCCAACCTCACTCATCTCCCTGCCCCTTCATATCTCTCTTCTGCCCTTCTGACCTCTCTCCCCAAAATAAAATAAAAAATGAAAATGAAAATGAAAATGAATCAGCAGCAACAACAGCAGGACGATCTCGCTGTGGAGGCTGAGGTGTGTCTAGGTGTGTTCACAGTGCACCCATTTGCCCAAACAGCTTCTCCTGCAAGTGTTCATTGCAACTCGTCATTGGTGTGGTTCAAGGTGTGATCTGTTACACTATCAATGCTGGAGCCTCACCTGGACTCCTCTTCATATCCTATTGTTGCCCTGTGTCATTGAGATTCTGCAGCTTTAGATCTGAGCTCCAGCAGGTTAAGATGGGGCGAATGTTGGGATGGGCCAGTTCGGAACCCTGGATCTGGGTCTGGGTAGAAACTGAGTGAGTCAGCCAGCCAGCGTCCTACAGCAGTGCGGCCCGGGTGAGCTGTCCTGCCTTGCCCGGGTGAGCTGTGGGGCCAGTTCTCCACAGCAGTGCGGCCTAGGTGAGCTGTCCTGCCTTGCCCAGGTGAGCTGTGGGGCCAGCGTCCTACAGCAGTGCGGCCCAGGTGAGCTGTCCTGCCTTGCCCGGGTGAGGTGTGGGGCCAGCGTCCCACAGCAGTGCGGCCTGGGTGAGCTGTCCTGCCTTGCCCAGCTGAGCTGTGGGGCCAGCGTCCTACAGCAGTGCGGCCTGGGTGAGCTGTCCTGCCTTGCCCAGCTGAGCTGTGGGGCCAGTTCTCCCACTTTCATGCCCTCATGGCTGGCTCTGTTCTGTCACCAGGGTCAGCTGCCTAGGCAAGGTTTGGGGGCTGCTCTCTGAGTTGCTGCAGCCAGAATGGGGTGGAAACTTGGAGGGCATGATGGGGTAATTTCAGCTTTTTGAAAAAGTTCCAGATTGATTTCCACAGTGGCTACACCAGTTTTGTTCCCACAGTCAGTAAAGGTCCTGCTTCCCCCATGTCCCATCAGCATTTGTTGTGATTAGTTTTCTTTTAAATATTTGTTTGTTTGTTTATTTAAGGCATGGTCTTACTTTATAGCCCTAGCTGTCCTAGAACTTACCATGCCACCACTCTACTCTTGAACTCATAGATCTGCCTGCCTCTGCTTCCTGGATGCTGAGGCTAAAGGCATTTGCCACTCCCAGCCTGGGATCGGGTTTTCTTGTTAAGAGCTATTCTGACTATGGATGGAACAATGAGATGGAATCTCAGAGTAGTTGAGATTTACTTTTACATTGAAATCTACATTTGATGTTAACTCTCTCTCTCTCTCTCTCTCTCTCTCTCTCTCTCTCTCTCTCTCTCTCTCTCTCTCCCCCTATGTCCGTGTGTATCTGTGTGTGTCTCTGTGTATGTGTGTGTGTGTCCGTGTGTGGTATTTGTGTGCCCATGTGTGTCCATGTCTGTGTGTGTGTGTGTGTGTGTGTCCCCACTTAGAGGCCTGAGGTTAATTCTTGTTTGCTCTCTGTCTTATTCATTGAGGCAGGATCTCTCAGTCAGACTCACAGATATGACTAGTTTCGCTAGCCAGTTTGCCCTGGGGATCCCCTGACTTCATCTGGCACTACATACAGAATATCGTGTCTATTTAGTGGTTACATGGGTGCTGGGGATCCAAACTGAAACTCAGAGATCTGCCTGTCCCCCAGCCCCACCTCCCTGTGCTAGGATTAAAGGTATGAACACACATGAACTCACAGCAGCCAAGGTTATCCGCTCTAATCAGGCATTTGACATGAATGGGGGAGGGGGCCACACCCTCACACCCCTCCCCAAGCAGATATGGGCAGTTGATGGTTAACAATTAGTGACAAACAGCCCCAGAGAAGGCAATGACTGAGGTGGAGCCAAACACATAATAGAGATCTCAGGGAGTTAGGACAGTGAGCAAAGCCAGGCTGACAGAGGCACTGTATAGTGCAACCATAGTAGACTGCCCAAGGAAGCCCTGGGGGCTTACATATTATTCTGAGACATTTTGGTGGGATCTTTCCTTTGTATTGTCATTTTCAAGTGAGAATGAATGCTATTGTATTTTGGAAGAATGCAACTTTGTTTTGATTTTGCAGGTGCTTACAGCTAAGAGTTTGCCTGGAGTCTCAGAGAACACTTTGACCTTGAACTTTGGAATAATTTTAAAACCATTAAGGGGATGGAGAGATGGCTCAGTGGTTAAGAGCTATGCACTGTTCTTGCAGAGGACCAGAGTTCAGTTCAGTTCCCAGCACCCATTTGGGGCTTACAACTGCCTGTAACTCCAGCCCCAAGAGATTCAGTGCACTTGTCTGCCCTCCAAGGAAGTGGTGTGTGTGTGTGTGTGTGTGTGTGTGTGTGTGTGTGTGTGTGTGTGTGTGTTCTCATGATAGGCCAGGTAATGGGTATGCTAGATCCATAAATGTCATTATCACCAATCTGTGAAGTAGAGAAAGGAAGGTCCATGATCAATACCCCATGTCCCTTTGCACTTGTGTTCTCAGATCTGATATTCACTGCCAATTGTTTAGGAGAACAACTTTTAAAGTGGTTCCAGTGAGCCTTATTAGCAACAGCAGCCTTGGCTCCTGTTTAATGCTTCCATTAAAAGTTTGCAGACCCCTAGAGAGGTGGACAAATGAACGCAGCCTTCCTGTGAGCTACAACCTTCCACAGGGACACAACAGAGTATCCATTTCCAATGGGATTGCAGGGATGCTAATAAGCTCTTGTTTGAAAGATATTTTCTATTTCCAAACATCTTTCTTCACCATTAACACATCTGATCTTTTTTCTATAAGCCTCGCAGTGCTCTTGCGCAGTGGAAATGGGGGCTCTGGGCATGAAACAATGGAGAGAACATCTGTAGGAAAATCCTGTGCATAACAGCCAGCTGTGCCATTAACCAATCACAAATCTTGGAGCAAGTTATAGCACCTCTCTAAGTGTAATCCTTTCGCATAAAAGTTGGATCAGATGGGGGCTGAAACTACACAGAACTGCAAGATTATTTGATCTTGTCCTGCTCAAGGTTACAAAGGTTACCTATGGTAGAACAGTGGTAAGAATTCGGGCTGATGGTGCAGTCATTCTCTCCTGTTGTGCAACTGTTTTCTCTAAATAGATACATTCCCTCTTGGAAAGAGGAAGTAAGCTAATAACCACACAGGAAACAAAGGAAGCAAAAGAGAGCCAGGAAGTAAATGAAGTTTACAGGTCTCAAATCGCTAATGAAAACTACAGGAGTCTCAAAGTCCCTCTCTGAGATTGTATAGGTGGGAACAGTTGCTGGGCAAAAGATAGCATGGATAGCTGAGCTGACTGCAGGATATGTAGGGAGCTGCAAGGGTGTAGCTTTTGTGAGTTATTGCCCATGCTGGGTGGTCTTCTGGTGATGTAGCTACCCTTGAGTCATCTATGTTCCTGTAAGTAACCCTCAACCTTACTCCTTAAGAAACCACAGTAGCAGGATATGGTGGCACACATTTTTAATCCTAACACTTGGGAGGCAGAGGTAGGTGGAACTCAGTGAGTTTGAGGCTAGCCTGGTCTACAAAGGTGAGTTTCAGGGCTGTTTGTTATACAGAGAGCTCTCTCCACCTCTAAAGAAATAACAATAAACTCACTGCTTTAATAAGCTTCACATAGGTTAAACTGTTTTTAGTTTTTTGTTTACTGATTATTATTGTGTGTATGGGCACATGAATGTTGTATGTAAGAGTGTATGCATGTCATGTGCATATGTGGAAATCAGAGGAAAACTCCTGGAAGTCAGTTCTTTTTCTGGTATGGAATCCAAGGATTAAACTCAGGTCATTAGGTTTGGATGAGTAACAGAGCAAGCACCTTGCCCCCTGAGCCATGTCACCATCCAGAACTGTTCCTTCAGTATATTCCATTAGTGCCCTGTCTGTGGTGAAGAGCTGTATTCATGTCTCTCCAGGAAGTCATGTAGCATCTCATCACATTCTAAGTACCTGTGAACCCTTCCACAAGAAGTCTTTTCTCTAGAACAGCGATTCTCAACCTGTGGGCCACCACCCACTTGAGGGTTGAATGATCCTTCCACGGGAGTCACACATCAGACCTCCGCATCTCAGATATTTACACTGTGATTCATGACAGCAGCTCGCTTATGGTTACAGCAACAACGAGAATAATTTTATGGTTGGAGTCACCACAAAAAGAAAGAGAAGGGCAATAAAGAGATACCCTCTTCACCTTTCACCCTTTACCACTGGTGGCAGGCAGGAGACCTGGCCCTGAGGTCATGACAGCAGGAGAGCTGGCCCTGTCCCTCACTATCTACAACACTCAGGAAAGCTGATCCTGCACTTCACTTAGGCAGTATAGCTAATCCTGGTTGTGGGGGCTCAGGCAAACTGGCCCTAAGGGCTTGTGGGAGAGCTGGCCCTGCCACTTGTGTACTGTGTGGTGACATGGGTGAGAGTGAGGGAGAGATGCCTTCTCTTGCCCTTTGCCACCTACAGCAAACAGGTGAGCAAGCCCTGCCCCTCACCTACTGCAGAATTTGGGAGAGTGGGCCCTGCACCTCACATGAGCAGCATAGTAGAGCTGGCCCTGGATGTGGGAGTTGCAAGTGAGCCAGCCCCAAGTGCATGAGTGTGGGAGAGCTGGCCCTGTCTCATGCCTGCTGTGTGGTGGCTTTGGCAAATAAGAAATCCTCTCCCCTCACTTTTGCCCTCACCATCTGTGGTATATGTGAGAGCTGGCCACACCGAGGTTATGACAGCAGGGGGCTGTCCCTGCCCAGACCCTGCACTTTGCCTGGGTGGCACAGTCGAGCTGGCCCTGATGGTATGGGTGCATATGAGCCAGCCCAAGAGCATGAGAGTGGCAGAGCTGCCTCTTGTCTCTGCCCCTTGTTGGCAGTGGCATTGGGTGGGCCAGCTGGGACAGAGCTCATCCCAGGGCTTTGAATTGGCCCACCATCATCAATGACTGCTGGAGTGCATAAAGGGGCCTGTCCTACAGATTCAAAACTACAGGATCTTCATGACACAGGGCAACCACAATAGAATATCGATAGGAGTACAGTGAGGTTCCAGTATTGATAGAGTAGCAGAAGCCAGAGGCCTCATACCAGACCAATGACTCATTTGCAATGAACATTTGCAAGCAAGGAAGTATGGACAAAGGGTATACTGTGGGACACACTGTAACTTTCACAGTGATATTTCCCCCTTCTGTTGATGGGGGGAGGTTGCAAGGGTGGAGGATGGGTATGATGGGATGGGGAGATGGCTAGGTTTCGGATGCATGGTGTGACATTCACAAAGAACCAATAAAAAGTTAAAATATAATCTTTTTTTTTTTTTTTTTTTTTTTTTTTTTTGGAGCTGGGGACCGAACCAGGGCCTTGCCTTCCTAGGCAAGCGCTCTACCACTGAGCTAAATCCCAACCTAAAATATAATCTTAAAGAGAGAGAAAGAGAGAGACAGACAGAGAGAAAGAGAGACAGACAGACAGACAGAGACAGACAGAGAGAGGGGGAGACACAGAGAGAGAGAGACAGAGAGAGAGAGACAGACAGAGACAGAGACAGAGACAGACAGAGAGAGGGGGAGACGCACACACACACAGAGATCGAGAGAGAGAGAGAGAGAGAGAGAGAGAGAGAGAGAGAGAGAGAGAATGTTAGGGGTTAAGTGAGTTTAGATGGTGGATTAAAAACAAGCAAGCAAGCAGACAAAAACCTCATCCATAATGAAACATTTATATATAAATAAAATATAGACCATACAATCTGACCACATGGAATAAGCCAGGGTATACATCATGGAAATCTTGGCAAAAAAAGCCAATACACTTTTTAGAACATTTTAGGGATGGAATAAAATTTGGTAATCTTCATTCAACCTTGACTTCTCTTAAAGGCTGCTCTTTAAAAAAGTGAGATAAAATTAAGTGTGACTCCATAAGCAGGGCTAACCTAAGAAAGATAACACATGGAAAAGCACAGGGAGTTACTGTGACTTATCCAGGACATCACTGTGTGACTTATCCAGGGCATCGCTGTGACCCCATGGCTTCAAGGTTAAAGTTAGAACAAGCACTTGGGAAGCAGAGGTAGGTGGATCTCTGAGTTTGAGGCCAGCCTGGTCTACCTAGAGAATTCCAGGACAGCCAGGGCTACACAGAGAAAGCCCCATCTTGAAAACAAAACAAAAAACCACCACCAACAAAAAATAGCATTTAATTAAAAAAAATGAGAACTGTTATCCTTTCATATATGCAAATGCATTTACTTTTATCTTATTAATCTTTAATTATTATAATAACTACTTTTAAGCCTTTGGTAAAAAAAAAATTGTCAATTGGTTATTGAGGGGAACTCTCCGTTAGCCCACAGGTCAGTGATAAACGTCTACGTGGCTCAATCTAAAGCCTGTTTTACATCTGAAATCACTTTATACTCCGAAAGATACTGTCGTGCTAGGAAATGTTTGTGAACCCCGAAAAGACCACCAAGGAGCCAATTCCAATGCAATTGATTTAGGGTCTCTTTATTCAGGCTTGGGCTACATCACCATCTCTGACATAGGAGAATAGAAGGGGGTCCTGAGCCCAGTTTCAGACAAGCATTTATAGAGGCAAGAAGGGTTGTCTAGCCTGGTACACATCTGACTGCGGGGCCATTACGGTCTTTAACGTAATTAGCCATAAACTTAACTTCCGTTTGCCTCCTGATTGGTGGTTGTTAGAAAGTAAAGTGTCAGGGGTGGACTTTTTTCTTTTTTTTTTCTTTTTTTTTTTTTTTTCGGGGCTGGGGATTGAACCCAGGACCTTGCGCTTTCTAGGCAAGCGCTCTACCACTGAGCCAAATCCCCAACCCCAGGGGTGGACTTATAACCTGGGAATGCAGCTCTGTTGGGAAATAACCTGGAAATTGTTGCTAGACGCAGGTCTTGTTGGGGGGTAACCTGGAAACTGGTGCTAAGTACCAGCCTGTTCGTTAACTCGAGTTCAACCTTAGGTCAGGTTCTCTAAGATGGAGTCTGAACCCAAAAGATTTGGTCTCTCAATACCAGCCTTCCCCATCTCTTCTAAATCTTTCATGGAGTCATAATTTCTGTAGAAATCTACATGAACCTTTCTTGGTTCAGCTAAGTCAAGCTTATAGGAAGCTGCGACTTTTAGGGCTACAGTGAACGTGCTAGAAGACCATGCATCTGAGGTTTCAGCAGAGCTGGAAGTCACGGTGGTAAATGTTCTCTACATCAAGAGCCTCGCCTTTGGAAAATTTAACATTACTGCTTCCTTAGGGCTGGCGTTTATTGGTTGTCTTTTCTCTTGCAAGTTGTTGAGGATTTTCCATTTTTGTGTGTTTGTGTTAAGTAATTTTAGTTTGTATCCTAGAGATATTGTGTTGAGTCTTGTCAACACTATGGAGAATGCCAGTTTGGCTTGTTTGCTTGAGTAATCCCTTCTCACCTGCCTTGTGTGAGATATGACGCCACTGCCTGATTCCTTTTCAAAGGCTTTACAGTGACATTTGGATCTGCCCTGTGTGTGGAGCACCTCTGTGCCAGTCCAGGACCTGGCTGGTGATGGTTTATGTCAGGCCTCAGTTCCCAGAGCCTTTGCTAGGTTGCTTCAAGTTCTCCCACTGCACAGGTTTAAGGATTCATTCCCCAGCTGCCTCTGCAGTGATTTTCTCTGCACAATCTGGTATGTAGGTGCCTCATTTCCTGGTCCTCTACAAGATGGAACTTTTAGCTTCTCTATGCTCTCACAAATTTCCCTCCTCTGCATCTGTCTTGGAGCTAGGGGTTAAAATTAGAGAAAAGAATACTGTGAAGGTCCTTTCATCCCTTTCTTTCTTTTTTTTTTTTTTAAAGATTTATTCATTTATTATATATAAGTACACTGTAGCTGTCTTCAGATACACCAGAAGAGGGCATCAGATCTCTTTACAGATGGTTGTGAGCCACCATGTGGTTGCTGGGAATTGAACTCAGGACCTCTGGAAGAGTAGTCGGGTGCTCTTAACCGCTGAGCCATCTCTCCAGCCCACTTTCATCCCTTTCTTAATTCTTTTTTTTAATTAAATGAAAGTCAGAAGAGGGCATTGGATCCTCTGGAACTGAAGTTATGGATGGTTGTGAACTGCCATGTGCAAACACTGAATATCCAAACACACCAGAAAAGCAAGATCTAGATTTAAAATCACATTTGATCATGATGCTGGAGGACTTTAAAAAAGACATGAAGAACTCCCTTAGAGAAATGCAGGAAAACATAAATAAACCTATAAAGCCTATAGAGAGGAATCACAAAAATCCCTGAAAGAATTCCAGGAAAATACAATCAAACAGGTGAAGGAATTAAAAATGGAGAAAGAAGCAATAAAGAAAGCACAAAGGGAAACAACCCTGGATATAGAAAACCAAAGGAAGAGACAAGGAGCCGCAGATACAAGCATCACCAACAGAATACAAGAGATAGAAGAGAGAATCTCAGGAGCAGAAGATTCCATAGAAATCATCGACACAATGGTCAAAGATAATGTAAAATGGAAAAAGCTACTGGTCCAAAACATACAGGAAATCCAAGACTCAATGAGAAGATTAAACCTAAGGATAATAGGTATAGAAGAGAGTGAAGACTCCCAGCTCAAAGGACCAGTAAGTATCTTCAACAAAATCATAGAAGAAAACTTCCCTAACCTAAAGAAAGAGATGTCCATAAACATACAAGAAGCCTACAGAACTCCAAATAGATTGGACCAGAAAAGAAAATCCTCCAGTCACATAATAGTCAAAACACCAAATACACAAAATAAAGAAAGAATATTAAAAGCAGTAAGGGAAAAAGGTCAAGTAACATATGAAGGCAGACCTATCAGAATCACACCAGACTTCTCACCTGAGACTATGAAAGCCAGAAGATCCTGGACAGATGTCATACAGACCCTAAGAGAACACAATGCCAGCCCAGGTTACTGTATCCTGCAAAACTCTCAATTAACATAGATGGAGAAACCAAGATATTCCATGACAAAACTAAATTTACACAATATCTTTCTACAAATCCAGCCCTACAAAGGATAATAAATGGTAAAGCCCAACATAAGGAGGCAAGCTACACCCTAGAAAAAGCAAGAAACGAATCGTCTTGGCAACAAAACAAAGAGAAGAAAAGCACACAAACATAACCTCACATCCAAATATGAATATAACAGGAAGCAATAATCACTATTCCTTAATATCTCTCAACATCAATGGTCTCAATTCCCCAATAAAAAGACATAGATTAACAAACTGGATACGCAATGAGGACCCTGCATTCTGCTGCCTACAGGAAACACACCTCAGAGACAAAGACAGACACTACCTCAGAGTGAAAGGCTGGAAAACAACTTTCCAAGCAAATGGTCTGAAGACGCAAGCTGGAGTAGCCATTCTAATATCAAATAAAATCGATTTTCAACTAAAAGTCATCAAAAAAGATAAGGAAGGATGCTTCATATTCATCAAAGGAAAAATCCACCAAGATGAACTCTCAATCCTAAATATCTATGCTCCAAATACAAGGGCACCTACATACAAAAAAGAAACCTTACTAAAGCTCAAAGCACACATTGCACCTCACACAATAATAGTAGGAGATTTCAACACCCCACTCTCATCAATGGACAGATCATGGGAACAGAAATTAAACAGAGACATAGACAGACTAAGAGAAGTCATGAACCAAATGGACTTAACAGATATTTATAGAACATTCTATCCTAAAACAAAAAGATATACCTTCTTCTCACCACCTCATGGTACTTTCTCCAAAATTGACCATATAATAGGTTATAAAACAGGCCTCAACAGATACAGAAAGATATAAATAATCCCAAGCATCCTATCAGACCACCATGGGCTAAAGCTGGTCTTCAATAACAATAAGGGAAGAACGCCCACATATACTTGGAAGTTGAACAATGCTCTACTCAATGATAACCTGGTCAAGGGAGAAATAAAGAAAGAAATTAAAGACTTCTTAGAATTTAATGAAAATGAAGGTACAACATACCCAAACTTATGGGACACAATGAAAGCTGTGCTAAGAGGAAAACTCGTAGCTCTGAGTGCCTGCAGAAAGAAACAGGAGAGAGCATATATCAGCAGCTTGACAGCACACCTAAAAGCTCTAGAACAAAAAGAAGCAAATACACCCAGGAGGAGTAGAAGGCAGGAAATAATCAAACTCAGAGCTGAAATCAACCAAGTAGAAACAAAAAGGACCATACAAAGAATCAACAGAACCAAAAGTTGGTTCTTTGAGAAAATCAACAAGATAGATAAACCCTTAGCCAGACTAACGAGAGGACACAGAGAGTGTGTCCAAATTAACAAAATCAGAAATGAAAAGGGAGACATAACTACAGAATCAGAGGAAATTAAAAAAATCATCAGATCCTACTACAAAAGCCTCTATTCAACAAAACTTGAAAATCTGCAGGAAATGGACAATTTCCTAGACAGATACCAGGTACTGAAGTTAAATCAGGAACACATAAACCATTTGAACAACCCCATAACTCCTAACGAAATAGAAGCAGTCATTAAAGGTCTCCCAACCAAAAAGAGCCCAGGTCCAGACGGGTTCAGTGCGGAATCATCTGAAAGCAAGGAATCTTAACAGAGAAAATGCCTCCATTTTCATAATTATCGATTGATGGGGGATGGGCCAAGACCATTTTGGGTGGGGGTCATCCCTGGGCTGGTGGTCCCTTAGTCCTGTGTAAAAGCAGACTGAGCAAGCCATGTGCAGGTCAGGAAACAGCACTCCTTCATGGCCTCTGCATCAGCTCCTGCCTTCAGGCTCCTGCCCTGTTTGAATTCCTGTCCTGACTTCCTTTGATGATGAGCAGCAATTTGAAAGTGTGAGCTGAAAGCCCTTTCCTCCCTAACTTGCTTTTCTGTCATGGAATTTCATCACAGCACTAGTAATCCTAGTTAAGCCACTGCTCTTCCAGAGAACTGGAGTTCAGTCCCCGGCATCTACATCAGGTGGCTCATAACCACCTGTCACTCCAGCTCTAGGGGACAGGATATTCCTCTCTGGCCTCTGTGGGCAAACGCATGTTTTACTCACACAGATGCACATATAAATACACAGAAATAAAACAAATACAAATAAATCTCATAAAAGAGGGTTGTTTTTCTCTTACAAAATGTTGATGCCTGAACTTAGACTTCTTATAACACACACACACACACACACACACACACACACACACACACACACACACACACACGCAAAGATAAAAAACAAAAGTAGTCTTGAAGTCAGCGAGAATGAAGCCACTTAGCTAGACCTGATGGCTACATTCACTCTCAAGATGTAATTCACATCTAACACCGAGCGGATTCCGGGGGTTGTATCCAGGGTCTCACACATGGTAGACTAAGTGCTCCATCACGGAGTACCGTCCCATCTTTCCTCTTGCTTCCAATTTTGAAGGCTCTCGCTTGCCTTGAACTCACTCTGCAGCCCAGGTTCGCTTTGAACTTACTCTCTCGTTGTCTCAAACAGCTAAGTCCCAGACCTACGTCACCAGGTCCAACATACATTCATTGTTTTATTTTTTTAACTACTGAGTTTTTAAATATTTGTCTATTTACTTACCTCATGTATGTGGGTGTCTTACCTTCATGTATGTCTCTGTGCTGTGTATGCCCAGTGCCAACAGAGGCATCAGTTCCTCTGGAGTTAAGACAGCTGTCAGCTGCCGTGTGTACACTGGGAATCAAACTCAGGTCCTCTAGAAGAGCAGCCACTTCCCTTAACTGTTAAGCCATCTCCTCAGCCCCTTTACTCACCACTTTAAAGTGTACAATCCAGCTGCCAGGCAGTGGTGTTACATGTCTTTATTGCCAGCATTTGGGAGGTCTCTGAGTTTGAGGCCAGTCTGGTCTACAGAGTGAGTTCTGGGACAGCCAGGACTACACAAAGAAACAAACAACAGAGGTACAACTCAGTGGGGCTTTGTGTGTGTGTGTGTGTGTGTGTGTGTGTGTGTGTGTGTGTGTGTGCGCGCAGGGGGATTTCCTCTAATTATTCTATCGACTAATAAAGACAACAAGAAGCTAATCGCTGGACAAAGATAAGGAGGCAAAGGAGGCAATATTTTCTGGCCCAAGAGAGGAAAAGGGGACATGGGAGAAAGGAACGGCCTTTTTTTAAATGAGTTGGAAAGTAAAGGACATGCAGGATGTAGGCCGGGGAATTGTCAGACCCTGTGACAGCTTCCACCACTGGAAGAATTTTCAACATAGAATAGACGACGAGTTTACGACAAAAGATTCCATGCCCTGCAGTTGTGTCATTCTGGTTAATTTTAAAATTAAGATTGTCTGGTGTTTTCCATTCACAGCAATCCAGGTGGGCAAGTGAGAGGGTGCAGCTGTGTGGCAGCTGTGGCATGGGCAGAGCCAAGCCGCAGGGGGGTACAGTTGGTTGAACACCAGCGGTAGCTCTGGGCGTTCACAGGAGGGATACCTGCTGGGCAGCTTAGTAAAGCCAGCCAGAGAAATAAGCACCTATTACAGTCTCAGGCTGTTGCACTGGGCAAGGAACAGACAGAGGCCAGAGATGCCGGCAGGCATGAAGCCAGAACAAGCATGGGTTCTTTTAAAATTACACACTACATGTGTATACACCTTTCTGTAGCTTTGTCAGTAGCTCCAGAACAATTTCTTCACTCCCCAAAGATACCTTGTATCTGTTACCTGCCATTATCCTTTCTGTTCTCTTAAACTGGCAACACTAATCTGCTTTTGCCCTGTGCATTAGCCTGTTCTGGGTATTTCATAACTGGTTTTGTATCTGTTTCCTTTGTTTGCTTTCAGGTTTCATTCATGTAGTGTGTGACATGTATCAGTACTTCATTCCTTTTTAACGACTGAAGTATATTCCATTGAATGGATATACCACATTCATTTGTCTATTTAGTACAACTATTGGACATTTGGGCTGTTTCTACTTAGTAGGTATTGTGGTTAAAGAGCTAGGAAAGCCAGCCATAAAAACAATGTATATGGAAATACACTTTTATTCATCGGGGATATATACCTGGATATGGGATCACTGGATTTTATAGACCAGTCTCCACTAACATTTTGAAGAATAGCCAGACTGTTTTTACAAAGTGCCACTCTGTCACCCACTAAAAGTGTATAAGGATTCTATTCTCCACGTTGTTACCAACACACTTGCCTATCTGCATCATTTGCTTTTCTTTTCTTTTTTTTTTCTCCAGGGCTGGGGACTGAACCCAGGACCTTGCGCTTCCTAGGTAAGTGCTCTACCACTGAGCCAAATCCCCAACCCCATCATTTGCTTTTCTATTGAGGTGATAAAACACCATGACTACGGAAACTTAAAGGGGAAAGAGTTTCTTTAGATTTGCAGTTCCAGGGGGTTAGAATCCACAATGCTGGAGCGAAGGCTTAGCCATAGCATGTGGAGGGCTCACATCTTGAACTGCAAGCAGGAAACAGAGAACAAATCCAAAACATATGAGTCTTTCAATTCCCAGAGCTCACCTCCAGTGACACACTTCCTAAGCCTTGCTAAAACAGAGCCACCAACTGGGGACCCAGGTTCAAATGTCTGAGTCTGTGGAGCACGTTAACCATTCAAACCCTCACACCATCTGTCTTTTTAGTATAGCCATGCTTGTGAAGATAAAATGGTATCTCATGGTTTTAATATGCATATCCTCGGTGCTGCTCGATGTTTGAACATGCTTATTGGTCACTCACATATCTTCTTTAAAGAAATACCAATTCAAAACGTCGTGCTCATTTATTTATATTTATGTATTCACATGGTGCTAGGGACCCAACCCAGCGCTTCAGGAATATAAAACAAATACTCTACCAACTGAGTTATATTCCTGGACCTTAATTTTTAAGTCGGTTGCTTATCTTTTGTTACTGAATCATCACACAGTTTGTACACAGTCTGGTTGATATGAACCATTTTTAGATAAAAAGATTAGAGGCTGATGAGATGGATCAGTTAAAGTTTCCTTAAAAGAACCAAGGCTGAAAACCTAAGTTTGATCTCCAGGATCAACTAAAAGGAGACAACTAATTTCTGAAAGTTGTCCTTTGAACTCTGCACATGCTAAATTCATTTGACCTATGATACAATTAAATATAAAATCTCTTTGTTGGTATTTAGCTTAGACAACCCATCTAAGGTGACCCTGGGATGTGGAGTTCTCTTTGCTGTGTTAGGACCCTTCTTGCGTTTCATGCCTTTTGGCATTTGCTTGAGGAAATTGGGAGCCCAAGACATGGCACATCAACATTTGTAATTGTTGTATCTCCTGGATGAATAGCTTCTGCCTTTGTATGTGAGTCGGCATTTTCTGCTTAACAGCTTTCGGCATTGTTTACTGCTTTTGTAACTTCGATATCTTGACTATGGTATTTCACAAGTAAGAGGAAAGACTCGACTATACTGTGCAATGTAGCACTTAGTCTACCATGTGTGAGACCCTGGATACAACCCCCAGAATCCTTTCGGTGTTAGATGTGAATTACATCTTGAGAGTGAATGTAGCCAATTTATAATGAGTATTTCACTCTGGCCGTGCAAAGAGTTTGTTAGTTGAGATGAAGGAGTACAGGTGAGAAGGGCTTTGGGGCTCAGTCTGTAGAGGGGTGACTTGGATAGTGTCTTAGGACACTGATCCCTTTTCTGAGTACAGTGACCAAGAAGGCTGACACGCTGGCGCTGTCCATGGTGCTGACCCCAGGGCTTTCCTTCTTATAAACCCCCTCTTGGATTGGCTTTCCCTAGGGGCTCTTACTCTTCTGCTGGTCCTGTGAGCTGTCATCCTGAAGCCCTAGCCCCAAGGCAGTCTCTCAGTGATTACCTGTCTCTGATGCAAGAGCTCCCAGAGTTTTAATAACTCCCACCGCTCCTCTGCCCTCAGCAGCCTTGAGCCCATCTTCACTCCAAGAATTAAGACTAACTTTTGTTCCCAGAAGAATTGAGCTTCTTACGGATAATCCTCCATGTTCTGGCCTGAGAGACGGACAGAGAGAGTGGAGCGGTAGGAGAAAGATGGGTAGAAGATGAAGGCTCTGAGTCTCCCTGGCCATTTGGGCTGGAGGTAGGTGGTGACTTCAGGGTCCTTCCCATGGCCAAGTCATGGCTGAGAGACTCCAGATAAAACCCGTTGTGAGACCAGCACAGGGCAGAGGGAAGGTATGGTGAAGTCACTGGTCAAGAATCCTGGAGGAAGGAGATTTGGAGAACAGTTAGTTTTATTTGGAGCTAAGACTTCTGCCTATACCGATTTATGTTGGGGAAAATTTAGGATAGAGGGCGGGAGGGAAGGCAAAATATAGACAGCGTTTTCTCCCCCAACGCCCACACCCATACTGCAGCTTCTTCCCACACACAGAGAAAAGGCAATGCTCTCACTTCCTACTCTCTAATATTCCCTTTTTAATCTTCTCTGGTCCCACCTTCCTCCTCCTGCCTCTCCACTCTCCTACCCACCCCAGGTCTTCAGTCCTTCTCCATGGCCACTCTTCTGCCTCACTGTCCCTGCTCCAAGGGTGGACACATGGTAGGTTCATCCCTGTGTGGCAAACTCACCTCCTCCCTTCCCCTCTCAGTGTCATGGAGACTGATTTCCTGAGAGCAACAACCAATGAAGGACACACCGAGTAACAACAGGGAGTGCTTGGGGATCCTCTGCTTCCTCCACCCTTGTCCATGTCTCTCCCCATCTGCAGCCCCTCTTAGCCCGCTCCCTTGCTCCTACAGGTAGAGGAAGCACTGCAAGACTCGTAGGGGTTAGTGGGGGAAATGTCGACCTTGCAAAGGTCGTGCTTGTGCTTTCTATGTGTTAGGAGCGAGGATCCCTGCCTTCCTTTTCAGGACCCTTCATCCAGAGCTATTTCCCATTCTTCAGCTTCCAGTGGAATGGGTTGGGCCCATTTCAACACTTCAGCCATCACAAAGTAAGCACTCTCTGTGAGAGGCTGTGTGCGCTGGGCACCATGTACTTGCTGGCACTGGCCTCACATGGAGATTATAATACAGGAGGTGACAGAGACATCCTCATGGAAAGGTACTGACACAGGACAATCTTCTAGGAGACTTGGAGACTCCTAAACCTTCAAAAAAGGGTGTGATTCAGATGGCTGAGTAGGACCAGACAACATCCACATGGGGCACTGTCACCCGAGGGACTTTGGAGGGGCCCAGCTCTGTTGACACCGAGGCATCTAGAGGAAAACAAGGAGAGGAGAATGGTAGTTCTGGGTGCAGATTCTGAGGCCAATTTAGATCTGGCTCTGCTGGTCATTCCCAGTGTGAGCTGGGGTGGTTATTTACTCCTGGTAAACCTCAGTTTCCTCATGCATAGACATGATTCACTGTATTTCCTATGTGTTATCAGCACTGAATAAGAGAATGCTTCTGAGATATTTAGCATAGTGCCTAACCCACAGGAAACACCCTATAGATACATACTGATGAGTGTTACCATAACGATAAATGATTGTGATTACTACTGAGGTGGCAGATTGTTCTAGAAACATGGGGGCACTCTCTAGAATAGATGTGAGAGCACGCCTGGAATTCCGTCTAAGTGTTAGTTCTTTCCTGTAGACGATGAACAGCCGTGGAATGCTTCGGAAGACATTTTGAATTAGATGGGGAAGGTATTTCTTGAAAAATTGACCACATACTGTGCATTACAGTGTGAATTAAAATGGAGCTCAGTCTGGAGGCGGAAACCCTCCCGGGAGCCTAGCCCAGTAAGTCAGGTGGGAGGGATAACTGGCCAGTGATTTCAAAGGAAGAGCTATTTTGTTCTAAAGACAGAATGTGCGGAATCCATACGTGCCTGGCTGGGTGAGGGGCTAGAAGATCAGACAGGAGAGCCAGAGAAGAATTTGGGTTTGAAGAAGAGGAGTGAGCGTGAGCACAGACTGATAAAGACCGGCGGGGCCTTGTGGAACAGGGCTGCTAGGAGAAAGGTTAGGGCTGCAGCCATGAGGGTTACCCTGGGAGGTGTGTGAGAACTTGGAAAGAGGAGGGGAAATGGCTGCTTCTGCAATGAGGACCTGATGTTTTCTGTTCTTTATTTGCAGAGCTAGTGTGTGTGTGTGAGTGTGTGTGTGTCTTACACACACACTTCTCTCCTCCTCCCCTCTCCTCCTCTCTTCCCACTCCTCTCCTGTTGGTGTTCTGAGACTTCCCTTCTCTGCACTCAGGCCATCTTTATTCAGGACAGGGCTGAGCAGACGGGGCTGGCGCTCAGCAATGCCCAGAAGCCTTAGGCTCGCTCCCCGGCTCCCTTTGCTCTCTTATTGTGATGTATCTGCTAATCGTCAATCTTATGACCGTTTCTAAACTATGAGAAACAAGAACAATTAGTAAAGGAGAAGAACTATTTATCTATGAAACCAGTGCCTTCAACTGGATATAAACACCAGCCACTGCTGTTAGCATTTTGATCTTATAACATTTTAACAAAATGTCAGCCTGACATAGTGGCCTTTGCTTGCAATCCCAGCACTCCAGAGTCAGGGAGATCGTCCCAAGTTTGAGGCTGGCCTGATTTACATCCAGGCCAGGACTTCATAGTTACCTCCTCTTTCTTTCTTTCTTTCTTTCTTTCTTTCTTTCTTTCTTTCTTTCTTTCTTTCTTTCTTTCTTTCTTTCTTTCCTTCCTTCCTTCCTTCCTTCTTTCCTTTCTTCCTTCTTTCTTTCTTTTTTTAGATTTATTTATTTATTTTATGTATACGAGTACACTGTAGCTGTCTTCAGACACACCAGAAGAGGACTTCAGATCCCATTACAGATGGTTGTGAGCCACCATGTGGTTGCTGGGAATTGAACTTAGGACCTCTGGAAGAGCAGTCAGTGCTCTTAACCACTGAGCCATCTCTCCAGCCCTAGATCCTGTTTCAAAAACCACTTCCAATGCTAAAAATGTTTTGTAATTATTTCTTTAAAATAATATCAATACATAATAAACTAAAATACCATACAATCAAATTTCATGTTAGAACATGAATTTATCACACCTAGAATTTTAACACCCGGAGATGTCATATTTTATTTAGCAATATGACATACATGGTTATTTACACTGCTTCTGGTTTAATCAAATTATATTTGATGGGGAACATGCATTCTTAAATATACATTTTTAGAACTAGCTTTTATTGTTCTGACAAATACCTAGGGGAGACTCTAACAAACGTGTGGGTGAGGTTTATATCTCCAACTTTGGCTGGAGTACAGTGGTTTCTGTTTCCCTAAACTCTCACAGTGTTGAGGAGTCCAAGTTTTAAAGCTTCTCCTGCCAAAGCGATAACCCAAGAAATGCATTTCTCTTATTATATTTTAATTTCTTGGGTGGTTGGTACATTGTAGGTAAATCTTAACTGTTTTTCCATAGGTAAAAAGAAGCCCTGAATCTCTTTTAAAAGACAAAAGTTGAATCTCTCGGTGGCATCCTCTGGTCTCAGGACTCGGCGTTTGCCACAGGTGTTGTCATCGTGGTTGGTTCTCAGGAACAGAAGGGAATCCATTCACACCAGCAGGTAATTGCCAGGCATGTCGCTGGTCCTTGGGAGTGGGGGTGAAAACAGTGCTATGCCCTTTCACTTGTGAATAATTGATCTTATGGATTTGATACATTGTAAATAAATCTGATATCTTACATCTCGGAGCACTGCATCACAGTCACCTATTATCTTACCCAGGAGATACGATTCTGTCACGTGTTACCTCGTTTTCAAATCTTCTTTTTTTTTTTTATCATGATTGATGCATAGTTTATTTAAAGTAAAAATTTCAAATAATGCAGAGACATAAATATAAAAATTTGGAGAACCTCTGAGGTCTTTCATACTAATAAAAACATGCGTGTAATGTGCACATGCGTGTAGGCTCACACATGAGTGCACATGTGTGGAGGCCAGCAGTTGACATCAGGTACTTTTCTCCATCACTCTGGGTGCTGGGGCTCTAAAGTCTGGTCCTTGTACTCACAGCACAGGTAGCTTATCCACCAATTCACTTCTCTGGAGCCCTCATCTTATTTCTTTAAATTTCATTTTTATTTTATCTTTCGATCTGTGGTGGTGGTGGTGTTGCTGGTGGTGGTGGTGTGTGTGCTTGTTGGGATGGCGTGTGCGTGCATGTGCATGCATGTTCGAGATGTATTTGTGTAGGATGTGTGGCACACAAGGTCAGAGGACAACTTTGTGGAGTCAGTTCTCTTAGAAGTTTATACAGGTTTCTGGGGTCAACCTTAGGTCAATCTTACCATAAGTTTGTTGCCCACTGAGCCATCCTACCAGCCCTCACCTCCTTTTTTTTTCCCTCTCTTCTTCCTCCTCCATTTTCTCTTGGTTTTTGAGACAGGATTTCCCCTCATAGCTCTGGCTGTCCTGGAACTCAGGCTGGCCTTGAACTCAGAGATCCTCCTGCCTTCAGGGAGAATTGCTTAAATGGCCCTTTGCTGAGAGTTGTGGAGAACACAGGGTAAGCAGACGAACCATCATCCTGAAGCACTGCTTTTACACAGGCACTTGAGGATAAAGAATGTCGCATGATGGGTCACGTGACAAGATTTGGGGGTTTCATGCCTCCTAGGTGTAGATAATCTTAGAGAGAACTCAGTGTGATATTTTTTACCGGTCACCACTCACCATACCCGAATTTTACTGGTAATTATGTGTGTATTTGTGTGTGGGTTTGTATGTGTATGTATGGGTGGAGCTGCAGTTACAGGCTGTTGTGGGCCAGTTGAAATGAGGTCTGGGATCTGAACTAGGGTCCTTCTGTAAGAGCAGGAAGTGCTTTAAACTGCTGCGTCATTAGACCCCATACTTAAGAATTTTAAATGTCACGAAGATTGCCTAGCATGATGCGCCTATAAGAGCATTTGCATTAATTATAAATACGCAGTGTGAGAGTCTCAGGAGGAGTTGTACTGGGCCTGAGCTTCTCTAAGTTGCTCAACATGAGAAACACACAGAGAAGCGCAGAGGTAGAAAAATACAAGCTGCGTGAGTCATCCCAGCTCAGGACCCCAAGATCATCTTCCCGCCTCTTCTTCCACTCACATCTGACTGTGTGCACCCCGACTTCTCTCCTGTGTCGGGGTCTGTTGTGGTCGGTGTTGGGCTTTGCTTTTCCAAGGCAGCGTTTCTCTGTGTAGGCCTGGCTGTGCTAGAGCTCCCTCTGCAGACCAGGCTGGCCTTGAACCCAGAGAGATCTGCCTGCCTCTGCCTCCCAAGTGCTGGGATTAGAGGAGTGTGCCCCCACCACCAGGTTCACAGTTACTTAGAGTACACCTCTCTTTCTTCAGACATGTACCCCGTACAACTCCCCCCTCCAAACCGCTGCCCCGGGGTGTCTGTCTATCTAAAGTCGTTAGTCTCTGCATCCTCTCATGATTTACACACACGTGTGAATGGGCCCGTGACTCCAGCTGTGTAACGACATGTGTATCTGCTCACCAATGGTTTCAAGCAAGGTTGTGAAAGCTGTACTTCGCAAGGTCATATCCTGGATGCTGGAGGTATGAAAAAGAGAAATAAATCCTTGTCCAAAGACATTGTTTCAGGGGAGCAGGGAGCTTGTGTCTATAAATGCCTCTGATACAGAGCCAGATGTGGTCAGAGAACTAAGCCGGCGGCGGCTGGATACGTCTCTATCTTCCTAGGAAGCTCTGTCAAGCCATACCTTGGAAGAGCTTTGACCAATTTAATCATGGTCCTCCAAAGCAAAAAAACAAAACAAAACAAAACAGAAACACAAAGCCAAACAAGTGAACAAAACCCAAACCAACCAAACAAACACCCCCAGACCTGACTGACTGTTCACAATGTTTTACATCGTGTTATCTCTCTAGGCACACGGGGAGGGACCCATGGAACCTCAGAACATCACATGGGTGTCAGAGTTTATTCTCTTAGGTTTCTCACAGACTCAAGAACTCCAGAAACTCCTGTTTGTGGTGTTTCTGTGTGTCTACATCACCACTGTGGTGGGAAACATCCTTATCATGGTTACCGTGACCTTTGACCCCAGGCTGGACATGCCTATGTATTTTCTGCTTCGAAACCTGGCCGTCATAGATCTCAGCTACTCGACAGTCACCTCCCCCAAGATGCTGGTGGACTTCTTTCACGAGACCAAGACCATCTCCTACCAGGGCTGCATGGCACAGATCTTCTTCTTTCATCTTCTGGGAGGTGGGACGGTCTTCTTCCTCTCAGTGATGGCCTACGACCGATACATAGCCATCTCCCAGCCCCTCCACTATGTCTCCATCATGAACACCAGGCTGTGTGTGGGACTGGTGGTGGCTGCCTGGGTAGGAGGCTTTGCCCATTCCATTGTCCAGCTGTGTCTGATGCTCCCATTGCCTTTCTGTGGCCCCAACATCCTGGATAACTTCTACTGTGATGTCCCCCAAGTGCTGAGGCTTGCCTGCACTGACACCTCCCTCCTGGAGCTCCTCATGATCTCCAACAGTGGGATGCTGGTCCTCATCTGGTTCCTCCTCCTTCTTATCTCTTACACTGTCATCCTGGTGATGCTGAGGTCGCACTCAGGGCAGGCGAGGAGGAAGGCGGCGTCCACTTGCACCACCCACATCATCGTGGTGTCCATGATCTTCATTCCCTGCATCTACATCTACTCCAGGCCCTTCAGTCCCTTTCCCTTGGACAAAGCCGTGTCCATCAGCTACACAGTCTTGACCCCCATGCTCAACCCCATGATCTACACGCTCAGGAACCAGGAGATGCAGGCAGCCATGAAGAGACTGGCAAAGCTCCTAGTGCTTACTAAAAGAGATGAGCTTTAAATAGATTGTCTTTCAATGGCAGATTTCTCTGGACTTGTGCCACCCTGGGGGAAAAGCAGAGTTAAGTCCTTGTACATAATAACCAGGGCTGGAGAGAAAGTTCAGCTTGTGAAGTGCTTTCCTTGAGAACATCAAGGCCTGAATTCGATCCTCGGAACTCATATGCATAATCCCAGGCATAATAATGGCTGCTTAGAATCCTAAAGCTTGAGAGCTGGAGAGAAGGGACCATGGGGATTACTGGCCAGCCAGCCCTAGAGATGTAAGGACAAGTGAGATACACTGTCTAAAAAAATCCCATTGTGATGGTTAGTTAACCACTCTGTGCTCCTGGCGGGTCAAATGCCCAAGAACTATCTGGATTCACTAATGAAAGACACACATGCCAGCTGATTTTCTTATGCCTTGACTTGGACACTTCTAATCCTTCCCATGACTATCAAATACTGCCGTCCAGCATTCCAGAGTTAACCTCCTTTAAAATCTATATTACATCTCTGCTACCCAAAACTCAGTTGGAGGAAGTGGCCACTAGAGCCACTTACCAGAATTCTTATATGGCTGGTCTTTCCTACACCCCTCTCATGATGATTCTGACTCCTTCCTCTCTCCTGGTTCTCGCCTGAGCAGATCTCAAGTCCTGCCTCAGTCTACCTGCCCATTCATTGGCTGTTGGCTCTTTATTGGTTGATTGAAAACCAACTGGGGACAAGGACCTTCAGTATTTGAACATGCGGATTACCGATTTTGGGGGCTAGATTAATTCAAAGCATTAGAACCAATCCCCAACAAAACCCCTTATAAATGGTATCTGAGGAGCAATTTCTGAGCTTACCCTCTGGACTCCACAACTAACTCTCTCTCTCTCTCTCTCTCTCTCTCTCTCTCTCTCTCTCTCTCTCTCACACACACACACACACACACACACACACACACACAGACACACAAACACCAACAAATCAGATTACAGCAATATATCTTCATGAGTTACTTCTGTGTCAGGCACTGTTATTAGATTCTTCTATACTTTGTATTAAAATATTACAGATAAGAAAACTCAGAATATGGTTATTTTTTGCACCACGCTCTAACCAACTGAGCTAACCAGCCATCTAGAATATGGTTGTTTTACAAAGTGGAACAATAGAATTTGGTTTCATTGACTCTAAGGTGTGACCTCTAACTGGAACGAGAGTTTTTAGCAGCCTGGAGACACAGACACTTCTCAGAAAATCTCCCCGTGTCTTTAGCTGCATCTGACAGACACAAGAGTTTCTATTTTTTGCCTAAGGCCCTGGCACCTGGTTTTTATTATGACTTTATTGCTGTATATTTGTTCATGGTGAGATATACAACTTTTTGCAAAACTCTCAGTATTGAGGGTAAGTTTTGAGCACAATGCAGGAGCTTTTTCCCACAAAGACCTGAATGCCACAGGCTCTTCTCGATTTCTCTGCATCATAATGGCCGCCCTGAGTCTATTCTGTGTCTAGATTTCTTCCTCCTTTTTTCTTTTCATATTTATAGCCATAATTTAGAAACAAGAGGAGGAGGGCGTGGACCATCACATCCTCCAGATCGTCTCTTTTCCAGGCGCAGCATCTGTGGTCCTCCAGTTGGTTTCTTTATCCTAACCTCCTGACTCCAGCATCCTGGGCAAACCTCCTATCTTCACTGCTGTATGACAACATCCCCCTCTCAAAATGTGGCATTTAATGTGTGACCCTTCTGCACTGGTGTGTGTGTGTGTGTGTGTGTGTGTGTGTGTGTGTGTGAATTGTTCAGGAAACATTGGCCATTGCCTCTGAATTCTGTACCAACAACTTCTGAAGTCTGTATCAGTGAGATTCCCTTGTCTGCCAGCAGCTAAGCCAATGAGAACAGCTCAAGGGAGGAGGAAAGCTGTGTATCATATAGAAGATCTGGGACAAGCAGTATCCAGTTGGTTAATTCTGCACATCAAAAAATGTTCCAGCTCAGCGTTGTCTTTTTTTTTTTTTTTTAAAGATTTTTTTAATTTATTTTATGTACAGCATTCTGCCTGCATATGTGACTGCAGGCCAGAAGAGGGCACCAGATCTCATTACAGATAGTTGTGAGCCACCATGTGGTTGCTGGGAATTGAACTCATGACCTCTGGAAGAGCAGTCAGTGCTCTTAACTGCTGAGCCATCTCTCCAGCCCCAGTGTTGTCTTCTTGGTGATGCCTTACTTTCCTCTCATGCAGGATGTGGCTGCCAGACCTCTGGATGTCACAGTTTCACATTGGAGCCATTTTGGGAGACAAAATAAAAGAGAAACACATGCAAGTTATTTTTTCCTTTGTGCATATGTGTGTACATGTTTGTATGCATGTGTGTGGTTGGGGGAAGAAAATTCTGTAGAACTACCTCAGTAGAATTCTCCTAGGACTCAGTTGTCTACCTCTGTGGTCACTTCAGTCTGTACAAAAAAGGACGTGATAATGTCTAACTCTTCTTCCAGGTCAAACAACAGTGTCTGCATGTGGTACCCACTGACGACAGGAAGAGACACTATTGTCTTGAGTAAGAAAGACTGACCTTGAGAAGAAAACTCTACCGTGAACAGGGGCCACCAGATCATGTGTTTGGTGAAGCCAACAGGTTGCATGGCAACCTGAGAGGACAGGTCAGGTGCTGAGAACTCATATAGACCAAGGAGGGAGTGTCTTAGTCTTCACCCTGCTACTGCGGAGCTCCTATATCAAAGCCCTAATAGGACATCAGGAAGATATCATTGTCATTATCATCATCATTGTTGTTGTCGTCGTCACCATTGTCGTCATCATCATCATCATCATCACCATCACCACCACCACCACCACCACCACCACCACCATTACCATCATCAACAGCAGCAGCAGAAGCATTTCATGTATTCTGGAACATCATGGAACTCTCTGTGTACCTATCGATGACCTTGCACTTCTATCCTCCTGCCTCTACTCTGGAGTGCTTGTATTATAGACATAGACCACCATGCTTGGTTTGTAAGGTGTGAGGGATTAAACCGGGGACTTCACCCCTGATAGGCAAGCACTCTACAGACTGAGCTACATCACTAACCATTAAGAATTTTATTTAGGGGTTGGGGATTTAGCTCAGTGGTAGAGCACTTGCCTAGCAAGCGCAAGGCCCTGGGTTCGGTCCCCAGCTCTTAAAAAAAAAAAAAAAAGAATTTTATTTAGAGATACTAAAAAGCCCCAGAAGGACAGTTTCCAGTATATCATTCCAAATTAGTATTCTGGAAGCTTCTGATAAAATACCTGATGTGACGGGCTCTGGAGATTTCTATGTGTCAGGCCCTGATCACACAGAACATCCCGCAAGTGTCTGAGTGATTTGATTTGAAATACTAATGTTTGACCGCAGACCATCAAGCAGATTAAGAAGAAAAAATGCCCCAATAAAAGACAGATATTAAAGTTAGACAAAAGTGAGAAACTGGGAGGAAAAAAGTAGGGTTTGGTGGCTCATTCCTTTATTCTAGCACTAGGGAGGTCAAACCAGGCAGATCTCAGTGAGTTCGAGGTCAACGTGGTCTACTTAGTGAGCTTTAGGACAGGCAGGACTACTTAGAGAGACCCTGTCTCAACACCAAACCAAACCAACCAAACAAACAAACAAAAAAGAAAACAATTATCAATTAAAGGAAATAAAATATTTCAACTTAAAAATGTTTCTAATTGAACCTTTTATTTTGAAATGATTGTGTCTGCCTCTGTACAGGATAATAAAGAGCTCTATTTCCCATGGGAACTGCTACAGACTGAGTGTTTGCTGACCCCACACAACCATGTGTTGAATCTGATGGTTTGTGAGTTGTGGGGTCTTTGCTAGGTGTCCAGATCACTTCACGTTATAAATGTGGCCAGCAATTCTGAAGGAGACCCTAGAGAGCCACTCACCACCATGTGAAGACTCAGAAAAGTTGACCTTCTAAGACCTCTAATCTTCACCTCAGACCTTTCCCACCAGGAGAACGATGAGAAATACATTTATACTCATACTAAGGTTCAGCCTGTGGGACACTGTGGCAGGAGATCAGTCAGACTAAGGCATCTTGGGAACACCTCGTGTAATATTAGTAGGTCAGTAGTGCCGCAGTCAAAGCCTGGGGTGGACGCTATATTTACTATAATTCTAGCCACAAATCATGAGTGGGGATTGGGATGCCACTTTAGAAATGTTCAATAGAAAATGAGAAAAAGGTTCTTAGAAATTGGAAATATGCCTTGTAAAATGCAATATTTTCTTTGGATGGTCAGAGAAGCATCTTCCATTCCACAAGATTTCTTCAAAAAATTCACTCTTATTCTTCACACTGAAAGGTATGATCCTGCCCCAACCCACCGCCTGCCTGATGATTGTTGCCCCATGCACTCTCCTCCTTCCCCCAGGTAAGGATTCTCAAATCTTGGCATGATCCCTACACACACACTTATTCCTGGAGGCTACAAATCCCATGGCCCTTGCCAGGTAGCAGCACCTACTCCTGCCACAACCTTCCCTAAACTCTGTCACTAAGGGACCAACTGTAGAACCTGGTGAGCTGTCCACAAAGTCTGAGGATCAGCATTGAGAAGCTTCTCACTCTACAGAAGGTTCGACTTTGGGCTCAGAAGCTTCACTTAGACCTAGCTGAGCTGAGACCTTCTGACACCCTATTCATATATCAACACTGAGTTGGAACAAAAAGAAGCCCAAGCATTATTCTGCTGTCCCACAACCTGACAACCAAACACTCACTCAACAGAAGTGGGATAAGACATCCATGTCAAGAAACACACCCAGTGACCTACCTTTAGATGACTTGGTTCATTGAAGGGCACGAGCAACACGAACAACCAGATGAAAGTTCTCTTCCAAACATGAGTGCTCCCAGAGTAATGTTCCTCAGCAAAAGCAGCTTAGACATCACACAAGAAAGTGACTTAAAACGATGACACACACTTCCAAGGATCTCAAAGAGGGTATGGATTGGTGACATAAACTTCTCAGAAACATAAACACTTGAGTAAAACAAGGAAAGCAAGTTGAGGCATGAAAAGAGAATTTAATAAAGACAATTTCTAAAGAAAAGCCAAGCTGAAATGTATCCTGAAATGAAAATTTTAGTGAGTCAGATACTGAATAAAAGCGAGGGTCAATGGGTCAATGGATCAATGGGTCAGTGGGTCAATGGGGAGCCACAGCAATGGGTTGCTTTGAGTGGGAGAAAGAATATCAGGTCCTGAAGACAAGATGGGGGCACTGGATCAGTCAATCAAAGAAACATTCACTCTAAAAGAACCATGAAGGCGATGTGTCGGGACTCTGGGACACTATAGGAGGCATGATCTTCCTTTTGTTCCCTGGAGTCTGGGAAGAACTCTACAGTTATTACATTATGTCAAATATACAATACCTGTTAATTTTATTGTATACATCCTTCAAAATGAGAACATGTGGATTTCCTATACAATTCTCTTATCTAAAGGGACCGATAATTCAAGTGCAAAGAATCCCAACACTCCAGAGATAGTGAGAGTAGACCCAGCTTAGGGTGGTAAATCTACGGTGTCACAAAATGTGGGACAAGATTTGTCAGGCTTTAAGGTTCTGTTGTAGTATACAAACGATTTCCCACCTCTGATTTTACTGACATCTATTTCAATTCAGCGCAAAAGAAAGAAAGAAAAAATAAGGAAGGAAGGAATAATATGTCATTATCTTGATGACAGTGACATATTCAGAGTCATCCTCTAAAAACTTCCTCATAGAATCCAACTGCATGCCTCACTAACACCATATCTGTTCAAGTTGACAATGAAATCAACCATCATGGAAAAAAGTTGGAATACGAGTGGCTGATTAAATCAAAGTATCATATATCTATGTGAAGTTAGTGCCAGGCTAAAAAAAACACGAATAGAGTAGATCATAATAGAAACAGGTTCTTGTAAAACTCCCAGTCACTTTCTGTTGACCTTAGAAGGCATTTTACTTTTAAATTTATGAGTATGTACTGGCTGGTTTGTGTGTCAACTTGACACAAACTGGCGCTACCACAGAAAGGAGCCTTCTTTGAGGAAAGGCCTCCATGAGATCCAGCTGTAAGGCATTTTCTCAATTAGTGATCAAGGGTGGGAGGGCCCATTGTGGGTGGTGCTGTCCCTAGGCTGGTAGTCTTGGGTTCTATAAGAAAGCAAGGTGAGCAAGCCAGAGTAGGCAAGTCAGTAAGTAACATTCCTCCCTGGCCTCTTCATCAGCTCCTGCTTCCTGCCCTGCTTGAGTTCCAGGCCTGACTTCCTTTGGTGATAAACAGCAATGTAAGCTGATTAAACCCTTTCCTCCCCAACTTGCTTGTTGGTCATGATGTTTGTACAGGAATAGAAACCCTGACTAAGACAGTGTATGATTTTGTTTTTGCCTGTATGTATGTATGTATGTATGTATGTATGTATGTATGTATGTATGCATGTATGTGCACCATAATGTGTGCCTGGTGCCCATAGAGGTCATAAAAGGTGGGCGGAAGATAAGATGATGCCAGAGTGTCTGGCGTTAGAGTTAGCAATGACTGCGAGCTAGAATGTGGGTGCTGAGAATCGAACCCAGGTCTTCAGTAAGAGCAACAAGTGCTCTTGACTACTGACCCATCTCTCCAGCCCCTGTTGAAGACCTTGTCTTTTAAGGTCTTGGACAGCAAACCCTGAAGTACAAAAATCTCTAAAATTGTTTTTGTTCTTGGTGCTTTGGGTCCTCCAGGAAGACTTCTAAAAACTGGTGGATGCCTTGAGATATAAAAACTTTTTAACAGGTCCCACTGCTGCCCAGGCCCCAGTGGTAATGAACCCAGCTCTGCTCCCTGAATCCTGTCCAATAGGTTTCCCCACAGGACACTCCTTGTTTCTCTAGGGTGCACACATGCAGTACAATCGGGATGGCCAAGGACTGACTGGAAAACTGAAGTCACAGCAAAGGACCTCCAAGAAGGTGTAAGCCATAAAGTCCCATGCTGGGCTGAGGTGTGGTGAGAGAAAGGGCTTTGCTCTCCCACACACGTCAACTGTTAGAAGGACCTTGTTGGTAGGTAAGAATAAGTGAGACTCGACTAGAGTCAGCTCAAAGTGTGCGGGACACTGGGGGTACAGCGGGCATGGGGCGTGTGATGGTGCAAACGGGTGTTCTAGGTTACACGGGGAGCAAGTAAGCTTAGGCTCAATGGAGCCCGCTGTTGGGAGGGAGGATGCGGAGAGCAGAGGAAGGAGAGGAAGAGCAAAACCATCACATGCCCCACAGTCTGGAGAGCAAGGCCACTTTGCGCCATTCCAGGAGGCTGGCGGGTGTTGTTTGAGCAACTACTTAATCAGAGTTGCTGTCACAGACGCCACTACTGAGTTTGCCCTCGGGTTAAGCGGGTGACAGGAGAAATGGTCAGTGTGGCCCCGGAGAGGCGTGGGAAGTGTAAGTGGAGCCTGGGTAGATGCAGAGTTCGTTCTTGTGGGGATGGATGCAGAGACAGCAGCCAGAGAGAAGGTGCCTCTGGGTGTTTCTAGGTCGGATTCCTTACAGAAGGTATTTAAGGAAACAGGAGTTCTTGCCAAAGGTGCAGACTTACTTGAAGGGATGGCATGTGAGGGAACTATGAGTTCCTCAGACAGCTATTGGTTGCTGGGTGACAGGGGCCCTGATTACAAAGGTGTGGTACGTGGAGGTGACTTTTATGGTTGGCATGTAATGCTGACAGTTGCGGACGTGTCATCTACCCTGCCTTATATTCGCTTTATATATACTTTTAGTATCAGAGTTTTAAGCTGTGGGCATTAGATGGTCATTCATTTTATGACAAGAAAGGAGCATGATCACATCCCCCTATGGAAGGACGCAGGAGTGGGAGAGCATAAAAACAAGGCTGGGAAGATAGAGCCTGGTATCCAGTAGCTAATGGATTACAATAGGCCAAAGGAGAAAGAGTAGGGGAGCATGAGACAGGGCAGGCATGGGAGCACGGGGCAGGGATGGGGAGCACAGGGCAGGGCAGGGATGGGGAGCATGAGACAGGACAGGGATGGGGAGCACGGAGCAGGCATGGGGGCACAGGTAGGAATGGGGAACACAGGCAGGAATGGGGAGCACACTTGCCCTCATTCTGGCACCATATCTGTCTCACTCACTTCCAGCTCCTCTCTTCAACCCTAACAAATCTATTTTCCTCCTTTCCCACACTGTTACCTCAGTTCTTTTTTGCCGTCTCCCTTCACTCCATCTATTCCAATTTCTTTTATTAGCAACACCCTTTTCCCTCTCGCCTTAGATATTATGTCTGCTAAATTCAGTATGCTCCCAGAAGAGCTCTCCGAATCCTCTTTCAACAGGAGTCACCAGCTAGTTCTAATTTCACAAACCCCCCAATTCCAGCTCGCTCTTGCCTGTATATCTGTCCTGTGGAACCTCATCAGTTAAGAGGCTCCTGTGCGGAGGAGTGGGAAGCGGCTGGATGTGACGGCTCCAACTGTGTCTGATGATTGCTTGACATGTGTGAGTTTTATGTCAACTCGACACAAGCTAGAGTCATCTGAAAAGAGAGAGCCCCAAGTCAGGAAATAACCTCCATCTGGCTTCGGGAGACTCCCCTGCCCCCCCTCCCATAAAAGGTAGCATTTTACCATAACTATACCAGAAAAAAAAAATCCAAGGAATTTCTATTCAGTTGGGTTTGAGCCTAAACATCAATGCGCTCTCTCTCTCTCTCTCTCTCTCTCTCTCTCTCTCTCTCTCTCTCTCTCTCTTTCATCCACGTTCTCTTCTTTGCTCATTCTCTTTCTCTCTCTAATATCCATGCTCTCTTCTTCATTAAGGTTTGCCACCAAAGTATTGTTCTAACCATGCACAATTTTGTTCATAAGATTGCAATGGCTATAATGTGTGCCTGAGTTGAATACCACCTCGGACAGGTCCCCAGAGCTTGGTTCATTTTCCTAATTAGTGGAGGGTCCAACATTCTGGGTGGTGCCATCCCTGGGCTGGTGGCCCTGGGTTCTCTAAGAAGGAAGACTTAGCAAGCCATTAGGAGTAACCAAGTAAGCAGCACCCCTCCATGGCCTTTGCATCAGCTCCTGCCTCCAGGTTCCTGCCCTGCTTGAGTTCTCTCCCTCGTTGCTTTTGATAATGGATGGTTACATGGAACTGTGAGTGAAGGAAACCCTTCCTCCCCAAGTTGCTTTTGGTCATGGTGCTTCACCACAGCAATAGTGACCCTAGGACAACAAGAAATTCTTCATCCTATGACAATTTGTTTACCCTGCCCCACCAACAGCTCTGTGCTAAGTACACTGTTATCAGGTCCTGGGCACTGCTGGGAACAAATAAATTTGGAAGCCAAACCTTGTTCCCAGGACCACGTGATTGAGTTGAGGAGGAAGCACTAGCAACATGAAAGGTTTGTTAACACCGGGATGTGTTAAATGTATCAAAACTGATATAAACAAGCAAAGACCGGAATACCGGAGGCTGGAGACCAGCCCGCAGAGCACACTGAGCATGCGCACTACTCCAGGCAGTTACAGGGATTTACGTGTGCCTTTCTATTTATCCCACAGAAAATGAGAAAATGAAGCTTTGTCGTTGACGCTCCCACTTTACTGATGTGCCCGTTGGGATCTTAATAAAACAAGCCACCTGCTTTTGCTGAAGTCTCAAGGAAAATAAAACCAGAAATTTACTCGAGAGAGGCTCTCACTCAATGTCTTCCCACTGCTTTGCAGACTTAGACAGGCAGGTGGCAAACTCTTCCGTGTGGCTTTAAGGCATCTGTGGGACTTGTCATGCTACCACACACTGTCAGCACAGCGCTGGAAAGGCTGAGACAGGAGAATCTGATTTGATGACAGTCTGAGCTACAGAACAAGACCCTGTCTCAAGAAACAAAGCAAACAAATACAAAACTAAAACACTGTCTCCTAAACGTGTGCGCCAATACCCACTTACCGATTCTTCAGAGAGAAGGAAGCAAGGAGCATCATGGTCTTCCCATGATAATGCCCATCATATGGATAAGAACAATTCGTCTGAGCCCTTGCATGCTAACAGGGCAAGGAGTCACTTCGCCTGCATTTGTTATCCATTAGCCACTTCCTTTAGGTTCCTGCAGAACACCCCATGGAACCAGAGAACCTCACATGGGTGTCAGAGTTCATCTTCCTGGGCTTCTCAGAGATCTGGGAGCTTCAGCTCTTCCTGTTTCTGGTGTTCTTGTGTGTGTACAGCACGACCGTGGTGGGAAACCTCCTCATCATAGTCACGGTTTCCTCAGACCCCAGGCTCCACACGCCTATGTACTTCTTGCTCTGCAATCTCGCTGTCTTAGACCTCTGCTTCTCCTCAGTCACTGCCCCCAAGATGCTGGTGGACTTCCTCTCTGAGAAGAAGACCATCTCCTACCGAGGCTGCATGGCACAGGTGTTCTTCTTCCACTTCCTGGGAGGGGCCATGGTCTTCTTCCTCTCTGTGATGGCCTATGATCGCCTTGTGGCTATCTCACGGCCCCTCCACTATGTCACCATCATGAACACCCAGCTTTGTATGGGACTGGTGGTGGCTGCCTGGGTAGGAGGCTTTGCCCATTCCATTGTCCAGCTGTGTCTGATGCTTCCATTGCCTTTCTGTGGCCCCAACATCCTGGATAATTTCTACTGTGATGTCCCCCAAGTGCTGAGACTTGCCTGCACTGACACCTCCCTCTTGGAGTTCCTCATGATCTCCAACAGTGGGATGCTGGATGTCATCTGGTTCTTTCTCCTTCTGATCTCCTACTTGGTCATCCTGGTGATGCTGAGGTCGCACTCAGGGGAGGCGAGGAGGAAGGTGGCATCCACCTGCACCACCCACATCATCGTGGTGTCTATGATCTTCATTCCGAGCATTTACCTGTATGCCCGGCCCTTCACCCCCTTCCCCATGGACAAGGCTGTATCCATCAGCCACACGGTCATGACCCCCATGCTCAACCCCATGATCTACACGCTCAGGAACCAGGAGATGCAGGCAGCCATGAAGAGACTAGCAAAGCGCTTAGCAATTTGCAACAGGGAGTGAGATTTAAATAGGATGACTTCACATCTGAAATGTCTTGTGTTATCCCAAGTGAACAGGGAAGGGAGGGCCTTATCCCAGCAAGAAATCAGAATGCCCCAGTATTTCTTGATGACACCCCTCACTCTTTATTGTATTCCTTCTTATAAACCTGGCAGTGGTTGTGGTATTACATTAAACAGTTTTGGGACAGTGAAATGGTTTATCAGGTCAAGGCATTGCTGCAAAGCCTCACAACCCACATCACAGAAGAAGGCTGACCCTCGGATTCCTGTGTGTGTGTGTGTGTGTGTGTGTGTGTGTGCGCGCGCGCGCGCATGCACATACACAAACGTATGCATGCATGTGTATGTACACAAACATGTGCATGAACAGACAGAAACAGAAATGATAAAAAAAAAAAAAAACCAGACTGGAGAGATGGCTCAGTGGTTAAGAACACTGACTGCTCTTCCAGAGGTCCTGAGTTCAATTCCCAGCACCCACATGGTGGCTCACAACCATCTGTAATGAGATCTGATGCCCTCTTCTGGTGTGTCTGAAGACAGCTACAGTTTACTCATATAAATAAAATAAATAAATCTTTTAAAAAATAATAAAAATATATGATTACATTAAAAATAAAGTAGTGAACAGTTTTACAATAAGAAAATTTAGAGTATGGAAGCAATTCTCTCAAGGTTCAGAATTACTCGGCTAAGAGACACATTCTCAAACTCCCAGAGAATCTCCTTCTGTTGAAGACCCTCTCGTCCTTTCAGCGGCTGGTCAGCAAACTGTACATGGCACAAATCTCCAAACTTCTCAATGCTTTTCGTGCTTTGGGCCCCCAAGGAAGATCCCTCAGAGAACATACGCTCTGAGACAGAGAGAAACTTTGTTTTTTTTTTTTTTTTTTTTTTAATAAGTCCCACACTGCTGCCCAGGTCTCAGTAGTAATGAGCCCAGCTGGCCTCCTAAGCCCTGTCCTACAGTCTCCCCTGGGATAGTCCCTGCCCTGTCCCTCCAGGGCCCCACACAGGTAGCACACTTGAGGGATGGCTCAGGACTGGAAAACAGAAGCCATGGCAAAGGACCTCCAAGAAGGTATGAGCCATGGCGTCCCATGCGGGGCTGAGGCAAGGTGAGAGGAAGGGGTTTGCCTCCTGAACCCAGATCAGCTGTTGGAAGGACTTTGCAAATGTTTGCCAGTAGGCGGGAGTAAGTAAGTGGCGTGCACTTGAGGAGAATCCATCTAGGGACAGCAGGCACAGCAGGAGCGGCTGCTGTGGTGTTAATAGCAGGTGCCCAGGTTCCACGTGGTGACATCCGAGCACAGGATTGACCCTAGGATTCAGAGGGAGGGCGCTGAAAACTTAATATCTTTTCAGGGAAAATCAATACAAAATTCTGGACATGGCTACACACAGCAAGCTTACATTATTAATGGCTAATTCACGAAGTGAGCTAATGCTGAAGCAACTTCTAAGTTGTTCTGGTTGCCGCTAGGTTCACAGTGTTAAAGAATTTAAAACATATTTGATGGAGTCTAAGTGCCATGGTGGGGTGTTTCTAAAGTGTCTTTGGACCTCAAGGATGAAGAATTCTCTCATTTATTTGAAAAAAAAAAAAAAAAAAACCAACCAGGAATTACTGTGAAGGATATGGAAATAACCAAATGGAAACCATCCATTCTGTAGATAAGATAGCAACTTGGTGACATCATTGCAAAGTTAAATGGACATTTATAGCCTCATAAGAAATGCATGTGTGTAAACATGCTTTTCTATCTCAGCTCTATGCACAGAGCACTGTAGGTAGCCGCTAGGAGGTGGAGGTGTAAGCCACGGGCACTAGAGAGACATTGAAAACCGTCAGGTCCACATTCTAGAAGGCCTCACTCATTCAGAAGGCAGCTGTGGGGAGCGAGGATGAGGTGCAAACATGGGGGCAGGGGGAGTGAGAAGATAATGGTCCCCAGAGTAAATAGACTGCAGTAGACCAGAGAAGAGAGGCTGGAGAGGGTAAGCGTGGACAGGGGAGTTAGGAGCCTGCACCCCTCACGCTGCCTCTGCCTCTCTACCCCAGCTTGTCTCAATGTGTCCATCCCTGTCCGCTCCCTCCACTGTCCACTCCGTCTCCTGCTCTGTGTATTCTGTTTCCCTTCCTCGACCTCTTCCTTTATTTCATCTCTTCCCACTTCCTCCATCCAGCTCCTCCCCCTTTCTTAGCTTCCTGTGAAAGTGATATCCTTTCAAAAGCGCTTCATGTGTCCCTTCCAGCAACACTCAGCGTCTATCGCTTACTTGCTTGGACGTCTCGATTTCCGTCTCACCGTTGTTACCCACATCCCGTGGAGCCTCACCAAGCAAGAGGCTCCTGTCTGAGGGAGTGAGAAGCAACTCCATACCAACATTCAGCTGTGTGCAGAGGCACCTCTACAAGGACCCACATGTTCTACCATTATTCACCCACCCTGCAAGCAACAGCAGGTGCTTAATAAATACTGCCTACTACCAAGAAGCCCAGTGCTAGGAACAAATGAGTTTTGAGAACTACATCCACGTTCCCCGGAACTTACGACTTGTGCTGTAAAAACAGACACAGAGAAGTGTCGCCCCTGTCTAAATGCTGTGTGAACGCAAGCCCAGAAGTCTGCAGGCTGGAAGGCGGAGAGAGATGTACACGGGGACACACTGAAGGCTCACTGAGGGTGACTGCTTATCCCAGCACCACTTGTAGGAATTTCAAATGTGTCGTTCCACTCACTCCAACAGGAAGCCCAGGAAAGAAAGCCTTTTCCATTCCCAGCTTCACATGTTGGAACTGAAATTCCAAAGACATGAGTTACTCATTCCTGGTTAACTCTGGGGAAAAAAAAACCAAACAAACCGGAAGCAACACTTGGTTCATTCCAGAGCACCTCACTCTGTCTTCTCATCACTGTGTGGATGTTGGGAGGGAAAGTTGCAGATCTTTCTGAGTGGCTTTAAGATAATACATGAATGTGTATTCCAGGACTTGTCACCTCTTCAGAGACAAGGTAGGCGGTACCATGGTCTTTGCATGATGATGCCCATCATATCAAACAACTCAGTCTGAGCCCCTGCGTGCTAACAGGGCAGGGAGTCACTTCATGCATTTGTTATCCATTAGCCACTTCCTTTAGGTTCCTGCAGAACACCCCATGGAACCAGAGAACCTCACATGGGTGTCAGAGTTCATCTTCCTGGGCTTCTCAGAGATCTGGGAGCTTCAGCTCTTCCTGTTTCTGGTGTTCTTGTGTGTGTACAGCACGACTGTGGTGGGAAACCTCCTCATCATAGTCACGGTTTCCTCAGACCCCAGGCTCCACACGCCTATGTACTTCTTGCTCCGCAATCTCGCTGTCTTAGACCTCTGCTTCTCCTCAGTCACTGCCCCCAAGATGCTGGTGGACTTCCTCTCTGAGAAGAAGACCATCTCCTACCGAGGCTGCATGGCACAGGTGTTCTTCTTCCACTTCCTGGGAGGGGCCATGGTCTTCTTCCTCTCTGTGATGGCCTATGATCGCCTTGTGGCTATCTCACGGCCCCTCCACTATGTCACCATCATGAACACCCGACACTGTGTGGTATTGGTGGTGACAGCATGGATTGTGGGATTTGTCCACTCGATTGTCCAGCTGTCTTTAATGCTGCCTTTGCCCTTCTGTGGCCCCAACATCCTGGATAATTTCTACTGTGATGTCCCCCAAGTGCTGAGACTTGCCTGCACAGACACCTCCCTCTTGGAGTTCCTCATGATCTCCAACAGTGGGATGCTGGATGTCATCTGGTTCTTTCTCCTTCTGATTTCCTACTTGGTCATCCTGGTGATGCTGAGGTCGAATTCTGGGGAGGCGAGGAGGAAGGTGGCATCCACCTGTACCACCCACATCATTGTGGTGTCTATGATCTTCATTCCAAGCATTTACCTGTATGCCCGGCCCTTCACCCCCTTCCCCATGGACAAGGCTGTATCCATCAGCCACACGGTCATGACCCCCATGCTCAACCCCATGATCTACACGCTCAGGAACCAGGAGATGCAGGCAGCACTGAGGAGACTAGGGATGCATCTGATAGTTTGCAGAAAAGAGTAGCTATGGGTAAGGTACTTTCCTGTGATCTATTTATTTTGGAAGTATGCGTCCTCTCTTTTTACAGTTTAAGCATGTTTTCACAGCCTGTCTTTGTAAAGGATCTGTTCTGAAATCTAGTAACTGTTATGGCTTGAGTCTAAGCTGTTTTAGACAAGCTCAGCTATTTGGACACTTGGACCCCAGGGGGTAACTGGCATAACTATTTTGGGAGGTTGTAGAACCTTTGGGATCTAGGACCCTCCTCTCTGACATGAGTTATTGGCACAGGCCTTGGACACTCTATCCTAACCCCCCACTTCAAGGGCTCTCAGATTCTCAATGCACCATTACATTGTAATCAGGTGCCTTGTTCCCATCACCCCACACTCCTGCCATTAAAGACCAAGTTGCTTCACCCACCATGCCTTCCTCACAATGATAGACTATTTCCTGAAGCTGTGAACCATTACAACCCTCTTCTCCCTTAAGTTGCTTCAATCCCAGGGACTCAGTAACTTGACTCTTTAGGATAAAAGGAAGTGTTCTCTTTGTGGTTAAAAGTTTGTGAAAAGTATTCTAACACTGCCACAGTGACTAGAAATGCTGCTTGTCCATCAACAGTCATAACCTCTTTGTCCCTCCTCTGACAGATGGAAACTTCTCTTTTGTGATGATGTCATCCCCCAGAAGACTATTCTGTGTCACCTCTCTTCTAAACACTTTGTTTTTCTGAGTCCAGAGCATGGGGTAGGACCTATGTGGTTTGCACTCCTAGTCCTATATAGGAGCTCTGATCTTTCACAGCAAACTGGTGACCATGGATGTCCTACCTCAACTCTCAGGTCTTGAGTTCTCAGGTCAGCTTCACCAACCTGGCTTCATCCAATGATATTGACAAGGTTTAGATCTGTGGAGATCTAAACAGGGTGCAAAAAAATGCTATGCAGGACATAGAATGTGAGAAGTGTTACTGCTCATCACTGGACACAAACATGTTTCTTCTGTCTGCTGAATCACACATTGAAGTGTCCAGAAATCCTCTGTGGTGTGAAACAGGCACACAGAGGAGGGGTACAGTGAGGGTGGCTATCCACCACATCCAAGGTGTGAAACCCATAATCAATGTGGTTGATAGGAGTCTGGCTACTGGCTCTTGTCCCCCCTCCACCTTTATTTTCATAGGCAACAATTTCTTGCAAATTGTGATCAGAACACCCACTAATTTAGTCAATAATTTGTTTTCCCTGTCATTCACTTTTATATATTTGAATTTGGGTCTTAGTGCCGTGTTTTGATTTGTAGACTATACTGTGCAGTGTTTTGTCAACTCTCACTTCATTGATCTCTTTCTAGCTCATCTTCCTTCTCCCTCCCATTTCCTTCACCAATTGCTATAAGGTCAGTCTTTCCAACCACCCAGGGCTATTCCTTTTCCAAGTCACTGCTATGTTTTCCTCTGCTACACACTATTCTCTCTTTCCTCCATATCAAATGTGAAAGGGTGTCAGGTTAAAGAGAATAGGTTATGGTTTACATTGCAAGGAAGGCTGGATCACAGACAAGTCCAAATTAAGGGTGGTGTTGTTGTTTGTAAGTCTACGGGCTAGGGAGAAGGTTCAGTCTATTGAAGACCCAGGTTGAACCCCAGAAGCCATGTAAAAATGCCGGGTGTGGTTGCACGCATCTGTAATTCCAGTGATGAGAGGCAGAGGCAGGAGGACCTCTGAGCCGTGCTAGCCGGCCAGTCTAGCCATGTCGCTAATCTCCAGGTTAGATGAGAGATTTGTCCTAAAAAGTAATGTGAAGAGTGATTGAGGAAGACCCAGCCTTGAATTCTGGCCGCCATATGTATATATACATTTACTTTAACATGGATACATGAGAACATGTACAAACGTGTCCATACACACATGCCACAAAAATAAACAAGGACAGAAAGATCTCCTAGACGTAAAAGAGTCTTCTGTGGGAGCAAGAAGCCCTAAGGAATGAGTTCCTTCCTTTCTCACTTCACCTTCTCGTGCCAGTGTAACTATCCTGCATAAAGGCAAAAATAGGGATCATTGTTCCAAACGGGACTTGGTTTTTACTTCCTGCAGCTGCCTCGCTGGTCTAGCAGGCTTCTAATTACATCTTTGATTAGTCGGGTGTCTTAGGGTGACTATTGCTTTGATGAAACACCATGACTAAAACAACTTGGGGAGGACAAGGTCTATTTGGCTTACACCTCCAAGTCTCTGGTCCATCGCTGAAAGAAGTCAGGACAGAAACGTAAACAGGACAGTAACCTGGAGGCAGGAGCTCATTCAGAGGCCACGGAGGGATGCTGCTTACTGATTTGCTCACCATGGCTTGCTCAACCTGCTTTCTTATAGAGAACTGAGGACCAAAATGCCCTACAGGTATTCCTGCAGCCCAATTGTATGGTGGCATTTTCTCAATTGAAGGTCCCTCCTCTCAAATGACTATAGCTTGTGTCACACGGTGAGGTTGGGCCACATGTCCCCAGTGCCTGGGGGACTATTCAGTGTAAGTATCATTACTCTGTCCCCCTTCAGCAAGGGGTGTGGGTAGGGTTGTTCCAAGAGAGGGATGATGGATGTGGCCTGATACCTTCAGTATGGTCTTCTACCAAATGGAATAGCATCCTTTAAATGGTGCCATGCAGTCCATTTGTCCTTAGTTGTGCCTGGATGCTCATGTGTTGTAACCATTTATTGAGCAAGTGTTTACTTTGAGTGTCTGCAATGTACTCATTCAGTCCTGGTTTATTTATTCGTTTTGCTGTGGGTTCATTGGAAAAGTTCCTGGCTTCGTTTAGGCTAACGCAAGGAAGAGAGACCATTCTATCCTTGGTCAGGAGCCCCAAGGTCTGAGGTACTGTGAGGGGATGCTTGTGGTGGCATCCATGGCAGAACACCCAGCAGGCACCAGAGCAAGCGTCGAGGGAGCTGGGAAGAAGACAGAGACAAATACGGAGATCCTCCCAATGCTGCCCACCCTGAAAGCAGCAAGAACATCCCTGAGTGGCACCATCCAATGGCACCTCTGCGAGGGAGGAGGACACTGGAGTAGTCAAAGACAATGCCCTGCCCTGGATGTGCTCCTGTCAGACGCAGAGGCACAACATAGGCAGGGCAAGATGTCCCCATGCAAGTCACAGGGAGAATTCACAAGCAACAATAAAACTACAAAACACTTTCTTGTCATCTTAGCCTGGGAATCCTCAATGACGCTAAATAAAATATTCCCTGGCTAATGTATGCACTCGCTTTGTCTCTTCAAAACTCGCTCTGCCTGACTTTCTGCTGCCTGCCTGCCTGTCTGTCTGTCTGTCTCTGTCTCTGTCTCTGTCTTTCTCGGTGTGTTTGTATGTGCTACTTATATTACAGTTATGAACACCGTTCCCTCTCCCACCCCCAGTCTGGCTCAGGTACTCAAGGCTTGGTAGCACTGTTTGGGAGGTTCTGACAACTTTAAGAGGGCGAGCCTGATGTAGGAAGAAGGTCCATGTGGATGTGCCTTTGACTGTTCTATCTCCTGTGCAGCCCTTTCCTCACTCCCTGGCAGCCACCAGGCCTAGCGAACCTCTCCCAGCACACACTTTCACTGTCATGATGATCTGCCTCATCATGGGCCCAGGAGGAGCAGAGTCAGGGACCGTACACTGAAGTCCCTAAGACCTTGGGCTGCTCTAAGTCCCTCCTCCTTGAAATAGTGTTTTTCAACTATTAGGTCACTGTGTGTGTGTGTGTGTGTGTGTGTGTGTATGTGTGTGTGTGTGTGTGCATGTGTGTATGTATATGCATACATGTGTGTATGTGTGTATGTATTGTATATGTATCTGTGTATGTATATGCATACATGTGTGTATGTGTGTATGTATTGTATATGTACCTGTGTATTGTGTGCATGTGCATATATGTGTGTGGTGTGTATGTGTGTGCATCTATATGTGTGTTGTGTATATGCGTACATATATGTGCATGCATGTGTATGTACATGTGTGTGCATGTGTATGGTGTGTTATGTGTGTATGAGTGTGCATACATGTGTGTACATGTATGTGTGTGCATGTGTGTGGTATGTGTGCATATGTGTATATGTGTGTGCATACATGTGTGTATGTATGTGTGTGGTATGTGTGCATATGTGTATATGTGTGTGCATACATGTGTGTATGTATGTGTGTGGTATGTGTGCATATGTGTATATGTGTGTGCATACATGTGTATATGTATGTGTGTGCATGTATGCATGTGTGTGTGCATGCATGTGCGTACATGCATGTATGTGCATGTGTGTAGTGTGTTTATGTATGTGTGTGGATGTGTGTATATGTGTGTGTATATGTGTATGCATATGTGTACATGTACGTGTGTGTATATGTGTGTATGTGTATGCGCGCATGTCTGTACATGCATGTGTGTGTACCTGTGTATCAGGGTGGTCTACTACAGATTATGTGTAATGCATGATACTACGAGAACTGAGAAAGTCAGAAGAGAAATCAGAATTGGGCGGTCCAGGTGTCTCAGGTGAGTGTGGGGAGAGGTCTGCTCTCTCAGCTTCCTCTGTCTTTACAGCATCCGCTGCCTATGTTGATGTAGGAAGATGGAAAAAGCAAAGTGGAATATCCCTCCTTCAGGATGACAAAGAAGCTCCTAAGACCAGGGGTGGCTGCAACATGACTCTTCTCTGGATCTTGCCTCTACTCTAGACTCTCAAATGATATGATCTGACATGAAGCTAGAGAGCTCAGCCTCCAGTTTCTCTGAAAGGTTGTGGGATGACTTTAAGTATTAGGTTAAACACCTCTTGTGCCTCTCAGAAGAAGCCGAATGTCTTTAAAATTTGATTTTGTCACTCAGTGTGGCGGTGGGACACGTTTGAAGGCTTCGTGGAAATTAGACAAAACTTCCCCCTTTATGGGACTGATGTAACTCAGGGAAACCAGAGTGCGCCGCCTGGAGAGTCAAATGCAGGCTGGTTTGCAACCCCAACATCTTTTCCCAATTAAACTGTTGTTTTACAGTCTGGCTCTGACATTCATGATTTTATATGTTTTGAAATGCTAAAATACAAAAACATACCACTGTGGGCCTTTTCTTATAGAGGAACTATGTTGGTTACATGTGTGCACTGGCATGTGTGAATGTGCATCTATGTGGTGTGTGTGTGTGTAGGTCAGATGTCAACCTTGAATATTTTTCCTTAGACACTGTCAATCTTGTTTTAAATCTTAAATTTTTTTTTTAATTTTGAAATTGGGAGTCTGTTTGTGCATGTGGGTGCTGTACCTACTAAGGGGGGGTACAAGAGCTCCTAGAGTTGGCATTACCGGGTTGAGCTGCCTGATGTGGGGGCTAGGAGCTTTGTCACTTTGGTTTTGAGACAAGCCAAGCACTTTCATTAGGACTTGGGACTGCTGATTAGATTCAGTGGCCATCATACCTCAGGGTTACTCTGCCTCTGTCTCCCCAACACAGGGGTGCTGCCTCTCCTGGCTTAAAAAACAACAACAACAAAAACAAAAACAAAGAAAAACATGGGCCGGGCGAAAGTGGCATAGACTTTTAGTCTCAGCACTTGGGAGACAGAGGTAGATGAATCTCTGAGTTCCAGACCAGCTCAGCCTGGTCTACAGAGAGTTCCAGATCAGCCAGGGCTACACAGAGAAACCCTGTCTCAATAAACAAACAAACAGACAGACAGACAAAAACCTTTTTTTAAATGTGTGTGTAGCTGGGCATGGTGGGGCACACTTTCAATCCCAGCACGTGCGAGGCAGAGCGAGGTAGATCTTTGTAAATTCTATGTAGTAAATTCTGGGACAGCCAGGGCTATGCAGGGGTATCGTGTTTTTTAAAAAAGTGAGTGCCTGCACATATTATGTGCATCATGGTGTGCCTGGTACCCATAGAAGCCATCAGATTCCCTGGAATTAGAATTATAAGCGGTTCTGGGCTTCCTAACCTGGGTACTGACTTTGGCCTTCTGTGAGAGCAGCAAGTGCTCTTAGCTTGAGGAACCTTGTTTAGACCTCGATGCCTGGTGTCTAGGTGGCTTCTAGGGATTGAACTTGGGTCTTCCTAGTCAAGCAGCAAGCTTTCCCTCGCCCTATGCTGGTTTATTAAACACATGTGAGCCCAGGGGAGCTGAGGAGGATGCAGGCCTCCCTCTCAGATTCCTACCAACCCCTTTCTCCACAGGCTGAACAGCCAGACTACACAATCCTCATCCAGGAGGCAGTGTGGGGAAGGTCTCTCCAGACCAGTGCAGAATTAGCACTGACTTGATTAGCAGTTCAGAGAAGTCAAGTTTTTTCTCAAAGCCACACAAGTGAGTCAGGCCATGATGGAAGTGAGAGTAGTGCTGGACCCAACCCAGCTCTCCAGAGCCTCAAGTTGCATTTTCAGACTTGATTAGTAGAAGTGGAGAGTTCAGCTGTCTTTTACAGAAACACACACACACACACACACACACACACACGCAGGCATATACACAAACACACATATACAAACACCCATATACAGACATACACACACACACAGACACCCATATATAGACACACAGACATACATACATAGATACAGACACACAGACACACCCATACACAGACACACAGACATACACACACAGACACATGCAAACACACACACAGACACACAAAGACACAGACATATAGGCACACAGAGACACACATAGAAACACACAAAGTCACAGACATACAGACACAGTCACAGACATAGAGACACATACACATATACCCAGACACACACAGAAACACACACAGTTAAAGAAACACACACAGACACACACAGTCACAGACATATACACACACACACATATACACAGACACACATAGTCACAGACACACAGACACACACAGTCACAGACAGACACACAGACACACAGAGTCACAGACAGACACACAGACACACATACATACACACACACAGACATACACAGTCACACACACACACAGACACACACAGTCACACACATAGAAACACACACAGTCACAGACAGACACACAGACACGCACAGTCACAGACACACAGAGTCACAGACAGACACACACACACATACATACACACACACAGACATACACAGTCTCACACACACACACACACACACACACACACACACACACACACACACACAGGCCTCTGGCACAGTATGCTGTATGCTGTCACTAAGGTTTGGGCTAGCTCCTTTTCCATGCACATCTCAGTGTTCTCAAAGTGACACTAGAGCAAATAATCCCCTTTCCAAAGCACCCCTGGGGACAAGGGCAGGTCAGCCAAGCCTGAGCCTTGCTGTGTCCCCTGTCTTGTGGGGCAGTTGGAGTAGAGCTGATAAAGAGATCCAATCAGGCCTGTGGCCGGTGGCTCCACCATGGCGGGTACACAGTTCTTGTGAAAGTGATTACAGAAGTTTGAGGTTTTAGATTGCTCAGGAGGATGGGAGGGAAGGCTCTCCAGTGCTGTCACTTAAGATACCCAAGAAGGAGGCTGTCCTCATGGTCCAGGGCCTGGTCTGCCACAGCACCCACTGACCCACGGCTATCTGGTCCAGAGAGAATGGACCCTTATCATACTGGGTCCTGACTAAAAATACTGTGTGTATGTGAATGTGTGTGTATGTCTGTGACTATGTGTGTACAGGCACAAATCCATCCCCTGACCCAGCAGCCATGGCAGGCAAGGTCACAGGAAACACCTCTGGTCCGTAAGTCCTATTCAGCCTGCCAGGCACACTTAGGTATGAGGCTAAGCTACCGTGAGGCACGGCCTTTTCTGTGTGGGACTGGAGGAGGATAATTAACTCTTTAGCACATAACGAGGTTTGGAAAGAAGCTGTGAGACTCAGAACCAGAGGGCCTAAGCCTGCTGAGTCATGCAAGGATGAGGGCTCCCGCTGCGTGAGTGGGAGCTGGGCGCTCAGCGGGAGTCAGCCAGGCTGAGAAACGGGAGAGGGTAGACTTTGCTGTGAGGCGGAAAGCCAGGGTGTTTAGAAAGCAGAGGAATAGGTTTACCCGCAGGTGAGACAGAAGCTAGAGTTCCGTGACCCTCCTCCCCATGTGCCTCTTTCTTCAGGGGGAGCTGCCGGGGGTCAGAATGAGACAACAGAGAAGACTGGGTACTGATTTTGGCTCAGAGGACCAACTCCTCCATGGCCCCAGAGTCTCGCTGCCTGAGATGGAGGGAGAGAAGCAAGCGGCACAAGCAAGCAATTGAGGGGCTGAATAGTCAGAGCTACATATCCAGAGCAGTGCTAGAAGCCTGGTCACCAAGAACAATAATCTCCTAGTCCTCTTCCTCCCCTCCTCCTCCTCCTCCCCCTCCTCTTCCCTCTCTCCTCCTCTTCCTCCCCCTCCTCTCTCTCTTCCTCCCCTCTCCTCCCCTCCTCCCCTCCTCCCCTCCCTCCTCCCCCCCCTCCTCCCTCTCCTCCTCCCCTCCTCCCCCCTCCTCCTCTTCCTTCACCTCTTCCTCGTCCTCATCCTCATCCTCTTCCCCCTCCTCCTCCTCATCCTTCTTCCCCTCCTTCTTTTCCTTCTCCTCCCCCTCCTCCTCCTTCTTCCCCTTCCTCCTTCCTCCTCCTCCTTCTCTTTCCCCTCTTCCCCCTCCTCTTCCTCCTCCTACTTCTTCCCCCTTTCTTTTCCTTCTCCTCCCCCCTCCTCCTCCTTCTTCCCCATCCTCCTTCTCTTTCCCCTCTTTCCCCTCAGTGCTGGGCATGGAACACAGCCCTGAGTGTCACCCCTGCCCTAAGTATGGTCCTCCTGATCAGACCTGAGTGCCTCAGTGGTTTTATTTTAGTCATTTCTCTTTCAGAGGAAATGCTTGCCTATGAGATCCCCAAGCCTGTGGCCTGGAAGGAAACTTACCTACCCCAGAAGCAGGTTCTGGGCTCCACTTGCTGAGGGAAGAGCTCACACCAGCCTCCTAGACAGCCAAGCTTCCCAAACACCCATCCCTATGGCTGCCTTCAGCATGTAGTCTCCTACTTAGTGTCTGTGCACCCTCCCTTTTCTCTGCTGGCTCAGGCTCTGGCCTCCATCCTGGATCTGTTACCTAACTGGCCCCTGGAGAAGGAAGAGGATTGGAAAACTCCCAATTAGATCAGGGAGGGGATGTGTTTTCCTTCCTAGGGTAGATTTAGGGGATCAAAGAAGAAAGCGCTCACTCACTTCTGAGACCTGGCCCAGCCTCTGCTGGTTGCTGAATACATACCAGAGTATTCAAGTAGAGTCTCTTCTCCCAGTCATCCAGAAGATGGACAAGTAGGCACGGTGATGTCACTGTCTCTTCTCCCAGTCATCAGGAAGATGGGCCAGTAGGCAGTATTCAAGGACCAGGATGTGTCACTGTCTGTTCTCCCAGATCCAGAAGATGGACCAGTGGACACGGTGCTGTCACGGTCTCTCATCCAGAAGATGGACCAGTGGACACGGTGATGGACCAGTCACGGTCTTTTCTCCCAGTCATCCAGCAGATGGACCAGTGGACACGGTGATGTCACGGTCTCTTTTCCCAGTCATCCAGAAGATGGACCAGTGGACACGGTGGTGTCACTGTCTCTTCTCCCAGTCATCCAGAAGATGGACCAGTGGACACGGTGATGTCACTGTCTGTTCTCCCAGTCATCCAGAAGATGGACCAGTGGACACGGTGATGTCACTGTCTCTTCTCCCAGTCATCCAGAAGATGGACCAGTGGACACGGTGATGTCACTGTCTCTTCTCCCAGTCATCCAGAAGATGGACCAGTGGACACGGTGATGTCACTGTCTCTTCTCCCAGTCATCCAGAAGATGGACCAGTGGACACGGTGATGTCACTGTCTCTTCTCCCAGTCATCCAGAAGATGGACCAGACACTGTGATGTCATTGTCTCTTCTCCATCCGGAAGATGGACCAGTGGACACGGTGATGTCACTGTCTCTTCTCCCAGCCATCCAGAAGATGGACCAGTGGGCACGGTGATGTCATTGTCTGTTCTCCCAGTCATCCAGAAGATGGACCAGTGGGCACGGTGATGTCACTGTCTCTTCTCCCAGCCATCCAGAAGATGGACCAGTGGACACGGTGATGTCATTGTCTGTTCTCCCAGTCATCCAGAAGATGGACCAGTGGGCACGGTGATGTCATTGTCTCTTCTCCCAGTCATCCAGAAGATGGACCAGTGGACACGGTGATGTCACTGTCTCTTCTCCCAGTCATCCAGAAGATGGACCAGTGGACACGGTGATGTCACTGTCTGTTCTCCCTGTCATCCAGAAGATGGACCAGTGGACACGGTGATGTCACGGTCTCTTCTCCCAGTCATCCAGAAGATGGACCAGTGGACACGGTGATGTCACTGTCTCTTCTCCCAGTCATCCAGAAGATGGACCAGTGGACACGGTGATGTCACTGTCTCTTCTCCCAGTCATCCAGAAGATGGACCAGTGGACACGGTGATGTCACTGTCTGTTCTCCCTGTCATCCAGAAGATGGACCAGTGGACACGGTGATGTCACTGTCTGTTCTCCCAGTCATCCAGGAGATGGACCAGTGGACACGGTGATGTCATTGTCTCTTCTCCCACTCATCCAGAAGATGGACCAGTGGACACGGTGATGTCACTGTCTCTTCTCCCAGTCATCCAGAAGATGGACCAGTGGACACGGTGATGTCACTGTCTCTTCTCCCAGTCATCCAGAAGATGGACCAGTGGACACGGTGATGTCATTGTCTCTTCTCCCAGTCATCCAGAAGATGGACCAGTCACGGTGATGTCTGTCTCTTCTCCCTGTCATCCAGAAGATGGACCAGTGGACACGGTGATGTCACTGTCTCTTCTCCCAGTCATCCAGAAGATGGACCAGTGGACACGGTGATGTCACTGTCTGTTCTCCCTGTCATCCAGCAGATGGACCAGTGGACACGGTGATCATCCAGTGGACCAGTGGACACGGTGTGTCTTCTTCCTGTCCCATCATCCAGAAGATGGACCAGTGGACACGGTGATGTCATGTCTCTTCCCAGTCATCCAGAAAGATGGACCAGTGGACCGGGTGATGTCACTGTCTGTTCTCCCAGTCATCCAGAAGATGGACCAGTGGACACGGTGATGTCACGGTCTCTTCTCCCAGTCATCCAGAAGATGGACCAGTGACACGGTGATGTCATTGTCTCTTCTCCCAGTCATCCAGAAGATGGACCAGTGGACACTGTGATGTCATTGTCTCTTCTCCCTGTCATCCAGAAGATGGACCAGTGGACACGGTGGTGTCACGGTCTCTTCTCCCAGTCATCCAGAAGATGGACCAGTGGACACGGTGATGTCACTGTCTGTTCTCCCAGTCATCCAGAAGATGGACCAGTGGACACGGTGATGTCACTGTCTCTTCTCCCAGTCATCCAGAAGATGGACCAGTGGACACGGTGATCTCCCTGTCATCCGGAAGATGGACCAGTGGACACGTGATGTCACTGTCTTCTCCCAGTCATCCAGAGATGGACCAGTGGACACGGTCTTTCTTCCCCTGTCATCCAGAAGATGGACCAGTGGGCACGGTGATGTCACTGTCTCTTCTCCCAGTCATCCAGAAGATGGACCAGTGGACATGGTGATGTTATTGTCTCTTCTCCCAGTCATCCAGAAGATGGACCAATGGACACGGTGATGTCATTCCTTTGGTGAAGTTCAATATGTGCTATAAGAAATATCATTGCGTGGTGCCCTATAGATCAAAGAGAGGCATCTGAGATGTATTCAGGGGTGAGCAGAAAATGTCCAATGGAAGGCCTCCTGGGTGAAGCTGGAGTAAAATGAATGGAGTTTTTCTGGCAACAGGGTGTGCGTACAGACCTAGAAGTGGGGGAAGGGCACATCCATTAAGGCTGGGGTGTGGTGGGTGGTGGGGAGGAGTGACACTGGAGGCCAGAGAGAATCTGCAGGCCTGAGGAGGTATGGAAGCTTGGGGCTTCTGCTGCTCATAGGCCAGTGACCAGATCACTGTGCACCCTAGGGCAACCTGTAAGCAGCCCCTTCCCTTTCCCGGGGGCTCAGGGCCCAGTGGTCCCCTCCTCTCTTGCTCCACTGACTCAGAATATGTATAGGGGTAGGATGTGGAGGTGTAGATGGAGCAGAGCAAGCTGTTCACCCTTGCACGGATGCTAAGGGGTTCCGTGACCTACCAGGGAGTCACTACACAGGATCAGGTGGCTCCTGATGACCGCTCTGCCGTTATTACCCTACACAATCTCAGCAAAAGAATTCTCCCCAAGTACAGTCTGTGCTGCTCTCTGTGCTAAGTAATTGCTGGGAACGCTGTTTAACTTTAATAAACCCCGTGAGTTCAACTTAGTGGTTTTTTTATTGCTCATAAGAACTGCGGTTAATTTAGGAAATTCTCGATTATACAATGGCTGCCTCCCCTGTGTGCATTTACTTCAGAGTAAAGACTGAGCTGTGCACGTTTGCATCCACACATTTCATTTGGCTGGGGGTGTAGCTCAGCTGAAAGAGTGCTTGCTTAGCATGCACAAGGTCCTGCCAATCCCTGGCACCACATGAACTGGGGGAGTGGGGTGAGATAGCTCTGTAACCCCAGACTGGGTAGGAGTGGTTAGGAGAAACCGAAGGTTAAGGTCATCCTTGGCTACATAGCAAGTTTGAGACTAGCCTGGGCTACCTGAAACCCTGCCTCAAACAAAACAAACAAAAAAATAGTTGATATAAATGATAGCACGGTACTTATAAAGTTAAAAGAAATAGAATTTGATTTCCCTTTAATTCTGTTATTCTACATGAAGGCTGGCATTTTAATTAATATTTAAGTTTAAAATGGTATGTGAAAATTGCATCTTTTTAAAAGATTTACATTTATGAATTTTTTTCTTTTCTTTTTTTCGGAGCTGGGGACCGAACCCAGGGCCTTGCTAGGGCCTTGCTCTTGCTAGGCAAGCGCTCTACCACTGAGCTAAATCCCCAACCCCTATTTATGAATTTTTAATTGCTCATAGATATGCACACAGGTCTGTGTGCACGTGTGTGCATCTGAGTGTAGGTGCCCTGGGAACCCAGAGAAGGGCATTGGATCCCCTGTGAGCTGGCATTACAGGCCTGTGAGCTGTTGAATGTAGGTGCTGGGAACAGAACCCGGGTCCTCTGGAAGAGCAGTGCATACTGTAAACCACTGAGCCATCTCCCCAGCCCTGCAAACAGTATCGCCACATTCTATTTACTTCACACATGAAACATTTACCGGTCTATTTATGCCTTCCAGATTGAGCTGCTTCTTCACTTTGAACGTCTGTTTGTCTGTTTTGGGGATGCCCCTGCTGTGTAGCTCAGGTCGAACTCTAACTGCACCAGTCTCCAGCGTGCTGGGGTAGCTGCGGTGTGCCGCCGCCACAACTGGCAGAACTGCTGACTTTAAAGAACAAATTTAGTACACAACCACATGTGAATATTAAAACTGCTAATATAAGCCAGGTGTGTGGTATCACACATCTGTAATCTCATCCCTTGGGACGTGGAGGATGAGTTTCAAGTCATCTTGGGCCTCATGAGGTTCTGTTCCAAACACCAAAACCAACCAACCAACAACAACAAAAATCTGACAGTCTGCAGATATTTCTCCCTTGAGTTAAAAACACTAATCCATCATGCTTTTGCTTTATACAGCTAGTGTGTTTGTATGTTTGTATGTATATATATGTATTTGTATGTTTGTATATGTGTAATATATGAATTACACATATATGTATATATTACTGACATGATTACATACATTAAGATCAATAAAAGAAAACCTCCACACATTTCTGGCCACTATTATTTGTTTCATTTAATGAGTATCATTCAAAATTATTTTAATAGGAAGAGGATACTGAAGGAGGCCCCAGTGTCTGACACACCTGGCAGCTACTGGACAAAACTTAGCTACAAGGAAAATCTCCCCTATGAAGTGCTGTGAGAACGGCCCATGGGAGAAGGCCCAAGGACCCATGACCTTTGCCTACACGCCTCTTCCGGTCACTGCTGATCACTTTGACCAAGAAGAAAGTCAATGTCAGAGCTGACCACCATAAGCATGTACAGACCCTGCCTGTCCGTCAGACCTGTTCCTTAGCGAAGGCCACAGTGGGTGCCTAGGCTGGAGGGCACCTCACCTCATCCAGGGCTCCATCGCTTCTTCAGGTCCCAGTGCCCCCCAACCCTAGGAGCCAACGCCTTCAGTTTGGAGGTCTCCCTTTTGGAGATCTAACTCTGCAGGATCCAAAGAAGCCTTTACATTCTTCACTCCTGCTTCCAAGCTCCAGTCAATGGCTGCCTGAGGGGACAGACAGCCCTGTGTAAACGACCAAGCAACAATAAGATAGAATGACGAGGCTTCCTCAGTGCACTGCAGCGCTAGGCACTGTGGTAGCATGTCACGCGCTCTCCCAGGCGGCTAGGGCACCCTCCACTGTGCAGGAGAAGGCCTTCGGGCCCAGCAGCTCGGCTGGAAGGATGATGGGGGTTATTTCAGGAGTCCGTGAGCACTTCTTGGAGCTGCTCTCAGTGGGATCCTTGGTGCTGAGTGCAGGATTTAGGTCCCAGTTTGACTTGGGAGGGGGGTCAAACGTAGCATCCTAGAGGGAGCTAGGTAAGAGGGGGTGGGATTCATCAAAGGGTGGGGGTTATAAACAGAAGATTAGCATGGTTGGAGTCTATGGGCAGGGTCCCACAGGAGAGCAGTCGAGTGTAAGGTGAATGGAGCACACAGCCCCAGGGGTTAGGAGACGTGCGACAGGCCGCACTTCTTCAATCTCCTGCATGAGCTTTACCTGCTCGTCCAGACCCAAGGGCCCACTTTAGCAACACCCCCAGAACTTGCTTTCCACAGTCAGCCTGTGTAGAGTGCCTCAGGGTCTCATCTAATCATTCTACTGAGCAGTCTACATTGTTAAGATATCCGAATATAAGCAATGTACCAGGTAGGAATGGATCGAGCCCAGGGCTCTGTCCCTTGCTCATCCCCCAAATCCACTGCAATCAACCCATCCCTATGTCCACTCTCGACTAACTGCCTGGTGCTACAGAGATAATGACCTGTAGGAAATAGCAGACCCCTGCGGGGGTCCCTGGAAGGAGGCCACCCCAGCTCTAGCCTGGGGCATCTGGAGGAGAGGGGGAAACTCAGCTGTTCAGGGTATGGTTTAAAGTCTCTTGGGATCACTGTTGTGGCTCATAAGTTTGGAAAGCGAGGTCTAGCAGGGTGTCACCGGGAGATCTAGTAGAGTTTCGTCCTGCCCTGTAACTTTTTATCCCTTGGCACATAGGTCCGGGCCTCTGCTGTAGATGGGAGATAAGATAGGGGAGGCCCTGCCAACTGGAGCTTGTGAAAGGGGTTACCAAAGCAAAGTGGCTGTTTCAGGAGCAACTGTTGAGGCCGGTGGCAGTGGAGGGAAGCACTGATGTGGGAGGAGGGGCGGGGAAGGCACTGTGCAGGGGGAGCGGGGGCAGGGGTTGAAGAGCCCGGGAAGAGTCTCCTGAGGTCTAGAAGGTGCAGGGTCTGCACCGAGGGAGACGTGGCCATGCTCACCTGAAGGGACCAGGATAGGTTGATTGGTTACGGGCACAGTAGCAGTGGCTTTGGAGCCTAGTCCAGAGGTGAGCAGTAGCCATGCAGGCAGTGAGCATGGAGTCATCAGGCTCCTGCAGAGAAGGGCCTGTCAGGAGGAAAGGCTTGGACGTGCAAAGGGCCTGGGGCCACCTGAGTTCTGCACTACAGATGAGGGGCTGGGAACCCACCCAAGATCTCACTGCCTGTGAAAGAACCACACTGAGACTCAGGGCAGTCTGGCTTAGTGCAGCAAGCTCTTTGAGTCAAGCGCATGGAAGCACACAGTAAATCCACCACTGCTGTGCGTTGAGAAGAATTTAGTGCACGCCCAGAGCCACAGTGGGCCCTTTTTAGCTCTAGGCAAGATGCTTCCCATTCACACTTTCGCTCGCTGTGAATTCTGCCTGTGACACCTCGCCATGACCCCAGGTGTTCCCTAAGGCATTTCTCTGGCATCTTGGAGAGAGCTGATAGCCCTAGGAAGATTAAGAGAGAACTGAATTATTGACGATTCACTCCTCTACACACATTTAATGAATGCCTACTGATTGGAGCCTTGCGCTGAGTATTAGGGAGATGATAGTAAGTCTAGACCCCATTTCTGCCCGGATGGAAGAAGAGGGGAGCCTTTCCAAACATCCACACGAACTCCTATTTTAGGGATGTGAAAGTGAGGCCTGGGAATGACAAGTGACAATTAGCAATGGGGCCAAGCTTGCTCTCTCTTCTTGTCGGTACCAAGGTCATTCGTCACTTATCAGGTGACGCCTATGTCCGCAGCACTGCTTCAGATTGTGGGGGGAAATGCATCCACGGACCCAAGACTGGAGGTAGGTGTGGAAAAAGGTAATGGTGGTAAGGGGAACCTCCATTCTGGTGTTTCAATCACAAGGTGTTTCAATCACATGGTTCCCCTTGAAAACCGGAGCGAGGTTCCAGAGCTCCGCCCAGGGGCTGGGCTTCTGGCGGCAAAGTCCCGCCCCCTCTACCCCAGGTTAGGATATAAAGTCTCTTAGCTCCTTCCAGGGAAGAGTAAGCAGAAAGAAACCATCTCAGGTCCTCTAGAGGAGAGAGGAACGGGACACTCACCTCCGTGGTGTCCATGGGTATTGCTTGCCTGCTCGGCTGTAGCGGGGGTTCTGCTTGCACGATGCAGCTGCTGCTGGCCCTGTTAGGGGCCTTAGCCACGTTCATCCTCACACAACTCGCTGAGGGCACTGTCTCAGGTAGGAGACTCTTAGACACCAAGGCAGAAGATTGGTTGAAAGCCAGGATGTGGAGGGAAAACACTTGACATAGGGAGTCTGTGACTCCCTTGAATACTGACTCTCGATCCTTTTGAACAGCTTCCCCCAGTCCAGTGGAGAATTCAGTCCTTCAAGACTGCATAGCAGAGGCGAAGTTGCTGGTGGACACTGCCTACAATCGGACACAGAAGAGGTGGGCCCGGGACAGGGAAGGTCACTGAGGGAGGACGGGCTCTTGGCAAAATCATCTTAGCCAACCTGAACTCCTGAGCACTGTGGGTCTCCCTGCTGGGCTGAGGATCTAGGGTAACCTGCACCCTCCTCCTTCTTCCTCCATCTCCTCTTTGGGACAGCATCATGCAGCGTCTTCAAAGCGGCTCGGCCAGCCCCATGGACCTCCTGGCCTACTTCAAACAGCCAGTAGCAGCCACCAGAAGAGTTGTTCAGGCGGCTGATTATATGCATGTGGCCTTAGGGCTGCTGGAAGAGAAGCTTCAGCCTCAAGAATCCAGACCCTTCAATGTCACTGGTACTTTGTTTCCCCACTGAGCCCCTAAGGCCTGCCCTAGCCTGGGGGTGGAGGAAAACCAGATGTGGGAGGTGAGGTGAGAAGCCTATGGGATGTTAGATGATAAAGGGGTGGGACTGAACAGCACTAGGACTCTGCCTCCCTCCTCCCCAGATGTGCTCACAGAACCACAGCTGCGCCTGCTGTCCCAGGCCAGTGGCTGTGCTCTCCAGGACCAGGTCGAGAGGTGCAGCAACAAATACCGAACTATAACAGGGAGATGCAACAACAGGTGAGTGTCGGATCGGGGCTCCGCCTCTGCCCTCCACCCCCTCTCTCGGGCCCTGTACCCTACTAATACTCACCTACTCATTACCTCAGGAGGAGCCCTGGCTGGGAGCCTCCAACCAGGCCCTGGCCCGCTGGTTACCAGCTGAGTATGAAGACCACAGGTCTCTCCCCTTCGGCTGGACCCCTGGCAAGAGGCGGAATGGCTTCCTCCTTCCTCTTGTGAGTCAGAGTGAAGGGTCTGAAAAATGTTTTCCCTCTTTTAAATACAGAAGTTAAAAACAGCCCTGGGTTGTTACAGAAGAGGCTCAGGTCCCATCTTTCCCCCCAACACTGACTGGCTGACCAACTGTGGGTAGAGATTATTCTTACCTTCTGAGCCCAGTTTCTTCAATAGAAGAATCTAGAGCTTGTGAGAATGAAAGTGAAGCCCTTGGCATAAACAGCTGCATAAACTATGCTCCCTTAACGCTACCTCCTAATGGAACAGAGTTGCTTTATCATTCTCATGAGAGGACTGGTGTCAAAGCATCACCCCGCCCCACCCCCTGTCCACTTTCCTCCTTCCTCTCCCTTCCTCTCTATCCCCTCCCCCCAACCCCATGTATGTGTGCCTGTGCCTGTGCCTGTGCCTGTGCCTGTGCGTGTGCGTGTGTGTGTGTGTGTGTGTGTGTGTGATATGTGTGCAGGTGTGCACAGGCGTGCGGAGGTCAGAGGAAGGCCCTGGGTGTCTTCCTTTGTAGATTACCACCATCATGTTTTTTGCGACCTGATGGTCTCTCACCCATCTGGAAGTTTGCTGTTTCAAGGAAGCTGTCTGGCCAGTGAGCTACGGGGACTGGCCTGTGTCTGCCCTCAGTGCATGGGCTCCAGGCACATGAACAATGCTTGGCTCCTCTGTAGGTTCTAGGGCTTGGAATTCAGGTCATAGCAAGTATTCTTACCCACTAGGTCATCGTCCAGTCCCTCTGTTCTATGTTTTGAGTCTGTAGTCCAGACTGGTCCAAATTTAGGATGCAACCCAGGCGATCTCAAACTCACAGCAGTCTTCCTGCCTCCGCTTCCTAGGGCTGCGGTTATAGCTGTGGGATCCACGTCCAGGTCAGAGTATCTTGCTGACTCTAAAGAGCCATGCGCCTGTGTGTCCATGACTTGTAATCTCACAATTATCAACTTTCTTTAGATATGTTAATCCAGCAATCCCCTACCTGCCTTAATATTAATATTAAATTTTACCCTACTGGTCCTCCCGTCCTCTACCCAGATCTCTGTTTATTACCTGTCACCTTGAAATCAGTCCTGTTTCTGAAGACCACGAGTTCTACAATCTGTCTACAGATTGATGTTTATCTCTCTGGAACAACTGGTGGGGGATTCTGCCGGTCTGGACCAGCTCCCTCACACTTGATGATATACAATCTTTCTGTGTAGTTCAGATTGGCGTGTAACTAAGCAAGACTGGCCCTGAATTTACAATCCTCCTGCCTCAACCTCCCAAATCCGGGGATTATAGGCATGTGCCACCAGAAACCGCAGGCCAAGCTGGAAGACCACCGTCTTTCAGGGAATGGCAGCCGCCACGAGAAGGGGCTGCCTCTCTAAGAACAGAAGGACCAGGAGGAGGGGCGGATGGGAGACTATTAGCTCTGGCAGGAACTGGCACTGAGGCCCAGCTGGTCGCAGCTCCTGGCTCTGACCGAGAGCCCAGACCCATGCCCACTGTACTCCCCCACCAGGTCCGGGCTGTCTCCAATCAGATTGTGCGCTTCCCCAGTAAGAAGCTGACCTCAGACCAGGGCCGGTCCCTCATGTTCATGCAGTGGGGCCAGTTCATCGACCATGACTTGGACTTCACCCCAGAGTCCCCAGCCAGAGTGACCTTCAACATGGGCGTGGACTGTGAGAAGACCTGTGCCCAGCTGCCTCCCTGCTTCCCCATCAAGGTCCCTCAGCCAACCTTCTAGGTCTCTGGGGTAGCTTCCAGCCTAGAAAGAAGGGTGCCAGAGGGAAATAAGCCCCACTCAGAAATCACCGATGGCCCCTGGTGTGCGTGTTGGAGGGCTGGGGAATGGGTGGGCTCTACTGGGGTTTCATGGGGGAGTTATATGAGACAGGCCTTGACCCGTTGGGCTGACTCCAGCAGAGGAGGCCTCTGGGCCCTACTTTTAGAAACTATCAGACACTCTTCCTGGGTTGGTATAGTCCAAGAAGCCTGCAATTCTTGCCAACTCCTCCTGGTCTGGGGCTGTTAGCAGGGTCTTCCTTCAAGCAAGGACACTGTAGGGCACTAGGTGAGAAAACACAGAATTGGCACAGGTATATCCACAGACTCAAACACACACACACACACACACACACACACACACACACACACACTCATTCATACACACTCTAACACATATTCAACCAAAAGGTTTGCTTCCTTGCAGTGGGTAGGGAGGCACTCAGAGGGGGCTGTTTATTACCAACGCCCTTTCCTCCAGCCTTGGTGCCTCCTCTGCGGAACTCTCCAGGTCTTTGTAGCAGAGTTAGCATTTGCATTGTACAGCAGGCCCCGCTAATGCTGCCTCCGTCGAGCTTGGTGTAACTGCCTGTACAACAACTCGTCTCCCGGAGGCTCAGTCTCTCCTCCAGTTAGATGAAGCTCTTCATCACTTTAAAAAGCTTCATGGAGGGGTTGGGGATTTAGCTCAGTGGTAGAGCGCTTGCCTAGGAAGCGCAAGGCCCTGGGTTCAGTCCCCAGCTCCGAAAAAAAAGAACCCCCCCCCAAAAAAAAGCTTCATGGAGGGTAGGGGGTTCACCTCAGGGGCAGAGAACTTGCCAGTCTTGGAGGGCTTCCTGGAGGAGGAAAGTTTTGAGAAATGTCAAAGTTCAGTTGGGGATACCCCAGTATAGGGAGTCTGCTATGGAGGGGCCCCGGAGTGACTGAGAGCTCTTCACCCTAGATACCACCCAATGACCCCCGCATCAAGAACCAGCGAGACTGCATCCCTTTCTTCCGCTCCGCCCCTGCGTGCCCCCAAAACAGGAACAAAGTCCGTAACCAGATTAACTCGCTTACATCCTTCGTGGACGCCAGCATGGTGTATGGCAGCGAGGTGTCCCTCGCCCTGCGACTTCGAAATCGGACCAACTACCTGGGGCTCCTGGCCACTAACCAGCAATTCCAGGACAATGGCCGAGCCCTACTGCCTTTCGACAACCTGCATGAGGACCCCTGTCTCCTGACTAACCGATTAGTACGCATCCCGTGCTTCCTGGCAGGTCAGTCTGCAGGGGAGTTCGTCTTCCCAGGAGAGAAGGGCATGATGGGGTGTGGTGAGGAGATGTTAGTGATGACCTCAGGGGACCCTCAGCATGGGGGCCCTCAGCATGGGGGCACACCATGGGTACAGATCTGTGCAGTCACTGGGAAACCTAGCACGTGGGAGGTGCCTATCCCCTGGGTGTGGCCAGGTACCCCTGCTCCATTGCCTCCAGTGACTACTTGAATGTCACTCTAGCCAACTATAGGAGTTTGATCCAGTATCTGCCCACTGCCCTTAGTCATGGTCCTGAGACCCGAGAGAAGACACTGACTCTTCTGAGACAGGAAAGGGCTGGCTCTTCAGTTACCTGAATGTTCATTTTTTTCTCTTTTAGGCTGGCGTGTGCTTGTGTTTTTGTGTGTGACCGTGTGTGCGTGTGCATGTACGCGTGTGTGTGCATGTTTTGTGCTTCCCTTCTTGTTACACAGTTCTACATTTATGCGGTCCCTCCCTCCCGATGTTTAGTTTGCTTGCTATTTATAGTCCTTACCCCAGCCTTCCTGTGTGGTTATGATAATGGCAGTAATCACATCTGGGCCATCCCTGAACCTCACAGCAGCCCTGAAAGGTGAGGAGGATCATCCTTTATTTACAGATGTGAGGCTGAGGCTGAGGAAAGATGGCCGTGCTCAAGAGAGCAGAGCTCTGAGGGCAGAGCCTATCCTGGGACAAACCTCCTGGGTCTCTGCCCCGTCCATTCTGCCTCGCTGCTTAACTAAAACTCACTCTATAAGGACTGCACAACTACATATTCTGGGGGAGCAGCATGTGCCCTCACCAGAGGTCTCCAGAAGCTTAGTCTAAACAAGACTGTCGGGGATGGTGAGAAGCCATTGGGTGGCTGTTCTTGCTGTCCTTGCTTGCCTATGGGAGAGGTCTGGGTATAGAAATGAGCCCTGCTCGGTGTGCCTGGCCCCCTTATTCCTTGGAAGAGCAGCAGGGTATCAAATTCGAATATGGGAACCCTTGGTGGAGAAACAGATGCAGACAGGGGCATGTAGTCTTAAGGTCATGGTTCCCAGCGTTGTCGTCTGGGCTGCGGATCTGGCATTCTTGTAGAAAGGAAGCACCAGGCAAGAGGAACAGCATCTGTCCTGTGTGTCTCACTTAGTTCTAACCAGGTCTAGCCACTTAGGGACCCAGGAGCCCACCGTGCTCTCTGTCCTGGGGAGGAAGGTGAAGGTTGGTAAGGAGCCGCGTGACACAGCTTAGATGGAGGCATAGCCTCTGCAGGTTTGCCTCCCCTGTTCTCTGAGACCCAGGCCTCAGCCTTCCCTTACGGAAAGAGTCTTATAACCTTGAACTTGGGGGGGTTTCAAGGTGACAGCCGGGCAAGCGAAACCCCTAAACTGGCGGCCCTGCACACGCTGTTTGTGAGAGAACACAATCGCCTAGCCACAGAGCTGAAGCGCATGAATCCCCACTGGAGTGGAGACAAGCTGTACAACGAAGCCCGGAAGATCGTGGGTGCCATGGTCCAGGTAGGGGGCCCAGAGGCCGGCATGAATCTGAGGGAGTCGCCCAACCTTTGAGAACATGGCTTTGAGACAGTACCCTAAGGCTTCTGAGTCTGGATGCTTGGGGTGCATCTCTACCCCTGGTTCCAACACTGACTGGGATTCCATCCATGGCGTTTCTTTGGGTTCCAGTATCCCATCCTCTGATGGGAGATTAATGTTGCCACGTTTGACACAATGGCAACAATCACTAGTGTGCCCGAGAAGCCTTTTGAACAGAAATCTGTGCAGAGGAAGAGGAGGGCGGCAGGCCACCTGGGCGACACTCCTCCCATTCCGTCTCTGTCAGATCATCACCTACCGAGACTTTCTGCCTCTGGTTCTGGGCAAGGCCCGGATGAGAAGAACCTTGGGTCCCTACAGAGGGTACTGCTCCAACGTGGACCCCCGAGTAGCCAATGTCTTCACCCTGGCTTTCCGCTTCGGCCACACCATGCTGCAGCCCTTCATGTTCCGTTTGGACAGCCAGTACCGGACCTCAGCACCCAACTCCCACGTTCTGCTCAGCTCTGCTTTCTTCGCCAGCTGGCGTATTGTATACGAAGGTGACTGGGTTTCCCAAAGGCAAAGGGGGAAGGGTCCAAGCACCCCTTCCCCAGGTGGGCTGTGGTCTGCTGGTCCGGCCTCTGCAAATGCTTCCTCTGGATAGTGGACAGACGGCAGCCATCATTGAGTCTCTCCTGCCCTAAGGGAGGAGTCCCCCTCTTTCCTGTCTCACTCACTGGGAATTAAACCCAGGCCTTGTGCATGCTAGGCAAGTGACCTAACGTTAAGCTATTCTGCCTCCCCTTTTGCTTTTAAAATTTTATATAAGGGCTTTACTAAAAGTAGCCCATGCTGGCCTTGAACTTGTGATTGTCCTGCCTCAGCCTCCTGAGTAGCTAGGATTATCATTGTATCTATATCACCAGGCCTGACAATGGGGGATTCCTAAGCAGGGGGCAGGACAGACTGAGGTCAGAGTTGTATATAGTGGTCCCACAAAGAGCCCCACTTGCTGGCTCGGCATCATGGGATGACTCAGGAGCTTCTAAGAAGCTGACTAACTCTTTCGTTTCGTGAAACCAGGTGGCATCGACCCTATCCTCCGAGGTCTCATGGCCACCCCAGCTAAGCTGAACCGGCAAGATTCCATGCTGGTGGATGAGCTTCGGGACAAGCTGTTTCAGCAAGTGAGAAGGATCGGGCTGGATCTGGCGGCTCTGAACATGCAGCGCAGCCGGGACCACGGGCTTCCAGGTGATGGGGTACCTCAGACAGGGCCGTTTTGGGGGTTCAGAGCAGACCTGAACCCTCCCTTCTGACAGGAATGAGATAGAAGTGGTGTAGAACAGGTAAGACCCACGTTGATGCAGCGAAGCACCCCCCCCCCGACGCCATGATCTCGTGCTTGCTGACTCCCCATCCCTGTCTGCTGTAGGGGCCCCAGCTTTAGGTTCAGCCCGGGACTAGGTCAGGGGATGAGGAGGTAAAGAGGAGAAGAGATCAGAAAAGCAATAGACTTAACAGACATGGATGACCCTTCCCCACCTCACTGGCAACTTCAGAGAAGAAAGCTTTAAAGTTTCTAGGACCAGAGAGATTGCAGGGCCCTCTGACCTGAGGGTGGAAGGCAAGGAGGAAGAGAGATGGGGAGCAAGTCGATTAGGATTAAGGCCCCATGTTGCTGTTTGGTGAGGACACTGTCGCCGTGTAAAGAGAACAGACGTTCCTGTTCCATTTCCTTATTCCAATGACACTCAGCAGCAGCTGTCCCAGCCATCGTATAGAGGAGGAGTAAGTCAGAGACAGCTAATAATCTACTCAAAGTCACAAAAATACGAAGTAAAAAGCTGACTTCAAAATGTCTTCATTCTTCCTGTTGTTTGACCCCATTCAACACCACAAAGAGGTTTCAGGCCCGGTTTGCCTTTCTTCGTTCCAACTCCAACCTTCCTCTCTAGATAGAACCTGTGGCCCCACGTGTCCTGGCTGGTCCCCACTCAAGTGTAAAGGAGTCAGGGGCTTCCTACTCTGCTCACTACAGCAATGGACAGACACATGGCAGGCACTGGGACATCAGGGTTTCTTTGTTTTTCTTCTTCCTTCTCTCCCTGCTCTCTCTGTGCATGTCTGTGGGACCCACATGGAAGCTAGAGGCCAATCTCAGGTGTTATTCCTCAGCTGCCCTCTACCATGTATGTATGTATGTATGTATGTATGTATGTATGTATGTATGTATATATATATGTATATATGTGTTTGTTTTTCAAGACACGATCTCTCTGTATAGTCCTGGAACTAACTCTGTAGACCAGGCTGGCCTCAAACTCAGAGATCTGCCTCCCTCTGCCCCACTCTCCCACCAAGTGTTGGGATTAAAGGTGTGCCACCACCGCTCAGCTCTGCCTTGTATTTTTGAGGCAGTGTCTCTCACTGGCCTAGAGCTCACAATGCAGGCTGAGTTGAGTGGTCAGTGCACCCCAAATCTGCCTACCTCTGTCTCCCCAGCACTAGAACTAGAAGTGTGCATGACCTTGCCTATAATATATATATTTAAACCTGAGTTCTGGAGATCCAATTCGGGAAGTCCTTATGCTTGTGTGGCAAGCAGAGTGATTTCCCTGGCAGTCGTAACTTAATGCTCCTGACAGCTAAGGAGCTGTTGGCGCCCCCTGCTGGAAGGCTTGTGTTGCTAGCCACTCAGATTGCCACAGTGTAACTTTCTGTTCCCTATAAACAGCTGTTCCCTACAAGCCATTTCAGAAATACTATCCTGAAACGGCTTTTGCAGTCTCCTCTAGTCCCTTCCCCAGACAACAGCAAGTCTAGAATTGTACTGCCTGCTTTGAACTCCACTTAGTAGACCCTGAACAGCCGATGACTGGATAGACTTAAGTACACTGCAGGGTACTTCACGAAGGTACCATGCCGTCTTAAGAGGTACATAACACTTAGTGATGATAAAACCTGACACAGTTTAGTTGTCTGGAAACTGTTGTTTGTTTTCTCATTTAATCATCCCTTCACGTACTCTTCAAACCTTATTTTTAGGAACGTTCCGAGTAGTGTCCCTATAAAATGTGTGTAGACCAATCATGATATTGACACCTAATGCTCACCTTTGACCTCTGGATGCATGCACACCCCCACAACATGTGAACACATGCACAAGACCAAATTTGCATCTGTGGGCTTTGTATATCAGGACACACTGCTCAGCCCAGCACACACGAAACAAGACTGTCCACCTACAGTCTAGAGAGGGCAATGATCCAGTGTTTAGACCTCTGGGATCTTCTGGTTCCATCCAGTACCGACCACAAATATACTCTGGAGGATCTGTGGGGAGCAGCAGAAGCTAATGAGAGACTGATGGTGTGGCTCTGACTGGGCTCCCCTTGCAGGATACAATGCCTGGAGGCGCTTCTGTGGCCTTTCCCAGCCCCGAAACTTAGCCCAGCTTAGTCGGGTGCTAAAAAATCGGAATTTGGCAAGGAAGTTTCTGAACCTGTACAAGACGCCTGACAACATTGACATCTGGGTGGGAGCCATAGCAGAGCCTCTTCTGCCGGGGGCCCGAGTGGGGCCTCTTCTGGCTTGTCTTTTTGAGAACCAGTTCAGAAGAGCCCGAGATGGAGACAGGTAAGTGGCCCGAAGGCTAAAATAACCCAGCACCGGACAGATACAGCACTGAGAGGCTGGACAATGGAGAAAGCACCCTTTCAAGCTTCATTTCTCCCAAGGTCTCAGGACCTGAGACCAGGAGGCTTCTCCATGCAAAGTGGGACTGAGGGAGAGAAATGCTGCCCCAGACAAGATTGGAGCCTCCACAGGGCAGAACAGCGACTAGACAGCCTCGATGTTCTATGCTAGCGGACCCCAGAAGATGTGGGCAGAAAGAGCTAAACCTGATTCCCTCTAGTGAGCTTGTGGCTTAAGACCTGACTCCTTATTTGGATGTGGCATATGCATGAGTTCAAGTCCATCCCTGACTGCCTAGACTGCTGTATTCTTACTTCTGGGCAGTTCACTTACGGAAGTGGCAGGATTACGGAAAGTGTGCTCACTGCACAGCGACTCCCCAACCTTCTCACAGTTCTCTTTGTCCGACAGATTCTGGTGGCAGAAATGGGGCGTTTTCACCAAAAGACAACGCAAAGCCCTGAGGCGAATTTCTTTATCTCGGATTGTGTGCGACAATACTGGCATCAGCACCGTTTCGAGGGACATCTTCAGGGCTAACATCTACCCCCGGGGTTTTGTGAGCTGTAGCCGTATTCCCAGGTTGAACCTGTCAGCCTGGCGAGGCAAATGAGGCTTCTGCAGGTAAGGGGAGATCTGGAACGGGTCAGGCCCTAGCACCTCTCTGTGGAATAAGACATCCCATCCGCTAAACAGTGACAATACACTTCGTCGATAGGAACACAGTACTCTTTCCTAGTGGCTTCCAAGAATGCTAGCTTCTGGGCTGACAGTCAGTTCTGGGGTCTAGGACTTACTTGGTGGGGTGAGGAGAGGGACAATCAGAAGTATTTAACTGACTTCAGTTTTGTCACAATTCCTAAAACAGCTCTTTGGATATCCAACAAATTCCTCATCTATTTATTTCTGCTATTCCCACAGGATTCTACGCCAGGACCCCAAGTCTTGGAGATGAGGGCAACGGGGAGATCATGAGGCTGCTCTCTCCCCTGCAAACCACTGTTTCCTGCTGGAGCTTTTGCTGGTTACACTGAGAGCTGGCTTTGCTGGTTGAGAGTATCAAGGTGCTATGGCAACAGGCCCACTTACCTTGGGAACCTCTTAGATATCAGGCTATGAATCAGCACCAGGTATAGGAGCCTATGAGCCGGGCCATGAGACTTTGAGGTCTCAGCAAGACACTGCGGGAGGGCTTCCAGCACCTTCTTCTGCCCCTGCCCCCCATCGTGATTGGAAGACCACAGTCCTGGCTCTTAGCTATCCCATCTTCCTCGGGGCCCGCGGGAACAGCAGCACTGATACTTCTTCTACCAATAAAACAATGCAAGGGCAGGGCCTGCTGTCTCTCTGTTGGGCTGGGGAGAGGGTAGCCTCGGTTCAAAGCTTTGCCCCGCATAGTAAAGACAAGGGCTGCTAAAATGCAGCCTGGGACTCGCCACATGGTCTCTTCTGGAGTTTTAATTAAGAAACACTGTGAAGGAAAGAAAGGCAGAGTTTGGACCTCCAGAGTAGAAAGAACCAGAGTCCACAGAGGATAAGTCAGTATAAATACTTTTTTAATGAAAAACAGACAAAAGCAAAAAAAGACCCCCCAGCTGGCAGGAAGACTGAGAACTTATCCCAGGCCATGTCCTAAAGGCAGCCAGCCCTAAACTGTAAGGGGACAGAGACTTAGCCAGGAAGTTGAGGCCTCTTACCCTCACCTTTTCTTGGAAGAAGCAGGAGACTGAGCTCTTGAATGCATTTTCCTCCTTGGAACATGCCAAACTCCATCTTGTTGCTGCTGCTGTTGTTTTGCTTTTGTCTTTTTGTTTTGAGATCAGGTCTCACTATGTAGCTCTGACTATCCTGGAACTCAGTATGTAGACCAGGCTGAGCTCAGATTCATAGATATCCTCCTGCCTCTGCCTCCTGAGTTCTGGGATGAAAGGTGTGCACCATTACTCCTGGCTGCCAAACTCCATTTTAGAGCTCTCTGCCTCGGAGGCTCCATGACAAACCAGAAAAGACACTGTATTGAGGACAGGCTAATGCTGGGTTTACTCCATATGGAGCTGCAGACTACACAGCCGGCTTTGTTATGATGCCCATGTTTGACAGCCAAAACATGAACAGGGTGTAACGTGGGGTCCCAGGTCTCAGCTTTACTTCTACGTGGAAGAAAGCATGCCCTGCTGAAGGCTACGCAGAGGAGCCAGCTGGAAGTTTCTAGATCATCCAGCTTGGTAGACCAATGTGGTCTCTAATAAGCAAGACAAAGTGAGAGCGCTGGCTGCAGACATCTTTTCCTTGCTCCACAGGTCAGGTTGCAGAGAGCTAAGCCAGCGTCCCTGTGGGGCTCACGAGGTCTTGGGGGAGGCTCTCTCGGGCCTCCTGCATGCGGCGCCGGGCTCGACGGAATGCTTCTGTAAGGGAGGGAAACATTGCCACGTAGTCAGCTGCTGTGGCGTGGAGAAGAGTGTGGCCCTGGGTGTCCGGATGACGGAATGGGGTGCCTACCTAGCACGTTGTGTGTGGAGCTCTGCTGGCTGAATCCTTCCAGACGGTCCAACACACTCCTCATTTGTTTCCGGAGGGAGTTCGATTCCATGAAAGCCCTGCAGGGAAGCAAAAAACACAGTTAAGGCTGCTCTCCAGCACTCAGTGACAAAGGGCTCAAGGCTCCCAAGGGGCCCAGTGTCACTCACCGGGACTGCTGCAGGCAGTGCAGCCGGAAGGTGACCGTACCTGTCGTCTCAGTGCGGAATCCAAAGCGGCTCAGTCGCTCCCCCTGGGCAGACAGCGGAGACAGAATGGTTTGTGAGGACTAGACCGGGGCGCTGCTGCCATCTGGATTCCTATTCTCAGGTAGTACAGCATCACTGAGTAACTTTACTCCATTATTCAGACAGCAACACAAGGGGCGCCAGGCTCCACCCTCATTTAAGAATGAGCAAGAAGCAAGAGTGCTTCTGGCAAGTTCATTCTGCATCCGATTACCAAGGCCTTCAGTGGTAGAAAGAAGAGGAGATCTCTAATTACACGGCTCCCCAAGGACCCCTTGTTTAGATATTTGTACCTCTAAAATACGGGCAGGCCTGGCAGCATAGGCCATAAGGAGGGGCTATATACCATGAGTACCATGAGCACGCTCAACAACGAGAGGAGGGCCACAAACAGGAATGTAAGTTCTCAGCCTGAAGTCTGCCCAGAGATGAGTCACCTTGAAGGTTCCTGGTATCCTCACATAGGATGGGTCCTCCAGCTCCAGAGAGCCACCAATGAAGAACCTCCTTAGCTCTGCCACGAGGCCCAGCTCCATGGGCCTCCACGTGGAGACAGACAGGGTGTGTGATCCTGTGCAAGGAAGAGGGGAAAGGGGCCGAGTTCCATCCCTGACTTCCCAGCAATGACCTGGGTTAGTGATGACCTGGCAAAGGTTAGCGTGGTGGGTGACAGTGCCTGACTGGAAGACAGGAAGACAGAATCTGAGCTATTCCAGGCATCGCTGTGCTCTAGACAAGCTTGTCAACCTCTGAGAACCTGCTTCTCTTTTGACCTTAGTAAAACGTAGAAGCAATCAGGACACTACGCCTCACAGAGGGGCTGGGAGAATTAGAGGGAGTTTACTACAGTGCCTGGCACACAGAAACTTCTGTGGTCAGTGCAGCTTCTCTCTCAAGGTCTAACTGGAGGACTGCGGTATGTGACAGCCCATCAGGCTGCTGGACCAGGTCAGTTCCGGCTTCACAGTGTCTCTTATGGGAAGGGAGAAATTCCGCAAAGCAGCAAGGGATTTTTCCAGTTAGAGCTCCCAGTTCCTAATCCTCTCTCCTTATCAGGAGCATCAGAGTTTTTGGGAAGTGCTGGTCTTGTCGATAGGACAGAGGGCATCGGGAAGGGCAGGGACAAGAGGTTACCTGGGGTGACAGGCAGCACCACAGCCCCGTAGCCTTCCACACGATACCTCTGCCAGAAGTCCAGTGAGAGGACCTTACAGTAGAGCACAGGCCACTCTGGGAGTGATTCTGGAATGTGAATGAGGTGGCTCAGGGACCTTTGTTAAGAGAGGACCCGGGCTGTGGATTAGTGAGGCTGAGGGTCAGTTACTCACCATCTGATTCATCCTCATGGAGGAAGAAGGCTTCAAATGTGAATGGAAAGGAGAAATAGGCCACCTTGTCCTGGAAAAGAGGAGTGGAGTGTCATGTTCAACTCAGTCACAGGGAGGACAAAGCCTCACTGGAAGGGGTTCTCTGTGCCCAGTGACAAGGTCACCTTCACACAGGGGAAGGAAAACTGTCCGACTGGTAGGAAGCCCAGGCAAAGGACAGCTGAATGTGAGCTGCCGACATTCTCTAAGAGATCAAAGAGCGACTCTGGCCCAAGCAGCCCCACGGAGCCCACACAGAAGCAGCCCCAACTATGGCTCCTCCACAGAGAACACAGGGTTTGGCCTGATGAAGCTTCAAATGCCACCTGGAGCTGCTATCCCCTGCCAGGCACCCGGCACCTTCTCACCCTCCGTACCATTCCCAGGGATCTGGTGACACAGGTCTGGGTTACTCCCGAGAGCTGCTGGAATGATGGGCTGGACCAGTCTGGAAGCCAAGGAGCAGACACAGTAAGCTCATGAGAGAGGGTGGGAGGCCATGTGAGCAAACAAAGCCATGGCAGGGTTCCTTCACACATTCATTCGCCCGCCCACTGGTCCACACAATGTCATTTGTTGAGTCTGCTGTAGGCTGATATGTTTGGAGGCTTTTACAGCCAGATTGTCTCTCCTGGAGCTAATAACCTACTGTGCCTATGGACAGGGCAAGAGACACAGGTGTAATTAAGCTATGGAATGGGTGCAGTCGTCCCCTAGAGAGGTAGAAAGTAACACAGGTCAGGTTTAACCTCAGAGGTGCTCACTTTAGGGCCAGCAGGAGAGGAAGAAATTCACCCAAGAGCTTGGAGAGCCCTCGGTGAGAAGGCAGGACTATGGCGCCAGAAGCCGAGAGGAATGCTTCATAAAGGAAAGTGAGCTATGTCAGGTGCTTCAGACAGGCCAATGTGGTGGAAGGACGGGGGCACCATTAGAATTGAAATGTGGAGGTGACCTGTGACCTTGACTGGTTTCAGTGGGAATGAACAGAATGTCAGAACAGAAATGTCTGAAAAGCACTTACTCGTAGCTGGCAGCTCCACAAAGAAGTGGACATAGAGGTTGTCATGCTCATAGCCTCGGGCTGAGACTAGAGAGAAAGCAGAGTGTAAGTTTAGCTTGCTCTCTTACTACCCTCACCACGCAGTCTAGTCTGTCTTCCTTCCTTCCTTCCTTCCTTCCTTCCTTCCTTCCTTCCTTCGTTTCTTCCTTTTTTTGAGACAGTTTTTCTCTGTGTAGTCCTTGAACTCACTCTGTAGACCAGGTTAGCCTCAAACTCAAGAGATCCCCCTGCCTCTGCCTCCCCAGTGCTGGGATTAAAGTTGGGTATCACCACCACTCAGCTACTCAGTCTAGTCTTGAAAGGCCCAAATGCCCTGCAAAGAAGGCCTTCTCGGGGCTCAGGAGCCTCAGTTTCCAGAAAAGACTCATCACTCAGCTTCCCAAAGACCATGTCCAGCCCAAACTGAGCCAAGGTGAGTAGCTACTCTCAGCTCCATCAGACTCTCTACCTAGTCTGGCTCCAAGACAAGACACTTACCTACCTCTCCATTCACAAAGAGCCGGAGGGCACCCGGGGCAATCTACAGCAGAGGGAAATGGGAAGGAATCAGGTCTAGAGGGAATCAGCATGCCCCGCCCCCAGCCCTGTCCCCAAATCTGCAGAAGGCCTTACACTGGAACAAGCTTGGCCACACTCTGCATGCTCTCCACCCTGACACATCTCTAGGGGACGCTTTCCTATTCCTAAGGCCCGCAGAGTGACTGCACAGTATTTCAGTATTTCAGTATTACAGTATTACAGTATTACTGTATTACAGGGCGGTCACTAGAACTCACAGGCAGCCAGCTCTTCTTCTTTAATTGTTTATGCCATCTGTCTGGTTTTTTTTTTTTTTCATGAAAATCTTGCTCATGCAGCAGAAAACATTACAGGTTAATTTTCTGGAGAAGGAGTGTGGGGAGGGTGGTGATGGTGGTGGTGGTGGTGAGTAGTTCTACCTTTGTTTACGGGTCTAGAAATTGGTGGCGGGAAACACAGAAAGGACCCCAGAGACTGACCTAACCTGTTTTAGTTTTTGTTTTCTAAGATCCAAAACATTTGACCAATAAAAATGACATCTCTTGGGGCTGGGGATTTAGCTCAGTGGTAGAGCGCTTACCTAGGAAGCGCAAGGCCCTGGGTTCGGTCCCCAGCTCCGAAAAAAAGAACCAAAAAAAAAAAAAATGACATCTCTTTGCCTATCTAAGGTGTTATGGAACAATATCCACGTGAGAGATGAGGAAGGCATTTTTGATCTTTATAGTGTTTTTAAAATTAATTGTAAATTAATGCATGGCTGCATTACCACTGATAAAACTCTCCAAACCACCAAACCCCAGAGAAGTCAAAATGCCTGGTAAGGACTTCTCACTGCCCAATACGCAATGACCACTCCCCACCCAGCCTGTCCCAAGAGAGAGGCCAACACAGCATGTGTGCCCTTTCTGACCCCGTCCTAGGCACGCAAGGGCCCACGTCAATATGCAGGGTCATGGAGGAAAGAAAATCGCTTCCTTGACCTCCTTTGTACCCTGCAGAGTTCGTCTTGGAGCCGTCTAGAGAGGCAGACAGCTCCTCGACAGTCGGACGCCCCCTGACGCTCGCAGCGCTGCTGGAAGCTGAGCTACCCACCATCTCATCGCAGCGCTGCTGGAAGCTGGGCTACCCACCATCTCATCGCAGCGCTGCTGGAAGCTGGGCTACCCACCATCTCATCGCAGCGCTGCTGGAAGCTGGGCTACCCACCATCTCAAAGTCTGTGCCCACGAGGCTGCTGAGGTACTCCTTGTGGCGGCCATACAGCTGAGGAAACAAAGCAAACCAATCCTCGAAACTCGGCTCAAGCCAGACCAGGGTTTAGTTCTGACTGGGAGAAAACCAGAGGAGGGAGGGCAAGCACCCGAGACTGATATTCTTAAAGAGATGTATGGCGGTTTGTTGCAGGGCACAGGACTGTGCTACCAGACAGGCATAAGAACTGCAATACCAACACTGATCACAAAAGGACTGCTGTCAAATCAAGGCTAGCCTGGGCTAAATAGGGAGCTCCTGGCTAGTCTGAGCTAGATAGAGGGAGACGGCCTCAACACATATATGCTGCTAAAAGATAACTAAACTACAGTGATACACAGAGGCTCTGAAGTTGGCCAGCCTGGGAATGAACCTGGCTTTCAAGTTAACAAGCAACATTACCTGGGTCCCTAACCTAGGGTCCGTGTTTATAAAGTGGCAATAACGTTCACCTCACGGGGTTGTAAGCGCTAAGTGACAGGGCTGGCACAGAACATAAACAACACTCAGCTGTCACGTCAGCTGTATTTTCTGCAAGGCGTGGGCCGCCATCTTTCTCAGCAGTCACCCAGACATAGTTTCAGCTCCCAGCACAGGGGCTCCTTCCTCCAGGATTTGGAATAAATTGGTGCTTACGTCCTTGAACACACGCTGCTCCCGCTCTTCCTCCTCTGGTTGTGCGAGGGAGGACACGTTGTCAATTGTGTATTTCCAAGCAGATGTGTGTTCCTGCTTCTCTCCCTCAGTCTCGATTCTGTGAGGTCAGAGCCACGAAAAGGATCATTTGTGTTGGTGAGAGGTGTGGCCTTCCAGCCCCAGCCCAGGAGTCAGCTATGCTGGTGACAGAGCTCACCTGAGGTATATGACAGAGAAGACGGTCTTACAGATGATCAAGGGAGGGAAATGGTGGTAAAGCAATGAGGGCACCAGATCACTCCCGTGGGATCTGGACCCATTTCTACCCTGAAGACATGGGGGGCCCTACAACACTCAGTTCTCTCGCCTGAGAAATGGACAGTTTGGCTGTGTTTGGTTGCTAACTCACAGAGCTGTCCTCTCAGACAAAAACGGGCAAGGCTAGCCCTGGCCTGGCTCAGTCCACCTCCCCTGCCCTACCCAGCCCCCATACCCTGCAATGTAAGAATCCTCACTTAACCACACAGCTAAAGTGATCCTTTTGTTGCACATTTTCTGGATGTCCCCTAAAGACCCACGGCCCAGAGCAGAGTGTGACTAGGAATCAGACATTTAGGAGAAGATCAGGGCTTTCTGGGAATCTGCTCAGCCAGAGGCAGGAAGGGCAGGAGGGGAGGTCTCTGCTGCACTTCTCCCCAGTCCCACCTGTAGGGTCCTTTGATGCCAGTGAAGTCGGGCTTCACTGTGATCACTCCATTGCTATCCACCTTCAGGACGCAGAGGACATGTTCATGTATCTTATAGCCAAGCCTAGGAAGCAGGACGTCAACATCAAGGCTGGGGTCACCAGGGAAAGAGAGAGGTAGTTGGCCACTTCAGGGACAGGAGAGGGGATGCGGTGAGAACCTTCATGGTAATGCTTTTCCTTTGAGTAAAGCAAAGGTGAGAAAGAGGCCCTCCATCCCATATGGCTATAACAGGAAGGTGGTGGGGAGGGAGGGGGAGGAGGACAGGAGCCAGCAGGGCGAAGGGTCACTCACTTCCCATAGGGCCCCAGGTCTGCCATGATATACATTGTCTGAAGAGGGGTGTTAATAGCATGGCTGTTCCTGATGAAGTCTTCCGAGGGCTCCCATGTGATGATTCGAGACTTGAGTTTGCTGCCCTCTCTGAGAGGAACCACAGGAAAGGGTCAGTGAGAGAGATCATGAGGTATGGGAAGGGTCAGCACGAGAGAGCACAGAGACCACCTGATCACTGTTGTACTCACACCCCTCGCCTGTCCTGGCGCCGCCGCCTGACGTTCGCCATCCGCTCAACCAGAAACGATGGTGCCTCGCTGGCTGAAGTGGTTATCCTCTGACAGTACTGGGGAAAGAGGACAGGGTTGTGTCAGAGCGATGTGGGGAGAAACACCTGGAGGGAAGCCATCCTCTGACCCTCCTCCAGGACGCAAACCCAACAGGCAGAGCCTCACAGTTGCCTGTGCTGGGCGAGGGGAGAGATGACACAGTCCTACCGTGGCTTGGGCTTCCTTAGGAGTCTAGAGACAAGTTGTGTATGCTAACAGTAACATCAGCCTGCCCTCTCTGAACACATGTCAACAAAATGCTGGGTTAAGTCTGCCTGGTAAATGTTGATGCTAACTAGGTGGTCAAAAATGCCAAATAGGAGACCAGTTTTTTGGGGTTTTTTTTTGTTTTGTTTGTTTGTTTGTTTGTTTTGTTTTGTTTTGTTTTTTGAGAAAGTTCTCACTTGGGTAAGCTAGCAGCAACTGTATTTTTATCTTCTCAAATTTATACGCTGCTGTCTCACAGCTCTCCTGAAGAAGGCAGCCCAATCTTTCAAAGGACACCCACTAATATTTGCTCCCAGCAGAACTCTAAGGGTTCATGGATACAAAAATCAGAAAAACAGTTCTGCCTTCAAGGAATTTACACTCTTCCTGAAAAGACATATAATACTGGAAGAGAATGTAAAACAAGCCCACAGGGGCACAGGCAAAGTCACAGGCATCCAAACACATTCCTCTTCTCACCTATAAACTCCTGACTCTGACTGAATTTTAAATAGATTGTTCTAGACTCTGCCCGTCTATGTAGTCAGTTCCTATGCTATCAGGTCCCACAGCCCCTCTGGCAGGAGGAAGAGCATCAGCCACACTACCTGTGTCTACCCACTGCGGCCTGGCTGCCAGCAGCTCACAGCAGCCTCTATAACCACCTGTGTGTCTCCCTTTGCTGGCTTCCCCTTACCACATAGAGCCAGTGAGGCCAGAAAGCCAGGGGAGACAAAGAAGAAAGCGATGGGCCCCCGGAAGGAACAATACCTCTTCTAAGTCGGTGTATCTATCCGAGTCGGTGTAAGTGAAGATTCGCCGGTTTTTCCTGCCACCAGAATTCTCCAGCTTCAGGACCTCTTGGCGGTACTGATGATCTAATGGGCTCTGACACGCGGATTCATTTTGGTACAGGTCAACTTCAAACTAAAGTCACCACAAAGAAACAGATCAGCTGGGACTATCTCAAACTTTGGTTCCGTAGCTATGGAAGCAAATCACTTCTAGCAGGAGCTGACATGTTCTCAAAACCGACTGTCACTTTGTTTAAATGATGAAGGGCAGGGGAGATCTAAGAACGTTCCAGTTAGAAGGATCCAGGCTGATGTTCTAATCTAACCATGTTACTAGAGATGCTACAGAGCCCAGAATGCTAAACTGAGCAGTGGTAGCCCTTACATTACAATGGCTATGTAAACATAACGGGAGAAAGTATAAGCCGCCACAACCCTTTCTGGAAATCAGTTTGACCGTATGAGTCAGTGGTCAGGTTCGAGACAGGTAGGTGGAGGCAGACGGAGGATAAGTCATGCTGGCTCACCTGGCTAAACAGCTTCTCCTGCCACCCAATTATAACCTCTTCCTCCTCTTCTTCATCAGGGCGGTGTCCACCTTCAAACACAACAGAATGAGTCAGACCAGCCACACTTCTTCCTCGGTGGTTGGTTATAACCAGTGTTCCTATATTTGTTTCATTTGGGTCTTAAAATTTTTGTTATTGTTGTTTGGAAGTGTCTCGTTCTACAACCCAATCTGACCTCAAATTCCAGATCCTCCTGCCTCAGACAGAAAAACACTGACATTACATGTGTATACCACCAGGTCTGGCTTCAAAGTCCTGATTCACAACAACCACGAACCCCACTGGAATTCAGTGACTCACTAAGCACTCACTCTAGACAAAGAACGCACGTGCTGGACACACTTTGGTTAATGCCAGAAGTGAGATTAGGATCTGAGGTGTCCTAATCATTACTCTAATTTGAATAAAATGTAACTCTGCCTTCCAGGAAATATAATCTTGTCCAGTACAAGGAACTGAAATTTAGTTAGAGGCTGAAGAGCCAGCCCTTCCTCAATCCTGCCTGCATTTGCTGAATTGGCTAGATAAACACCCTGATGTTTTTCTGAGGCCACCTACCAAATCATCCATAAACATTAACTCAGGAGACCATCAGGAGAGGGAGGGAAGGCAAATAAATGTTTTTTTTAAAGAACTATATTTAATATACTCCTAGTTCTGTGCATCTTTCCCAAGACACAACCTTTGTGATCCACACAAAGAATGCCTAAGAATATTTCTGAGTAGAACGAGAAATAACAAAAGCATTAAAGATGACTGGCCCAACATGAGACTCTTGTCCTTTCTTTTGGCTTTGAAGGCAAAGAACAAGAAATCACATTTTTCATGCAAACTCCTGTTTTTAAAATTGTTTTTAAGTGTATTTACACATACATTTGGAGTTTGGAACATTTCTCTTAGAAGCCCTTCCCCCATTCCCCCCCAGTCTCCCTACTGACCCCGCAACGGCCCCCAACCCCAGTCAGAGTCACAACTAGGATGAGTAAAATGGCTCAAGTCCCAGGATGCATCAGGTACAGAGAGAGAACTGAACTGGTTCGCAAAGGTTATCCCCTGAACTTCACTCTTGCACTGTGGCATGGGCTTGCACACACACAAATGTAAAGTATAATGTTAAAAAAAAAAACAAAAAAAAAAAAAAAAAAAAAAACAAAAAACCGGAAACGATTGCCCAGGTTCAAACGCTTCCATATTCCCCAGCTATGTGACACTGGGCAGCAAACTCAACCTCTCCGAGCTTTTTGTTCCTCCTCAGTACCCTACTGCCCCGCACCCTTGCCTCAGTTCTCAAATGAATCTATCATCACCACAAACACCCACTAGCAGCTTGAGGAGGCTTAAAAGTGGCCAAGTCTATGAGGTCCTTCCCAATCTGGGCAGCAGGCTGGTAATGAAGGAAGTTGCTTGATGTGATTCTTTGCAGATGAACTCTGTCAAGAGAAGAGAAGCCCCAAATGTGCGTGTCAAAGACACACAGCGGGGTTGGGGATTTAGCTCAGTGGTAGAGAGCTTGCCTAGCAACCACAAGGCCCTGAGTTCGGTCCACAGAAAGGAGATACACGCAGTAAGGATGGGAGAAAGAAATCACAGAGGCAGAGGTGCCAAGGCGGCAGCTAGAGAAGAAGAGGTGGGTAGGGGCGTCTGCTGGATAAGTCAGTGAGGCGGGACACAAGGGTCCGAGGGGTTTGAAAGTGGCGAGAACTTGAAGGGACTTGAGCAGGGGTGAGTCTGGAAGGTGTGTTTGTAAGTTTTCAGTGGGAAAAGATCCTGAACCAGAACGCGCGCAGAAATGGCAGAGGAAGTAGTTGGGATTGTAAGCGGAAGTAGGGGCCTCTGAGCATCCAAAAGCTTAGGGTGGAATAAAGTTAGGGGGCCCTGGAGCTTAGAGTAAGGGGACCCTGAAGCTGGGGTGGAGTGACTACCGGAGGCGCAGGTTGCGCACGGGGTCCCGGGAGCGATACACGGCCTCGCCGGTGTCAGTGCTCCAGACGGCTTCCGCCATGACAGCTGCTTCGCGCTGCGACCGCGCCGGAAAGCGCGCCCCGTTCCCCTGGCAACGGAGACGCTGGCTTCTTAGACAAGGGAGGCTCTGCGCACGCAGCTCTCCACGCCTGCGGCAGCCAGTCCTTAGTGTAGCAGCAAGGGACCCTCAGCAAGATAGCATGTGTGAGGTCTGCAGCCTGGCTTGTCCTGTGTGAAAGTTAATGCACTGCACAAATGAGGAAACCGCCATCAGCTACTTTATTTAGGTGCAAAAATGGTGATGCGGGGGTTGGGGATTTAGCTCAGTGGTAGAGCGCTTGCCTAGAAAGCGCAAGGCCCTGGGTTCGGTCCCCAGCTCCGGGGGAAAAAAAAAATGGTGATGACGGCCAGAACCAGGTGACCAGAGTTCTTGCTTTCTGACCAAACACTGCCTTCCACTGAACATTTGAAAACTTTGGCCTAGGGGGCATGTAGAAATGGCTTAGTGGTGAAGAGGTTAGTGACTAGACTTCCAGAGGAACTGGCGTGCTCAAATGGCCACTCACACCTGTCTGTAACTCCGGTTCCAGAGGGGTCAGACACCTTGTCGCCTTACAGTGCACATACGGTGCACAGACGTATTATGTTCAGCCAAAACACCATTACGCATGAAATAAATAAAAAAAAAAAAAAACTTTTTTAAAGAAAGAAAACCCAGGCTTAAACAATTGGCGAGTATGGTTGAAAGGACATGCTTACGAAAATAAAACATATTCTTTGAAGAAAAAACCACAAAGAAACCTGTAGGGCAGGTATATTAGTAGTTTTGTTGGTATGCACTGAGCCAGAGAAAGAAAAAACAAGGAAGCCAGCAGTAAAAACAAGGAAGCCAGCAGAAAGGAAGGAAAGGGTGTTTTCCCCGTGGCATGTCTGCTCTGGATTATTAAGCAGTTAAGATTCCGTGCCAGCCCCTGAAAAACCAAAGTGACATTCAGAAGTCATGGTTCACTGGAGCATCAAAGGAAAGATGGTATAAACTTAATTCCGGCTGTTTGGCAATATCAATATTGGTAATAAGTATTTGACAGTTGCTGCCCATTCAGCTGAACAAGCAGTTGTTGCCTGGACTGAGACATTTCATGGCCATTTGATTATAGGGCAGAGAAGTCCTGGGCGCATTAGCTACTCATTGTGTGCACTAAGAACTCACCACAAATAGCACATACCCAATGGGACCTCACGAAGTTTATATTGACTGTAACCCTCCCCAAATCCTCTCCAAGAGATACTTTATTCCAATTTAAAAGATGAAGTTACCAAGGGCCAGGAGTTAATTAAGGGGCTTCTTAATGAGTGCCGAGGTGGTAAAAACAGATTCCAGCCTGGTTTGGCTTTTGTGGCTTCAAACCTTCCACTGACTTACTGTCTGCCATCCACATCCTTAAGAACATACAATTTCCAATTAAGGAATGATTTCTATAGACTGAAACCATGGAGATAGAAAAGCAAGTCACTCTGATTTTTTTAAGCTGAGAATATCCAGGGGAGGGGGTTTATGTTTGGATTGCCAGCACTGGAGGCATAAATAAAAGGATTTCAAGTCTAAGACCTCATTTTAAACAGAACAAAACAAAAGAAGAACAAACAATTAAAAAAAAATCAATCAAGAGCTGTAGAAATGGCTCAGTGGGTGAAGACCTTTGTCACTAAGCATGATGACCTGAATTTGATCCTTAGAAGGAGAAAGCTTATTTCACAGAGTTGTTGTCTGACCTCCACAGTTTGCATGTGTGCCCACACACCATCACCACCACTAATAATAACAGTAGTAAAATTAAGCTTTTCCGTGGCACCTCCCAGGCCATTGACTGTGTCAGGGTAAAGCCGAGTATCTCCTTCCCAGCTACTGGCTGTGAGAAACTCATTGGAACGGACACTGAACATAAACTTCGTGTGTTCTGTGACAGGTGCATGGTCCCAGAAGCACCCGCTGAGGCTCTGGGTGAAGACCGGAAGGGTCATGGGTCAAAACAGTAAGGCAATTGGTAAACAAGGTTTTCCCATGAAGCAAGGTGTCTTAACCCATGGCCGAGTGCTCCCACTGTTGAGTAAGGGGCATTCTTGTTATAGACCAAGGAGAACTGAAGAGAGGAAGCACAAGTCTGCTTGCAGATGCGTGGTGGGTGCCAATCGGAGTTATGGGTTGTTGGTGGGGGGAAAAGGAGAGAAGAATATCCCTAGACTGGCAGATACTACTGTGCCTTGGTGGTTAGGGCTCCAAAGAGCTTGCAGAGTCTGAAAGCTTTTCAGTCTCTCTAAAGATGATGCCCATCAGTTGTCAAAAAAAAAAAAAAAAACAACAAACAAACAAAAAAACAAAACCCTTAAATAGGGGTTGGGGATTTAGCTCAGTGGTAGAGCGCTTGCCTAGCAAGCACAAGGCCCTGTTCGGTCCCCAGCTCCAAAAAAAAAAAAAAAAAAAAGAAAAGAAAAGAAAAAAAAAAACCCTTAAATAAGGAAGGCACGAAGCCCTCGACCAAAGCACCCACGATTCAGCATCTTGCCGCTCCACGTGTCCAGCAACACAAATTCTGACGTGCTGCTCTGAAGAATGAACACATTAGGAAAAGCAAGGCGGAAGTTGTAGGATATGAGAAGGAAGTCAAAGAAAAGGAAAACACCAGGAGACTGTCCTCAATGACAGCTTCTCCTTTTTTTTATTGTTGTTCTCTCTCTCTCTCTCTCTCTCTCTCTCTCTCTCTCTCTCTCTCTCTCTCTCTCTCTCCC